>NC_087213.1:11290759-11293259 GCF_015104395.2 Macrobrachium nipponense | reverse complement strand
GAAAAATAATAAAAAACCAGAAGAAGGAAATAGGTAAAATAATATTGAATAAATAGACGAGAGAAGATAAAAAAAAATAATAGTAAATAAACAGACGAGAGAAAGATTTAAAAAATAATAGTCAATAAACAGACGAAAGAAAGAGATACAAAAAGGATGATAAATAGAGGCGAGAGAAAGTGAGATAGAGACATTTTACAATCCCGTGCTTCCGTGAAATTTTCACAGTTCCATTAGCTGTATATTTTTTGTTTCTTTATTGGGAGATGATTATGGTAACGGCGAGTCCTCTTGGAGCTGCTGCTGGTGCTGTTGCCCCCAAAACCTCGCTAATAGAGAGAGAGAGAGAGAGAGAGAGAGAGAGAGAGAGAGAGGATACCCAGGCAGTTACCGGGTACAATGGCTGCTGTAAATGGGTCTTTAAAAGCTAATGGTTTGTAGTTGGCCGGGTTAAGAGAGAGACATTGTTCGAAGTAGCCGGCAACCACCCCCCCCCCCCCCCCCCCCCCCCCCCCCCCCCCCACCCACACACACCCCCCCCCCCCCGCCTCTCTCTCTCTCTCTCTCTCTCTCTCTCTCTCTCTCTCTCTCTCACGGGAGTGAGTTAAAAGCTGGCTATAATGGGGGTACTCGTTTTGGACTCAATTTTTTCTGAGTGGTCGAATAAGTCATATGAATCACCACGGTTCACCCATAGGTCTAATGAAGGTGCTCTTGAACTTCGACTAAAAGATTTCGTTTTGCAGAGAAATTATTTCTAGTTTCCACATCAATAATGCTCTTATTTTCTTGAATAAAACACTGTTCACATACTGTCGTAAGGGGGAAGTGCCGTTGTGCACCTCACGCGGTGCACTGTAAGCATTACTAAGGTGTTTGCAGCGTTCCTTCGGCCACGAACTGCAACCATTTTTTTTTTTTAGCCTTTTTACTATGCATCCAATCCATCATCCAATCCCACCTCTCTTCTTCCATCTTGCTGTCCAGCCTCTTCATAGTGCCATTATAGTGGTTTTCTCATAGTATCAATATTAGAATCTCGTGCTTCATCTGATTTCTTTACAGGATCTTTTCATCTTACTTATCCAGCCACTTCAACTCCCTTTCTTAATGTCTTGAGCGATGAATGACTGAAAATTCCTTTGCTTTCGTGGCGTAGAATTTTCATTATTCATTGCTTCAGTCCCTTGGCATAAGAATCAGTCTAAGGATTTTTCAGTTTCTTATATTTTTAAAAGCATTGAAAGTAGACATTCTTATTGTAAAGCCTTTTCTGTGGAAAGTTTTTTTGAAAGCTTAGCAAATGGTGAGTGAGACTAAACTTTCTCCATTTTATAAAAAAAAAACTGGTCATAAGGGAAACTTAGTAGATATCTTCACCATATTTCATATGAAACTATTACATTTCATCACCAGTTTCTTCTTTCCATCATTTCCTTTCGTCCCTTTTCCCAGTCTAGGTTTTCTGAAAAGAACACTATTGTGCCCGCTTTGTCTGTCCGCCCTCAGATCTTAAAAACTACTGAGGCTAGAGAGCTGCAACTTGGTATGTTGTTCACCCACCCTCCAATCATCAAACATACCAAATTGCAGCCTTCTAGCCTCTGTAGATTTTATTTTATTTTAAGGTTAAAGTTATCGATAATCGTGCGTCTGGCAACGGTAAAGGTTAAGTCACCACCGGGCCGTGGTTGAAGTTTTATTGGCCGTGGCACAAGCAGTATCCGGTGGCCTTGATTAGACGATGTACAGAAAACTTATGCGCATTTCTAACTTCATATTTTCACCTGTCTGTTGTCCTCTTCTACCGCTCCTTTCTTCATTTCTTTCCCTTCCTTTCTTACTTCGCTTCTCCATTTCTTCTTTCCTTACTTCTGCCCTTCTCTCCCCAACACGAATAACTGGCCCCCCACCCACCGAATGACGTCATGAGCCATCGTTAAAGCAGGAATTTCATTATGCACGGAATGCTAACTTTTAAAAGGTTAGTCACTTACCGGTAGAGGAACCTCGGCAACTTTCTTATGTCTCATCTATAAAAAAAAAAAATGATTTTAAAAGGCTTATAGAGAAATGTAGTATGAAATTAAGTAAAATGTTGTATAAATTATTAATATGGTCACAAGAAATATATAGGTTTGTTATGACAAACAGAAATAAACTCAATCTTTTGTAATCACAACCCTCACTCTCTCTCTCTCTCTCTCTCTCTCTCTCTCTCTCTCTCTCTCTCTCTCTCTCGTTCCAGCAGATATGAATTATTGTGCAAGCGATTTTATCTTTTTGTTCGGGCTTGTATATATTTTTCTGTGATGTATGAGCGTGTGTACTTATCAGCGTATAATCAACTTTATGCAGATTTTTTTTTGTATTTTGCCCATCTGTATTCACACTCTTGATAAACAGTAGTGATTACTCATATTCTTTTAGTGATTTATTCATATTTTACCATGATTAGTTTAATATGATTATTTTGTTTTTAATGTAGCCTGCAGTTGTA
>NC_087213.1:11283259-11285759 GCF_015104395.2 Macrobrachium nipponense | reverse complement strand
GTATAAGTGGGCCTCTCTCATCCGCGGACAGGTTTTCCAGTTCACATACCCGTTCTAGAGTTACCGTGGACACTCTAATGAAATTAACGGTGTCCTTTACAACACGGTCCCGGTATCATCGTCAGCATCATCATCATCATCATCATCATCATCATCATCGTTTCGTAACCTTCTTCATTGTATCTGCCTATCAAGTTTCTTCTACTTGAATGTCAGAAACTGTGGCCGTCGTGAATGAAAGGATAAGAAGCATCTTGATACAAATGCGAAATTTATGCTGCTATGAGTGTCCGGCTTACATATAATATATTATATATAATTATATTATATATAATTAATATAATATATAATATATATTATATATATATTAGAATAAAACCGGTTGACAGCAGAGTTCATCATTTAATGACTTTATAAGTAGGAGGGTAAAAAATTTTCCATTATCATCATTCGTAATCTAAGCGCAATTTTAGGATAATTAAAAAGAAGATAATGGGAAAATAAGAGAATAGGAATCGAAAAGACGCGCACTAAAATCAAAGAGGAAATAAATGAAATCTCGAATCGGATGAAACCTTCTGTGTGAGACCTACTGAAGCAAGACATCATTATACAACAGGTATTACTTTTATTAGTTAAGAAGGCTACAGGGGCTCTTTCTTATTCCTGTAAAATAAGCTATATATGATATATATATATATATATATATATAATATATATATATATATATATATATATATATATATATATATATATATATATGTGTGTGTGTGTGTGTGTGTGTGTGTGTGTGTGTGTGTGTGTGTATGTACATAATAAAGCCTATTTACAGGAAGTAAGAGAGAACGTCTGTAACCTTCTGAACTGCTGCACAAAAGTAAGATTTTTTTTTCTTCTGATTTGGGATTTCAGTTATTTTCTCTTAGGTTTTAGTGGGCGTCTAATCAATGCCTGATTCTCTTAGTTCCCTTTATCTTCTTTTTAATTATCGTAAAATTGGGTTTAGATTATGAGCCATAATAATGGGCCAAATTTTCGAAGCCTTACTCTTCTACTTATAATATCATGAAACGATCAACTCTGCTGTCAACCGGTTTTATGCTAATTTGACTCCAGTCACGTTTTTAACTCTGGAACTCAGTGCTTCCTTTTGTGCTCCTAAGTACATGTAAATGTATCTTCAAACAACAGATTCATTTACCTCCAGTTTTGCCATTTCTGTTCTCTTTTATATATATAACAAAAATATTGTTTTACTAGAGATATCCTATGAATGAACATTGCAGTGAGACACCTTAAAGGGATATTGCGTATTTACGTATTTCATATTGCATATTTTGAAAGAGTGAATTATTAGTTAAAGTCAGTAAGTCACTAAAACTTGCAAAAGTTGGTAGCCGTCATAATGTTGATCACTAGCCAACATGGAAGTAAACTAAAATGTTAGTAAGTATATACAGAAGTAAACTAAAATGTTAGTAAGCATATATAGAAGTAAACTAAAATGTTAGTAAGCATATATAGAAGTAAACTAAAATGTTAATAAGCATATATAGAAGTAAACTAAAATGTTAGTCAGTATATACAAAAGTCAACTAAAATGTTAGTAAGCATATATAGAAGTAAACTAAAATGTTGTAAGGTTATATTACACTAAAAAGATAAATAGATGTTGTTTATTACAGCAACGGAAACATTTACTTTGTGTAAATAAAGGGTCAAATGAATTTTACTGAATTTTCTAGTTCGGACGTGGAAGTGAATCCATAATTTCACATAACTGCAAGGCATCCTCTCTCTCTCTCTCTCTCTCTCTCTCTCTCTCTCTCTCTCTCTCTCTCTCTCTCTCTCTCTCTCTCTCTCCTGACAAGGGATCTGGGCGGCGAAGGCTGGAATGACCACACATAAGAAGTGGAAATTATTGTATTGCGTGTTCGACGATCTTCGGAAATCCTGCTTTCGGCTTTTACCGATTTTTGCTTTTGACCGACCCCGCTATACGTTTTCCTTTCTGTAGAAGAGTCGGAGACTGAGATGCTTTTGTTCCTCGGTGATAGCTTATTATCTTCTTTTTCTTCTGCTTCTGCTTCTTCTCCTCCTCCTCCTCCTTAAGTATACAGTGCTCCGAGTAGATGGTATGCGATTCATTATTTACGTCCTTTTCGGAGGAGATCATAGTGTGAGAAAGCCTCTCGCAATCTCGGCTACGAAGCGGAATCACGAATTCGTCGGCTTCTCTTTTTTTTTTTCGTTTTTTTTTTTCGTTTTTTTTTTCCTATGTGTGTTCCTCTTCTTCTTCCTGTCATTATTATGGAGTTCACACAATTGCATGAAAATGATTAGACTTGAACCTATTGCCATTTCGAATTTAGAAATACTAGAATAATATTTTCTTGCTATCCTGAATGAATGAGATGGCTACATGACTCGGATACAGTGAAGTTCCAGATTCTGTCGGTGGTAACCCAGTGCTGGAATCCTTATTCTCAGCATTAATTTA
>NC_087213.1:11240759-11273259 GCF_015104395.2 Macrobrachium nipponense | reverse complement strand
TCACCTAAAATACGTGTACTAATCAGGGCCCTCAAAGATGCGCAAAAACGTAAATCGGAGTAAATCCGAGTAAAGGTGTCACTCGAAGCCATCCATTCACATTTATCGTATCCTCGACGCCCACGCTTTCAGCGGGAACGTGGGTGACACACCCGCAGATGTTTTCCTGTTTATCGTCTTTAGTTTTGGGAATTATGTTCCTTTCTTGTCAGCGAGAAAGGAATGTAATGCCTTTCTAGTTCTTGACAAATTATGTTCCTCTCTTATCAGCGAGAAAGGAATATAAAGCCTTTCTAGTTCTTGACAAATTATGTTCCTTTCTTATCAGCGAGAAAGGAATATAAAGCCTTTCTAGTTCTTGACAAATTATGTTCCTTTCTTATCAGCGAGAAAGGAATATAAAGCCTTTCTAGTTCTTGACAAATTATGTTCCTCTCTTATCAGCGAGAAAGGAATATAAAGCCTTTCTAGTTCTTGACAAATAAAAAATTCCTCTCTTATCAGCGAGAAAAGAATATAATGCCTTTCTAGTTCTTGACAAATTATGTTCCTCTCTTATCAGCGAGAAAGGAATATAAAGCCTTTCTAGTTCTTGACAAATTATGTTCCTCTCTTATCAGCGAGAAAAGAATATAATGCCTTTCTAGTTCTTGACAAATTATGTTCCTCTCTTATCAGCGAGAAAGGAATATAAAGCCTTTCTAGTTCTTGACAAATTATGTTCCTTTCTTATCAGGCGAGAAAGGAATATAAAGCCTTTCTAGTTCTTGACAAATTATGTTCCTCTCTTATCAGCGAGAAAGGAATATAAAGCCTTTCTAGTTCTTGGCAAATTATATTCCTCTCAAGCCTTTCTAGTTCTTAACAAATTATGTTCGTTTTTTATCAGCGAGAAAGAAATGTAAAACCTTTCTAGTTCTTAACAAATTATATTTCTTCCTTATCAGTGAGAAAGAAATATAAAGCCTTTCTATTTCTTAACAAATTATGTTCCTTTTTTATCAGCGAGGAAGGAATATAAAGCCTTTCTAGTTCTTAACAAATTATGTTCCTTTCTTATCAGCGAGAAAGGAATATAAAACCTTTCTAGTTCTTAACAAATTATATTTCTTCATTATAAGTGAGAAAGGAAGATCATTTTGCTAAGAGCCAGAAAGGGTAGTAAATGAGAGAAGGAATAAACGTGTTGTGTTTTTTGCAATTGCTGAAATTTATTGTCGCGGAAAGCGACAGAAAATCTCCGGGAAAATGTTTCAACACACTGTTGCACCTTACGAAATGATTAAAAGATATTTCTGCAATCAGCAGAGAAATTTGTGTAGTGCGTTAGAGAGTACTATGTCCCCACGCGCCTTGATTGTACTGATTTACGGAATTGAATTAAAACTTTGATACCATCAGATAATGTAGATCTAAGCCTTTCAAAGCATTGTTGCGTCACCTAACGAAGATGGAGAATGGAAGTTGTAATTTGCAATCAGTTTTGGCGAGAAGATTCTTATATATATGATGCCGAAATGAAGTGAACATTCCAAAGGCAGTTCCTGTGTCTGATTTTGTGTTTGAGATATTCTCTGTCAAATTCTGGATACTTGCGGCTGACAACATGCGCTCTAAATTAGTTCATATGATTTATAATCTTTATAAGTTTTTTATAACGTATATGTATTATTATTTTAACATTCCCTTATACTGCACGTCTATCTTCTATTACAACTTTTTTTTATTCTTTGTGAAATTATCTCATGAAACATCCATATGGATCACGTGACTCTTGCTGGTAATTTTGAGGAAAATAACTAATCTAAATCATTGCATCGCTGCTCTAAACTGTACTTTATTACAGTAATGGCCGTATGTAATGGCACAAAATTTGCTAATCGAGGAAACAATAGTACTGCGGCGTCAATACAGATTACAACAGTGCTGGCATGAATCCAGGTCAAGGGATTCTTAAGCTTTATGACTTCTAGCAAACGAGTACCTTCAACGCTAATTTGTCCTGTCAGGAAACCATTCCCCCTGAAGGTAACCCTGAGTCACTTAAATAGCCCATATATCCGGCGGAAAGCAATAAATATTGATATTTTCCTTCCCCTCTGACGACGTCCTCTCCGTCAAAGCATTTTTCTTCGTGCAAGTTATCATCGCTTGCAACGACGAAATGTCTGTCGGGTGACTCCGGGCGATTTCACAGAAGCATTTATTATTTTGATTGCCTATGACACTCGTGGGTGGAGGGGGTTTTGGGGGGGGGGGGGGGGGGCTTTTGTGGGGGGGGGGGTGTTGGGAAGGAGTTGGCATCAAATGCCCCAATTTTTCTCGCTGTAAGCTCCCGTGGACATGCAGATGGGAGTTAATCGTCCTTACAGAGTCAGATGACTACGGGAAGCGAGCCATGCCCGGGAGGGTCTTTCCGGCTTGATTTACGGGCAGGACTTATTTGCATTTTGGAGTTTTGCTAGACATTGCTGCACATGTGGCTTCTTCTCCCTGACAGAAGGAGGGGGTGGGGGAGGAGGAGACCCATAGGGAGGTACGTCTTCTGAAACTGAAATATATTACGGTTTTCTTATGTTCAACTTTTGCGGGAGGTAGGAAGAAAGATGTGGTGGTTTTATAATCATGACACACACGGGGAGAGAGAGAGAGAGAGAGAGAGAGAGAGAGAGAGAGAGAGAGAGAGAGAGAGACCCAACGAGTGCTTCCCATACTAATACTAATATTGAAAGGTGGTATATATGCTATTGCAAATGTATACATTGAAAAGTCATATATATATACAATTGTCGTTTCAGTGTGTTTGTGTGTGTAAGTCTGGTTATGTACTTTTTTTTTTTTTTAAGGTAAACTGCACTCATATTCTTCATTGTATTAAGACATCTAAGTATCATAAATAGGATCATTTAAAGTATTCTGCAGTTCACGTAGTATGATATATATATATATATATATATATATATATATATATATATATATCTGTGTGTGTATAATTAGTATTTGGATATTATTATATTGATAATACAATAGTCACCAGATATTAACAGTCCTCTGTTTCTATAAAAACAGAGCATATCGGCATTGTGGATTTTAACCAAAAATGTGGCCTCTCCTCCCCCCTCGCAGACCTAGCACCGACCATCAAGGAGCACCCCAGCAGCATAGTGACGCCCCGTAACGAACCCGCCACGCTGAACTGCGCGGCCGCCAGGGCATCCCGCATCACCTGGTTCCGAGATGGCGAGGAGGTCGTCACCTCCAGCCAGGACCCCCGCTCCCACAGGGTGTTCCTACACTCCGGCTCCCTCTTCTTCCTGAGGGTGTCGACGGGGAAACGTGACAGCGACGCCGGCACCTACTGGTGCGTCGCCTCCAACAAGTACGGCTCGGTCCAGTCCCGCAACGCCACGCTCACGGTGGCCACCCTGTCCTCGGAATTCCAGAGGGAGCCGGAGCCCCTGGTCAAAGCCAAGGTTGGGGAGTCGGTGACTCTCTCCTGCAGGCCCCCCAAGGGGTTTCCGACCCCCGACATCGCCTGGCTGAGGAACAAGCAAGAGGTGATGAATTCGAGTCGCGTCACGGTGACCTCGGCGGGCGATCTGGTCATAGACGAAGCTGTGAAGGAGGATTCGGCCACTTACGTCTGCAGGGCGCATAACGTTGTTGGAGCAAGGGAGGCGAGGCCGTCGAAGCTCGCCGTCATGAGTAAGTACACGGAGCTCGTGCTTATACGAGTATTAAACATTATTGACTAATCTGTGGCAAATGCAGGTTGCTTGTTGATGTGTAATGCTACATAACTAAATGAAATTTATTTATTTATTTATTTATGATTATTATTACAATTAGGTCGATCCCTAGATGCTCCATTGATCAACTGCGATTCCTTGGATTTTTTTTGTATTTTCTTTCTTTTTTTCCTCGGTAGCTTCATGTTAATAAAACATATTACACTTGAGTGTGAAGTGAAATATGTGCAACTTTATATAGCTGTTTGTTGAACATCTCTTGAAGAAATGTTGGTCTTCGAAGATGAGGTAATAAATATCGGATAAAATTCCTCGAAATTGATAAGCAAAACTTTTCATATGCCTTGCTCATGATGCAAATTCGAATTGAAAGGAGACCGATAAAGATAAAGACGCTACATCGTTACATAATGCTCCTCTAAATTTTCAGAAATCTCCAATAATAAAAGATGATAGACATACATTTTCATTCCGCTTGATACTTCTCTAGGTCTATATGGGTCATTATACAAAATGGTAACTGATATTCCCTGGTATAAAACTGATTTTTTTTTTTTTCTAAATCCGATTATTTACATTTTCCCTTTGAAAGCACCGTTGAAGAGGCTGTATAAACCCGACTCGGCTTCACAACTCGTCGATATTCGTCGTTTTCCGAACCTGCAGAATATTATTTCATGGCATCGACAGCAATAAAGACCAGTCAAGAGACTCTATAAATATTTTACGGCCAATTACTTTGGTCGGGACGGGTCCTCAAAGTCTCCGTCCTTTAGAAACTGATTTGTCAAGAGAGCATTAGCACAAAATAGATCGGCCTTGTTAGTCCTCGTTATTTGCAGCATATGAAAGTTCGTGGGGACCGAGGGAGGGCGCACGAGCCCATCATGATTCATACCCCCGGGGCGTTCGGAAAGACCCATTGATCAGGGCACTTGGGGGATTTTATCGGTTCGCTTGGGGTCTCTGCCGTCTGTAAGACGTTTAAGAATCGTCAGAATTAATAACATGATTCTGTGCTGCATAAAATGGCATGTGCAAGAACAGCTCATATTCAGAGCTTGTCGTTTATGCCAAACTATTTATATATATATATATTTATGTGTGTGTGTGTGTGTGTGTGTGTGTGTATGCATATATATATATATATATATATATATATATATATATATATATATATATATATATATATATATATATGACAAGGTTAAATGTAAATATATACATGCATACACATAGATATATGTAAGTATGTAGATATGTTTGTGTGTATTTATGATTGAAAATTGCTGCTATGTTGCTTGGCTTCAGGTTTACTCGAGTACCTTCTCTTCAAATTTGATGTATACCTCGAAACTTAAAAACTATCGGATAAAAGTATAATACGAGCCCAGTGAAGAGTAAACCGCATAATAATGGGAATACTTGACCAGTCTCATAAAGGATTTAATCTGGGTTTGATATCAACTTGGAAACGGTATGGTGAGATTGCATATAGACTTTACAAACTGTCCCGTATGTCTTAATATTATCACTAACATTTTATTTTATAAATATGTATTGTATTTTATAAATATTCGCTGTCTTTCGTCTGCATGGGAGTGAACCTCCTCATCGGTCGGAAATGAATACTTTGATATTAAAATCAGTTTCGTAACTCAGGTTTATGTTTAATTATGTGTTAATGTATATATATATATATATATATATATATATATATATATATATATATATATATATCATGCATTTAATGCGTTATATGCATAAACAAGAATCATTTCAGTCATATTGAGCAAGAATGTATACTTTCGTGCAGAGTTCGTGGAGCGAATTACTTCAAATAATGAAAGCATTCTAAACAAAAATTACGTATAGCGGGATGCAGTAGTCCCTGTTTTGATCAGAAGTATTTAAAAACCAAACCTTTGATATTATATGTCTACTTGTATTTATCTTTGAAAAAAAAGGTGACGTAAAGAGGCGACAAAATTGTCATATTTTCCGCGATTTGTATATTTTATACGGTGCCGCTGCCACCGCTTGTTGAGTAACTCTACGGTAATTGCCCTCCTATCTCTAAGTAATCGAAAGGACGCCATAATCCAGGATTTATATGATCGTCGAGTTTATCAAAAGGACTGTTGGTCGCGGTCTCGCAGAAGTTTATGGAGCAAACACCTAGAATTGAATTTTTGTTCCTTCGGTCGTTCGAAAATTCAGTTGTGGCCCAGAAACCAATGCATCGCGTTATGATTGTGATTTAGAATTTCATCTTAGGAGAATTTGAAAGCAAACCAGCATTTTTCTTTATTTTAGAGTAAATTGCTGTAATTTCTAAAAATCTGTCAAGCGCCAAATGTGTTTTGTCTACCATGGGAAAGAATAACATTTCTTATTTTTTTTTACATTATGTTTAGATATATCATTGCGATGATTTTCCATTGTATTGTGGATTGTTATAGTATCTGACGGTTTTCTTCCGCATTACACTTCAGTTTTCTCACGAGTGTTGTTTTCTGTATTGATTATTTACTCTCATTATCAAGCAATGCATTTCTTAGATGACGTATATGTAGAGCAGAAGAAATATGCCTTCATTTACGTATCCCTTTAAGAATAAATTTTAGCCTCATTAACAGTTCATGCTATGTAGATATACATTAATATAATAAATTTCAGCCTCGTTAATAATTCATATTATGTAGATATACTGTAATATTATGAGGCCTTGCAATTATTGTTAATTGTTATTTAAGAATATGCGACAATTGATTTTTCAGACTGTTCATCTTTTATTCATCTTTTAAGTTAATTGCACTTGTTCTTAAGATTTTCATTTATATTGCATTTTAATTCAGTAATTTGCAGTCTTGAATATGTTAAATATTTAAATCATTAAGTATAAAATTATCTTCTTTTTTTTCCAGCTCCCCCATGGTTCGAAGAGCGCCCAGCCAATCTGACAGTTGTTTCTGGAACAGTGGTAGAACTGGCCTGTGGAGGGAGAGGGTCGCCCATGCCACAAGTGACGTGGAGGAGACTCGACGGGAAGATGCCCTTAGGAAGGGCCATGATCGAAGACCAGCGATTAATACTCCAACAAGTGTCTGCAATAGACTCTGGTGTTTATGTATGCGAGATTGAAAGTGAAGCAGGTGTGGCTACGGCAACTGCCACTTTGACAGTAGTTGATGCTCCGAAGTTAATCCAGAGGCCACAAGACCACCTTGTATTGGAGGGTGACCCAGTGCAACTTTCTTGCAGCGTGGAAGGCGAGCCTGAGCCTCTCCTTTTATGGCGGCTGCCCACTGAAAGCAGATCGACCCTGTTATTGGCCACACAGTCCAATGGCAATGCTAATATTGCTGAGAATGGCCAGGCATTGTTCCTCAATAAATCAGTGACCGATGATACTGGTTTATATAAATGTTGGGGTGTCAGTAATGGTGGAGGAGTTAGTGCTCAAGCCCAGATCATAGTGGTTAAGGCACATCCTCCTCCAGTGATAGGTATAGGTCCCAAGGACCACACTGTAGCCCCTGGGGGTGGTGTTACTTTCCCTTGTGAAGGAGTGAGTGAGTCAGCAGAGCCAACTCTTACGTGGTGGTTTCGCCCAGCGGCTCATCTTCCTTCTCGCAGACTGAGTGAAAGCACTGAAAAGCCTAGACTGTCAATAGCTGAAAATGGAGCTCTTATCTTAAGGGAACTTGGTGTTGATGATGCTGGCATCTACAAGTGTGTAGTTGAGGCATCAACTGGTAAGGTAGAGCAAGAAGCCATTCTGCGAGTTTCCAAAGATGCCGTTGCTAAATCGCCTTCTAATCTACCAGCTCCACCATCAAAACCTCGAGTTATGGCTGTCACAGAGACTTCTGTCTATCTTAGCTGGCTGCCAAATTCTCACGTAGCCAACAGTACTTCACAGGGCTATGTTGTTGAGCACTGGCGTCTTGGGTGGGAAGAATGGAGAATTGCCGATGCTACTGTTGAACAAGAGTCGTGCGTGGTTTCGCATTTGACACCTGGCCAAACTTATACTTTTCTCGTTCGAGCTGTCAATGGGAGTGGAACATCGTTCCCAAGTCCCTGGTCCGATCCTGTCACAACTCACGATCCGGAAGACGACAGCGGCGTCACAGCAGCTGATATCCGCCATGCCCAGAGACGTTTGTCACGGTCAATCCTCACGCTGGTTAATGCATCAGCTGTGACTCCAGATTCTGTGTTTTTGAAATGGGAGTTCTTGACGCCTGTAGAAGACTCAGTTGAAGGAGTGTTGGCTTATGCTGTGTCTGTCAAAGGCAGTATACACCTAACGACGGTCTATGGATCAACTCAGTCATCATATACCATACAGGACCTGCATCCAAACACCGCTTACACTTTCTTCTTAGTTCCATTCTGGAGGAACCTGGAAGGAACACCCTCCAACTCTCACTCACTCACTACGCCAGAGGATGGTAAGACTTTTTTTTCATCAGTAGTAGTAGTTTATGATGGTACTTTCAGCAAATGATTCAGTTTTATTATTAAGTAGCAAATAGTTTTAGAAGTGTTTATTATTATTCTTATTACAAAATGAGCAAAACTTTTACAAGGAGCAAGATTAGAAGCTAGCTTCCACCGAAAATAAGGCCTTTAAGGTGAAAAGAGTGATATGGAAGCATACATAAACTTGAGGGAACACTGAAAAAAAAAACAACAACAAAACGCACTATGCATATTTCGCTGAACCGGTCCGTTTTCTTTTCCGCTGTTGCTATGAACAGAGAGGAATAACATTTCCCAGGGTACTCCTTTTAACTTTTTCTTTCGCCTCTTCATCTTTCCAACAATTAGGAAAGTCATATCTTGACACATTATATATGGTAATTTTTCTGCTGGGCAACTTTTTTTTTTCTGCTTGTCAGGGTTGTGTAGGAGATATGATTTGTTATTCCGTCGTCATCTCTTCGTGCTTAGTGGAAATTTAAATTAACTTTCTCACATGAATTGTATGGGTATAATTCATACTTCTGTTTATCTATTTATATATTTTTTGTATGTATACATTGTATAGTAATATCCTTTTAGTATAGTAATATTATTTTTCTTCTTGGTTAGGGTCTCTAGTGGTCATAATTTGGTTTCCATTTGTCATTTCTTGTAATATTTTACTTAACCACATAGTAGAGATTTAAATTGCCTTTCCCACAAGCATTATATATGCATATTATACACATAATGCATGTCCATCTGTCTTTTTGTCTGCATTCCCCTTTAATTCAGAGAGGTAAGGAGAGCAACAAAGAAACTTTGACTGTTTGATAGACGTATTTCAAAATAAGGAAATATTTACGCTAATGTCTACAGAAGTAACATCGTCATTTCCCATTGCAGTGCCCGTGGCTGCACCCAGCGATGTTCGTGTGACCCTTCGTGAGGATGGATCTACCCTCATCACCTGGACGCCTCTATCTACAGAGGAAGCCCGTGGGAAGGTTATTGGCTACCACGTCACTCTGACCCACAATGGCACCCACATCACGGAGACTGTCCCTAGCGCTTGGCTAGAAGCACGAGGCCTAACCAACGGCAGGCTTTACACTGT
This sequence comes from Macrobrachium nipponense, assembly GCF_015104395.2. Taxonomy (NCBI): domain Eukaryota; kingdom Metazoa; phylum Arthropoda; class Malacostraca; order Decapoda; family Palaemonidae; genus Macrobrachium; species Macrobrachium nipponense. Next base: position 11,263,920 of record NC_087213.1, on the reverse strand, counting down.
TCGAGTAGCGGCTATTACCGGTGCGGGGCACGGGCCCTTTAGCGCCCCTCTCTTGATGGACGCAGGTCCGGGCAATACCCAAACTTATCACGACGTCCACACCGTCAACAACGATGACCCAAATGTCATTTTTGCGCAGGCTCAGACTGGATGGCTGATCTACCTACTCATTCCTCTGGTTATCGTGATGTTCTTCGCCACTTTATTTTACATCAGGAGACTTCACCAAAAGACACCTCCCGCCCTTCAGCACCCTCCCCCGACAGTGTATCAGGATCCATCCATTTACCCAGCACACCACTCCGTCAACATGTACAGCGAACAGAAACTGTGGCGTCCTGGCGCCAGTGGAGATTCGAGTATGTCATCCAGTTTGCCTCCATGCCCTGACCAAATGCCCAACGAATACGCTGAGCCGCGCCTGCAGCAGGCAAACGAAACTGCCGAGCCTTATGCAACCACAGCCCTCTTGGTCCCGGCATCGCCAAGGCTGGGTCGGAATGGCGGCTACTGGAGGGGTCCTCATCAGGATCCCAACTTGCACGTGAACTGGAATGCTTTATCCCTCCCCCGCCGGTCTTTGCCCAGCCTACCACCAACCAAGAGCATCCCAACAACTGTAGGATGTGTATAGCTACGTCGCAGTACGACAACGTAGGATCGTCGTCACAGCAGTACAATAAACCCTGTGACGCGGCGTCCGACCACACTTACGAGCCGTATTCCCAAGTGGCGCCGATGAACGTGCGCGACAAGTTTCCTACTTTCAACAGCCTTCAGGCGAAGGGCCGTCAAAAGACCTGTCATGAAACACACTCGGCGGAAAATAAAAGTCCACCTCACAGCAATACACACTGACTTCTCTCCACAGTTGAGAGAGAAATGCTTGTGCCATATTGTTATTTATTTGGAATATTTTTATATTTTTCTTTTCGTGCAGAGTGGACCTCCGAGACTTTTGTGCTGTACAGATTTACTAAAACACACACACACAATACGTTGTTAATTTATTCATAGTATTCGATAGAAATCCGGATAGAGATAATGAGTATTGACTGACGTGCCGCCTTCCTAATTCCTCGCGATTGTGCGGAGTAATGTGTAGTTCCTTCAACAGCTGTTGTTTTATTTATTCTTTTCCATTCTGTAAGAAATATAAAATGATTTTGCGTATGAATGGATGCAAATGATGCTACAGAGCCCTCTAGGATATTATATCGTTAACAGAATATTTTCATTAAGGTATTAGCCATGATGTTTTACGATAAGTGACAGTACCAGATTGGTATGTCAATCATTTATTTCTAGTCATTTGAATATGTTTCTGTATATATGTTACCAAACTTTATATTTTTACAATAAACACTGAATATAGTCGAAAAACCTTTACTCCATGTTTTGCACTTGATATATATACATTTATATATATATATATATATATATATATATATATATATATATATATATATATATATATATATATATAATCCTTGTACAGGGACATGCATGCCAGATTATTGCATAGCAATAATTAAAGAAGTATACAAAAATAAGGACAATTCATTAGAAGGCTAGATGAAGTTCAGAAATAACTTCTGGAATATATAGAAGGCCAGATGAAGTTTTAGTCGAAGTTTATCACCCTTTTAAGATGGAATTGTGTTATTAGGAGAGGATGCCAATGACCAGTTAGAAGAGTCCAGGATGTCCATTCGGATACAGAAGCAAGAGAAAAATGAAGAACGCTAAAGGAGACAACAAAGAGAGAGAGAGAGAGAGAGAGAGAGAAATTTAAGTCCCTAATGACACTGATAACAACTTTTCTCTCTTGATAAAGAAGTTCGTTAATTAGTCCAGAAGCGAAAGGAATTAATGCGACGTTCGTTAGACCTCAGAGATGTAGTATTGATTGATTGAGTTTCGTAAAATGGCGTTGCCACGACGATGATCATCAACGTTGAAATATTCAGAGAGATCCTGCCAAAACCGGATTTGTAAAATTTACGGTGTATTTTTAAAGAAATTGTTTTATAGGAAAAGAACTATCGCCATGATACTTTTGGATGACATTTTATTAATCTTCATCAAGGCGTGATCCGACCCTCAGCTTACTCTTAAGGCGTGTAAGATTTTCCTCTCAAGCATAAGTTGTAAAAAACATTTTTAACTTTTAATTAAAACGTGCTAAAATTTACAGTCAAATAGAGCCTTGTTTCACCAAGGAAAATTAAAATAAAAACCCTATATTATATTAGAAATGATTCTGTACTGTTTAACATACACATTATTAATTTATTTAGTTTTCATTTAAATAGAAATCATAAAAATCCTATCCTAAAGTTCCTGTATCTTGAACCCAACGCGAAACACCTTTTTCAGACCTTTTCAGGCACTTCTATAGACCTTTTCTACTCTCCCAACAACAACAAAAACAACAACAAAGTACTAGTTCGCAGACTTATTCCCCGAATAAGCGAAAATCCAAGTAAACGGTCTGCATGTTAATGCCACCAGGCATTGAAGATTTTGCCTCCTTTCGCATTTTTTTTTTTTTTTTTTTAACTCCGTGAAGGAAACGGAGCATGAAAATGGCGAAGGTCGATACCACTCTCTCAGATGGACTTTTGTCACTCCTGTCGTTTTGGCCATCAGCCGAGATTCAAGAAACGATGAAGAGAGAGAGAGAGAGAGATAAAAAAGATATTCAAACAGGATATGAAGGATATATTGGTAAGAGATGCTAATGAAATACATTCTTCGTCTTTTCTTCATGAGATGAATATCGCAACTCAAAATGGGTACAGCGCCTCAGTGGCTTGATAGGTATGGTCTTGACCTGCCACCTTGGTGGCCGCGAGTTCATTTCTTGGGCATTCCATTGAGGTGTTGGAGATGTGTATTTCTGGTGATAGAAGTTCATTCTCGACGTGGTTCGGAAGTCACGTAAAGCCGTTGGTCCCGTTGCTGAATAAGCACTGGTTCCATGTAACGTAAAAACACCATACAAACAAACAAACAAAATGCGTAGTTTACCATATGATGACCTGACGTGACATAACTGTTAGCGGTTGTCTAGCATGACGTAACAGTGAAGGGGAGGAAGTATGGTTGGTTGGTTGGCCATATGCCAGCATGAGTCCCGCTTCAAAGCGGCATTAACTTTGGTAAGGTGTTTTAGGGTGTGAGAGCCCTGATGTGGTCGTATGGACTCGTTTAGGCATTTGAGACGTTGCGGGAAATTATGCAAAACTATTCTCATGCTGCCTAATATTGTATAGGGGTAAAAATGTGAAAATTCTGAAAAGTTTTAAAGCAGTGCTACGTATATTCTAAGTAGCTGTTCGAAAAAGTACGAGCAAATTTTTATTTATTTTTTATTTACAGATTTTTTTTTTTTTTTTTTTTTTTTTTTTTTTTTTTTTGCATTATGCCGAGCACTGGGGCAGATAAGGCCATTCGGCGGTGAAGCGGAAGTTGACGGTACAAGTTTTGAAAGGTTTTACAGGAGAAAACCTCAAAGCAGTTGCACTATGAAACAATTGTTAGGAGAGGGTGGGACAGTAAGATGGCAGAAAGAGAATATGAACGGAGGTACAGTAAAAGGAGTGAAAGTAGTTGCAGCTAGGGGCCGGAGGGACGCTGCAAGAACCTTAAGCAATGCCTACACTGCTCCGAATGAGGTGCACTGACGGCACTACCCCTCTACGGAGAGTACTAACAAGTAACTGATATGGAATCCTTCAAGAAGTATTAGCTTGTCAATCCCAAATACTGGTAAATCTGGGGATTCAAAAATTCCTAAATTTTATAGGGATGGTAAAGCTGGCGATTCCAAAGTGTATGCATTTTATTGGGATATTAGGTCAGGAGATTCCAAAATTCATCAATTTTGTTGGGATGGTAGGTCGCGAGATTCCAAAATTCATGAACTTAATTAGGATGGTAGGTCGGGAGATTCCAAAATTCATGAACCTTATGGTTATACTAGCTCAGGAGATTCCAGAATTCTTGTATTTGACTGTGATGGTAGGTCTGAAGATTCCAAATTTCATGAACTTTATTGGATAGTTGATCATGGGAGTCCAAAATTTATGCATTTTATTGGAATGGTAGATCTGAAGTTTCCAGAATTCGTGAATTTTATTGGAATGGTAGATCTGGAGATTCCAAAATTCTTGAAATTTATTGGAATGGTAAATCTAAAGAATCCCACTCAAATTTTATTAGGATGGTAGATCTGGAGATTCCAAAATTCTTGAAATTTATTGGGATGGTAAATCTAAAGATTCCCATTCAAATTTTATTGGGATGGTAGAGGTGTTTCAAAAAGTACCATAACAGGAAGAGAGTACAGGTTTGTTTACCTAGTAAGTGGTATTGTAAATATATCCGCTTGTCCAGAATCACAAGGCTAAGATTGACTGAAATTATTACCTGAAGACGGCTGAGAAGGATTACGAAGAATAGATGCTGTTAAACAGAAAATAAAATGACCATACAACAGATCTTTTAGGGACACTACTTGTGATTGAGTTAAGTGGAGAATAAGTCTGATGTTGCACCAGCCACAGCAAGAATACAGCAAACTGACTTGAGGCTTTCAGTCAGGTCAAAGAGAGGATGGGTGAAGTTCTAAATCAGGAGTTAGCCAGCAGTGTGATGTTACAGACCTTGTCAGAAGCCTAAGAAATGTCAAAACTCACAAAATATCCAAAGAGAGAGGAAGTCAAGATTTCAGTAGCCTAAGAGTTTGACGTCACCCTTTGATTGCTTTATAAAGGGTGAGAGAGAAGTTAGTGACATGCCAAGTTTTTTTTTTCTTTTTTTTTGAAGTGTCAAATACTCTGGGCTATTAGAAAAGATATTGCTACAGGGAAACAAACTGAAAGGTTAGCCTTGCCTCTCTATGCCATCAGACTATTCAAGAGCATAATGCCAAAGCAAAGAATCGATATGAGTTTTTAATTTGAACTAATTACTGAACATTTCTGTTCCTAAACTCATATAAAAAAAAACAGAGCAACAAAACCCGTCAGTCTTTACTGTCTTCATAGACTTAGCTCTTTAATAACTATGTTTTTTTTTTGAAGTCCAAGTTCCAAAGGGAGAGGCTTTCCTAGAAAGGGAGACGGCAATAACACCATCAGATCGAAAGCTAGAAGGAAAGTGAGCATAGGAAGTGTTATGAGAGACCTTGTTTTCACTAACAAATACAGAGCGCCTCAGCGGCGTGGTTGGTATGGTATTAGCGTCCCACCTCGGTGGTCGCGGGTTCGATTCTCGGCCATTCCATTGAGGAGTGAGAGATGTGTATTTCTGGTGATAGAAGTTTACTCTCGACGTGGTTCGGAAGTCACGTAAAGCCGTTGGTCCCGTTGCTGAATAACCACTGGTTCCATGCAACGTAAAAACACCATACAAACAAACAAACCAACAAATACAGGAACGGAATAGTAGGCTAAACATAATAGGACGAAATGATACTTAAAGAAAAACAAGTAAAAAAATACGCCAAAGTCTCTTCAGAGCAATCGGGCTTTCTTTACAGCGTACCATGCTATATGGAACTCTCAGACACGGCCCATGAAACTCTCAGCAGCCGCCTGTGAAACTTTCATCCACGGCCCAGTGCTGGCCTCTTGTTGGCACCTAAAGCGGCGCCAGACGCAAGATTATGGCTAACTTTAATCTCAAATGAAGTAAAAACTATTGAGGCAAGAGGGCTGCAATTTGGTGTGCTTGATGATTGGAGGGTGGATGATCAACATACCAATTTGCAGCGCTCTAGCCTCAATAAATAAAACGTTATAATATAGTCGATAGTGAAAGTCGTAAACATGAGATCTAGCTAACAGTTGGCTTGAAGTCCTCCAATGCTGGCAATGGGTTTAGTATCAAAGATAAGATACTCTTAACTGGCTGTTATTTACAACAATCTATCACACATTTTGTCCCTTAATCCTTAATTATGTATATTGTAAATGTATACAACAAATTTCCATTTTTTTTAAATTGCAGAATTCTTCCTTAGGTAATCAATCACTGAATGTTAAATAAAAAATAATTAGATGATAATACTGCAACTCTTGTAGTTATGTTTTTAAGACTTCCGTTTGTTCATTATACCGATGTCAGAAGCAGTGCCATTTCACCATTGGTAGTAGAGTAATAATACATTCGCTTTATACTCTTTAATGGTAGCTATACATCTTCAGAACGTTAGAGATGATTAAGTATTAACGTGCTGACTTGGCTCGTTTTACACTGACTTGTGTGTTCACATGCCACTTTTATTCCTAGGCTCCCGTCCGTTCAAGTTATGCGATGTTGATGGTAATTCAAGAGGAAATTATTAACAAAAGTCTAAGCAGTTAACTACAGTTAATGTGTAATTGGAAAATTGGTAGATAATTTACTTTAGCATCACGGTTTACGAATATATGTCACCTTGTGTAATTACCTAGTGGGCTTGTTTACCGAATACTTAACGATTTTGGGTTTTAATGGTACAGATCTGTCTTGGTTAACAATCTGAGGGTGTAGGTTAGGAAAATATCACCCAACCATTTAAGCGGTGAGAGAGAGAGAGAGAGAAGGTGTGAGGTAGGTAGTGAGGAGTGTGTGTCTGGCAGGGATCCTAAATGAAGATGATGATAAGCTGAGATAACGGAAAGATTAATCACTGGCGCCTATAGCGGAGCCAACTGATAAGAAAGCTCCCTCCATTCGTTGGAAGTTCCGCCCGCTTTTGCATAAACTCGTACCGTCCGAGCTCATGCTCGTATTGGGGGCATTTGTAGAAAGTTTATTAGAAAAAAAAAAAAAAAAAAAAAAAATCCTTTCGGACGCAAACGAGCGAGACTACAGCTTTGGTGGTCGCAATTTATCCTGAACTTTCAAATGTAAAATTGATTATGGGTCAAGATCTTTACCATAAGAAAACTGGATGGAGTCTCTCTCTCTCTCTCTCTCTCTCTCTCTCTCTCTCTCTCTCTCCTCTCAACGTTTGGGCTGTTTATCTCAAATATTCGTTACTGTCAGACGATGTAGACTCGGGAGTCAGAAAATATGACATGATGTATATTCAAGATAAGTAAATAGCGCACATGACTAAATACATCATTATAGATTTATTTCCAACATTTAAGTCTCATAGTAACAACCGTACTTCAAACGTAATGGAATTAACCGCCAATTATGTCTGTCAGTGTTTTGCGTCGCGCCGTTATAAAAATTACCAATGAGGTATAACTCGAGTATAGACGGTCTCCGTTTGATTGTTTTTCATATATAAATGTCTGTTGAATTAAGAAGTGGACGAGATGTTACATGGAATGGCTGGTCGGTTGATAGCTAATCTAATTACGTCGGATTGTAATGGATGAAAGAGAAGTTAAGGCAGGATATGTGGAGACTTTTGATTTTATTTTGATTTTGATTTATGTCGATTTTTGGCATTATGCCAAGCACTGCGGCACCTAAGGCCATTCAGCGCTGAAACGGAAAATGACGGTAAAAGATCTGGAAGGTGTAACAAGAGGAAAACCTCAAAGCAGTTGCGCTATGAAACAATTGTTTTAGGAGAGGGTGGACAGTACGATGGAAGAAAGAGAATATGAGCGGAGGTACAGTAAAAGGAATGAAAGTAGTTGCAGATGGGGGCCAAAGGGACGCTGCAAAGAACACTTAAGTAAGGCCAACATTGCATTGCACCGAATGAGGTGCACTGACGGACTTTATAAACTTAAGTTTTTAAAGTACTGAATCTCTACGAAACTAACGTCTTCGGTTCAGACGTAAATGTCATTTGAGGTTATGTAATGTTTCCTTGAATTTTTGATTGCAAAATACCTGTTGAAATGTTAATGTTTTATTGTACTAAAAAAACAGGTCTATACTGCTATTTTGTGTTCTCAAGTAACTAGCAGATATAACAAGCTGGTCTTGCCATTTCTGGCCCTCATTAATTCACATTGTGAAAATTTAAGGTTCTGGATGTAGTTCCTCGTTAGAGGTTTACAAGAAAAATTTTGGCCATTCTTTCAAGAAAGAGTTGGATCATTCAGTTGTAAATAACACAGTGCAGTTTTTTTGTTTTTTTGTTTTTTCACTATGCTTAGTTTGTTTGTATGTTGTTTTTTTACGTTGCATGGAACCAGTGATTATTCAGCAATTTGACCAACGGCTTTATGTGATTGCCGAACCACGTCGAGATTGAACTTCTGTCACCAGAAATACACATCTGTTACTCCTCAATGGAATGCCCGAGAATCGAACTCGCGGCCACCGAGGTGGCAGGTCAAGACCATACCGACCACGCCACTGAGGCGCTCCACCATACTTAGTGTTCAGCAGTCTACGGAGATAAAACTGAAGAGCATTTACTTCACCATGATGATAATGATGAAATTATTAATTTATTCTTGAAAATGATACATAATCATCTTGGAAAGAGGTGTTTGCACCAGCGAAAGAGGTAACAGGTAATGGATAAACGCCTCCACATCCCTGTAAAATAAAGAAAAAAAAAAAAAAAACTCTAAAGGCTTGTCGTATCATCAATAATAATGACCAGCTTCGTCGGCCAGTGGTTACTCGTTGTTGGCAACTTTCACCCTTAATGAAAATTGGGACACGATGAGAGACGAGTAATCAAATTGAAAAATAACCGAAATAATTATCTTATCTGTTGGTCGGACAGAGTACAGAAAGAAATTCACTCCGGGCCTCCTACCCTGTTTATACCTTATACTATGTTGCTGCTTAGAAGCAAGAGCCCGTGCTGGCATAAGAATAGGACTGACTAACTCATCAACGACAGCGAGCATTGGGTCAGTGCAGGCATAATGCAGGTTGGAGAGAAACAGCGACAGATCTCCATCACTGCGAAAGATCACGTCTATTCATATGAGAGCCAGAACAATGGATTCTCTTCCACGGCCAGCGCAGCTTATAAGGTACTGATAGCGGGTGAGATGCACCGGTTATCCATTAGTTATCCCCAGTTGATTTTCACTCTCGCCCCATTAGTTATTCGGCGTCCAGTTCTTGACCACGTCCATTATGCTGATATATTGTTGGCCTTGTGTCCCTCTGATCGTGAACAACGTGGTATTGAATACGCAGACACAAACACACGCATATATATACATATTTACGTGTAAATTTTTATCACATCACCGACAGGTGACGAACCACATAATAGTTACAATTCTCCTTCGGTATCATTTCCTAGGTTGAGCGAATTGGATATTAAATGACATTTGTAGTCTGTTTGTGAATATTCATATTACATACACATGTGTATATATGTACATATATACCACGAGGTTATCACCAGGCTATTTATTATGTGTGCATAATTTTACTGACTTTGAAGTGTATTTGTCCTTTATTCACGGAGTCAAGCGTAGCATTCCGGGACGGAATTTGAAATGCGCTATAATACTACCATGGTGAATCATTTCGTTTTATGGCCGACATGCCGAGAAATATAACGAAAGTATTAAGGAATCGGGAGATTTTTCTCCATCTATTTCTCTCTCTCGTGGGAAAAGAATCTCTTGACCGCGAAATGACGCTCTTTGAGAGGGAAAGTTATGCTTTTGAGAAGAGAGAATGAGCTGTCATAACCCGAGGCTGGGCGTGTAGTCATTCAGCGCGCCATTGTGCTAGGCCATTGTCTAGTAAATAGCCCCCATCGGCCTAGGGCCAAACCACTCAATCTGAAGCCCCTAGCCCGTTCGGATTGCTTACCAGGCCTACATGAGAGGGGCGGACAGGGCCATGGGGATTATTTATCGAGGATCCTCGCACTCCTAAAAGTCCTCTTGAAAGGATTTGCATACTGAGGGAGGCCTGAGTGATTGCCTGGAGTGTTACTTGAGCAAAATGTCGGAGATCAGTGGACTTCCTTTCGTTAAAAAGCAGTGTTTTGGTGAAGTCTCTTCCTGGATATTCCCGATAATTGCTTTCGCTCACTCCGCTGGGTTCCATGCTTCAGTGCAACCCATTACCGCATGCAACAGACAGCAGAAGTTTGTTGCAAGATTATAAGAAATGGACTTTTATTCATTATTATTGCAAGATGAGGACTCTGATCTCTGATTTATCCGGTCTCTGGGTCGGGAGACTTTTCGATTTTCATGATGGCACCAGAGAATCACAGCATGTTGAAGCAGAAAATTGCAGATTTCGATTGGTCTAAATAAATATGCATTCCTTCACAAAACTTTGCAATATCAAAATCAATTTGCAATCGTTAGGTTTGTATACACGTCCATTGCATATATACTGGAAATGAGCGTTCATATATATATATATATATATATATATATATATATATATATATATATATATATATATATATATATGTATATATATAGATATAGTATATATATATATATATATATATATATATATATATATATATATATATATACTATATATATATATATATATGTGTGTGTGTGTGTGTGTGTGTGTGTGTGTGTGTGTGTGTGTGTGTGTGTATGGTGTCTATAGAAGGTCTTAAATTTGAGCAGCCATTTCCCCCCTTTATTCACTTGAATTCCTAGATTAAGTTTCTTAGTGTTTTATCTTTGCCAATCTTCCTCTTGTCCTTGACATCATCCTTTTTCCTTCTCTCCCTTCTTCATCTATTCGACCTCCATTTCCTCTAAGTAATTTTGTCGCTTCTTTTTTCTCCCTTCTAAGGTAATATTATAAATTATCAGCTTCTGAATTTCTTCATATTTCCACTTTATAATTCTAAAACTTTCGTATCGTAACTCCATTTATTTCTTGACTTCGATCTCGGCGAAATCTCAGCCACACCTCGGAAAGCCGAGAGATTTATTTCTCGATGCTGTCATAATTCATTTTCATCAATCTCGCCTTACAGATGAGGAATTGCTGTCCAGCTGGCCTGCCTCTCTCTCTCTCTCTCTCTCTCTCTCTCTCTCTCTCTCTCTCTCTCTATCCAGGAATTAAGTAGGTTTGTTTGTATTTGTTTATATGGTGTTTTTACGTTGCATGGAACCAGTGGTTATTCAGCAACAGGACCAACGGCTTTACGTGACTTCCGAACCACGTCCAGAGTGAACTTCTATCACTAGAAATACACAAACCCAACCCGTCGGTGGAATGCCCGAAAATCGAACTCGCGGCCTCCGAGGTGGTACGCGAACACCATACCGACCACGCCACTGAGGCGCAGGAATTAAGTACGATACGGATTAAGGAATGGAAAATATAAATACGCAGTCCAACTAAGGGATTTCCAACTGGGGTGTGATGGATGGTTTTTATTGGGCTCATAGATGGATGAGTGACAGAAATAGATGAGCGCAGAGTAAAGGCATTGCAGTGTCAACCAATTCTCCATCTCTTTTGTAGTACCATCTTATTACAAATTAGTACTAAATCTAGTTAAAGACAGGTTAAAGGGATGTGGGCGAGATAAAAATGTTGAGATCCCGACCTCAGGTCTGTGAACAGCCCAGGCGTAAAAACCATGGAAAATCAATCCTGTATCATATAATATATTATGTGTTATTAACTAGCGAGACTACGTTTTTGTGATAGCCTGTTTTGTCGCCCTTAGCTCTTTCAGATTAAGAAAAATTAATGACTTGAATTGACTGCCCTCACAGCCCGGGATGATTATTATCACAGTTAGTTTCACTGACTTGTAGGAATCTATTTGGCTTTAGCGTTTCCATTTATCACTGGACTCTGTCTTAGAAGTCATAAAGACAGTACTAAGCTCCTACTCTGACGAGATAAAATGTAAGTACCGACGCCGCACAGTGTTAAACTCAGCCTAAAGGACCTTTCAATTTTTCGGCAACATTTACCAATCTCAGGACCAGTTGCTCTTTTTAATTAACGTTCCTGAAACTGTTATCATTGTAAACAAGGAAATGGATGGGTATCAACTAGGGTATTTCATAGTGAAAGCTTTCAGTTTTCACAAGTTACTAATTTTTGTACTACCACTTTTCTTATTGCCCAGTAAATCCTTTCTGTTTTTCAGTATATTGATCCAGAAAGCAGGTCGCCAACGACTTTTTTTTTCACAGTTGATGGCATATCATACTTCGGGGCTCTGCATATAAAGCCGAGGCTGTAAACATTTGAACATTGAAGGTAATCATTATTTTAACCAAGATTTCTTCATCGTCTAGTTACTTGCGAAATTTATCATCATGTAACATTAGTTTCTTGACAGTAACAAAAGAAAATACTTTTATCTATACAAAATTACGTTATTAGTAGCGGTGATGATGTATAGTAAGATCTGGATTGAGATTTGTAACATCAGTAATTTTGTAAGTAAGAATAATAATGATTACTATGACGTGACAATCATAATGTCATCATCGATGAGATCCCTATCATTATGAAATACGCTGGACTTCTCTCCTCCGTTCAACCGAGGCACGATAAGCCCAGAAATGATTCCACACAGTCATCCCTTATAGAGGATGATGACATTCTAGAAGAGATTTCAAACTCGCTTTCCAAAGGCCGCGCTACTCCTGCTGAATCACGAGGCCAAGAGCAGTTTTGTCCAAATACGTTCTCCCTCTATGGTGAGGGAAAATGAAGAAGGCCTCTATGAAGCCTTTATGAACCTCTCTAATGACCCTCTACCTTCACTTTCCATTTCGCCACCGAGGACGTCAATTAACTGGTTCTTGTTTATCACCTCGATGATGTTTTCATCTCCTTGGCGTGGAAGGAGAAAGCAGCGTAGGAAAGTTATTACTAATGAAAACTTCCTTGACTTTTATAATCGCATTCGAAGGCAAAGTGTGCCTTCATTGGTAGGGAATTTGCATTGTAAGTATTTTAGTTTTGAATTCCCGAGATTGCTTAATATAATCCTCTCCTGCTGGGTACAATGTACAGGTCCACACCGGGCCTACCCCCTGTATCTAGTCAAACACACCAGCGCACTGTGACTTAAAGCCGTGACCTTAACATTATCGTGCTCCAAATGTACAGTAAATAGAATGTAAAAAAACGTTTTTATCGATATCTTAACAGTGGCCTAATGAGTAATTATAACATGAAAACAGTACCGTTAAATACTGAATAATTTTGTTAGTTGTCTTTTCCAATATTCATAAGCTTACAACCTGTTTGAATAATAATTGTTATAGTATTACACTAATTTAGTTCTATGAAAATATAATAAGTCCTTGTTCTTTCCGTAAAGCAATGAATAGCTTTGTTAATTTCTAAATTGCACGAATCATGCACTTTAGAGTATTTTTTTTCTTTAATCTTTAAAGGTAACTGCAATGAAAGGTCATCCTTCCACAAATCTTCTGGGCCATCCACTGAACACTTTTCTTTGAAAGCAATGAATTTCCAGGTCAAGCAAATCACAGGTGATCTCAGGCTTCTACATTCAATGTGCGGTAAGTTGATATCAGCCTTCATAGTATGAATAATTCTTCATTGTGCAAATTGGAAAATAGAAAAAAAAAATCGCTCGAGAGAGAGAGAGAGAGAGAGAGAGAGAGAGAGAGACAGAGACAGAGACAGTGAAGAAAAGCCGAAATAGACAGAATGGAACGTTAAGGGAGAAAATGACTCATTTATTTTATGTAACAACGCTTCCTTTTCATCATAAATGTGCTTTCTTTCAGCAATTTTATGCTTTGTTTATTGTGCAATGAAGTTCCGCTTTTTAATATTTTTCAAAATTTAGCGTGAGATTCTTAATTAGAGTGAACAGTTCTTGTAAATGATACATGAGTGCTATATTTCTTTCCCAAATATGAAAGCGGATCTCCTTCAAATGCAAAATTACTGTTGCCATTATAAAAAATTAACGTTACTTAACCAGCCTGAAAAGTTAAGACGTTCTGTTGTCCCATAAGCAAGTTTTCTGGTACCTTACCAAACATTTTAAAAAAATCATCACTGAGATCTTCCTTGCAAAATCTTTTCGTAGCAGGACAGTATTGAAGTTGATGGTGCTCGTTGCTCTCAATATTTATTTAGCCGTACTGAATGGAAAATAAGTTGGGATATCAAATGTGAGTTGAGAAGAATTGAAGTCTAGATAGATTTAGGGATATGAAGTGGGCAAAAGGGTTTCTGTACGTGAAAGAATAGGTTAATGTTTTCAGATGGTTCAGTCATGATGAAAGAATGGAGGACGATACGCCAGTGAAAAGTGTAGCTACAGTTCGAAAGGGCTGAACAGATGGGTGTAGAAGACATCTTGAAATGGAGTAAATTTCCCATTTTCCAAAAAATGCATAAATCTTAGTATGGTGAATACATCTAGAGTTTTTCTATTTTTGTTTGTCCTTGTGCCATTCCGTAAAAACAAATATCTGTATTTCGGTTTGCACATGTCTCATAATTATCAAACTGTCTATTTCCTTCTCTGGACAGAATCATGTTATATTTATATGTAAGATATATTTATTAGCATTTTTTGATGAGATATTAAGGAGGAAGTCTTAACGCAATTAGTCTTGAAAGCTGACTGCCACTTTCCTATGGTTTTTAGCTATGAAATATTATCTTTTCTGTTTGAGAGAGAGAGAGAGAGAGAGAGAGAGAGAGAGAGAGAGAGAGAGAGAGAGAGAGAGAGAGAGAGAGAGAGACCTTAGTTATCCCTTGAAGTATGGAAAGAAAACCAGCCTTACTATTTTGTCACAGAAAATGCATAAAATATCTAGGTAGACTAGTCTAAATATGATCAACTTTGCTAGATTTTCACATTTAGCAATTGACTTATTGTTCAGATTATAAGTCAGATAACATATTATCACCTAGAAAAATTAGTTCTCAACTAAATATTGTGCAGTTTTTGTACACTGTATGTATATTTGAATTAGGCCTAAATCATGCATTGTAAAAGAGCCTAGGTAGATTAGTGAATGAATGGGGTGGAGACAATTCAGTCTAAAAAAAGCAGCCTAATTCTTAAGTAAACTAACAGATAGAGAGGGTATAGCTGTCTGAACGAGCGTAATAAGATAAGAGTCATAATCCTGGATGAGAGATAAAATTTTTAGTAATAAGTGCTAAAAAATTAAATACTCGGTAGAAATAACATGTCAGACGTGACCGTAAATCAAAATCTTGCACTTAGATTAAAAATTGCTTGTCGTACGACTTACAAAATCTTAGACATTTGTTATTACACTTTATAGATCCTTATTTTTTATGTACAATGCACACACACACACACACACATATATATATATATATATATATATATATATATATATATATATATATATATCTGTGTGTGTGTGTGTGTGTGTGTGTGTGTGTGTGTGTGTGTATCAACGCGTGATACCTAGGTGATACTACCCAGTACATAATTAGGTCAACATATTTTGAGTTTAGTCGTCTAATGTTCTGGAGATGACGAACATTTTATGACATATTTTTCATATAAAACTTCAAGTCACTGATAACAAATGTTGATATCATCTGTTAATAAATTAAGCTTATGTATATACTTATTGATATAACATGGAAAAGGAAATGTTATGGAGGTAAGTGATATTTTATGACATATTTTTCATATAAAACCCTAAGTAGTAACTGATAACAAGTGTTGATATCATCTATTAATAGATTTAAGCTTATGTATACCCAGGAAAGGTATTTTTATGACAGACCGGATATGGCTTAATTTTATCTTGCGTATAACTTTGGCAACATCAAAAGGAACAGCGAGAATGTTGGAGGCCATAGTCGTTTATAGCTACCTTGAGCCATTTTCCCCCTCCCCCTCCCCCCTAGAGCAAGCGTTTTCGATGTGGAGTCGTTGTTTACCATTGTTTACCAATTTATTTTGCCATATTGTACTCTGATTTCATTTTTATTATCAACAGCATAATAAATGTATTTATAATTATATATGCCCTTATGTAATTACCCTATGTATTCTAAGTTTATGGGAAAAAATATACATGAGGGTAAATATACAAAGGAAGGTTTATTGAGACTTGAATGGTTCTGCAATGGCCATAAATAATTGGCTAGATAAAAATACATTTGCAGTATTGGGATGTTGATCATTAATATTAAATCAGTGTCTTCAGTGCAGCCCACGCGGTGCACTGTGGGCACCACTTAATGTTCTCTGCAGCGTTCCTTCGGCCCCTAGCAACCCCTCTTTATTCGTTTTACTGTACCTCTATTCATATTCTCTTTCTTACATTTCATTTTCCACCCTCTCCTAACAATTGTTTCGTTGTGCAATTGCTAGATTTTCCTCATGTTAGACCTTTATCACATTTTTACTCATTTTTTCTTTCAGCGCTGAATGACATATATTTATCAATCCGGCTCTTGTCCTTTGGCCTAAATTTTATATCCACTTGTTATTAGAATGAGTGACGAAAACTGATAACTCGGTTCTTCTTCTTTTTTATTTTTTTATTTATATATATATATTTTTTTTTTAACGAAAATGTGGAGAATTAACTGCTCTCGAGAAGGTGGCGGGAGATATTTTATTTCTCCTTATTTGAGCATGAGGCAGCAAGCCCTATAATCCCATTTCCTTCTCACGGCGGGTCACAGGGGTTCATATGCCAACAACATCTACTGATTCTTGGCGGTCAGCCATTCGCTTACTCTACAGACTGAACAATTCGTGACCCTTGACCCCCAAGGTAATAATAATAAGAATAGTAATAATAATTACATTGTTAGTAAGGGCCCTTTCAGAGGATATACGAGCGATGAAATAAGTGCTCACATATCTTATCACCTCTGATGTACAAAGTGAACGCCACCCTTGTCAGCGATAAGGGAGATTACATCGATAAAATGCGTTTTAGTCCAAGTCCACAAAACGCCATGACACTCACCAGGCTCCTCCAGGTTGCTCAGCGAGTCTAGTCATGTATCCAAAGAACGTCCGATGTTTGTGTTTGGGTTTTGTAATCGTGTTGGTGTTCCAGTCGTGCAAGAGTGAACGAACGGACTCAGAAAACTGTGAAGTTAGCGAAGGCGAAGACATTCGCCATGGAAGTGACAGACCTGTGGAAGTAGAGAAGAGATACTATTTCGCCGTGGGCTCAGTTCCTCTGGGAAGTTCTTACGGTAAGCGCACCAACTGTTATAACATCTCCCGTTGGGTGGTAGTGCTTCAGAAGGCATTATTACTTAAGGTTCTTTGCAGTGACCCTTCTTCATTCCTTTTGCTGCACCTCCGTTCCTGTTACCTTTCTTCCATCTTACTTTCCACCCTCTCCTAACAATTGTTTCATAGTGCAACTATGAGATTTTCCTCGTGTTGCGCCTTTCAATCATCCTTCGCTCTCATTTTCCATTTCATCGGTGAATGATCTCATAGGTCCCAGCGCTTAGTCTTTGGTCTAAATTCTATACATACTTCCAACTGGACATCCCTGCCTGCAACCTCTTTTACTGTTTTTACTGTACCTGCGCTCATATTCTCTTCTTTCTTCAGTCTTCCCACCCTCTCCTTACATTGTTTCAGAGTACAACTGCGAAACTTTCCTTCTATTACAAATTTAAAACCATTTGACTCAATTTTTCTATCAGCGCTGAATGACCTTATATTTCCCATCGCTTAGCCAGAATTTCATATGCCCTTGCATTTGTATAGTTTATATATATATATATATATGCAGTTCAGTTTTGTTTGGATAACTGATTCATTAGTAGGAGTTTTCTGGCGTTATAAATACAAAAATATTTCGTCTATATACATTTGGCATCTTGTTTAAGTACCAGATGCCTCGATTTGTCTATTCTGTGTATTTTAGATTTGGTAAGATTTTGTTAATACCTAAGAGTTTATCGCTTAATCGGGGAGTAAGCCTACAAACTGCTTTGTTGTTGTTCTTGTTGTTTTTGCTGGGGGGTGGGGTGGGGGGGGGGGGGGTTGCTAGGAAATGTCTATGGAAGAGACTAAAAACTAAAAAGGTCTGAAAAGGTGTTTCGCATCGAGTCAAAAATACAGGAATTTTAGGATACATAAATATTAATGTTTTTTTTAGAATGAAAATGCAAAAAATAAATAATGTGCATTTTAAACAGTGTGCAGAGAAATTATTTCTAATAAAATATATTTTATATATTTTATTTTTCGTTGGTGACCGTAGATCTTAGCACCTTTTAATTTACGTGAAAAGATTGGAATATAATGTTTACAACTTATACGCGAGGGAAAAAATTTTGCGCACACCCCGAGTAAGCTGCAGGTCGGATCACGCCTTGTTTAGTTTGTAACTACCGAAGAAGACGCAGTCTTTATACTCTCTTATCTTTTCATGACAGCCAATGTAAAGTACTCATGAAACAAGAAACTGTTCGAGCTATCCTCAGAGGCCAGGACTTACACCCTGAACGATAACTTTTTTCATTTTTTCTTGAGAACATGACAGAGTTTTATTTGATTCTTGTGACTCACAAGTAATGCGTTTATATAAGAGTCGTTACACATTGACATTTAAAATCCACGTCGTGTGTGTGTGTGTGTCAAATGGGGTTGATAATAGTATCAGTTTATCACAGTAATCGCTAAATCATTATGAATTTCCGAGACAAACATGTAGACGAGAGATATCCACTATGGCGAGAAGCGAAGCATTTTGGTAATATACATCAGTGCGTAAATAATTCTGTATTGTTCTTGAAGTATCAAATGGTTGAAATCCACATAGCTATATAACCCGTGTTTGGTTACTTAAATTTATTTCAATCACTACAAATAGCACCTAACCATATGGCAATACAGGTTATTAGGCGAAATATAACAGAGAACAATGATTAAGTTTGCTGTTAAGAGCGCTGGTAAACATTTCGCCGGTATAGGAAGAGGATTCATCTCATTTCTAATATTTTCATTGACAACACCACGACTTTTGCCGACGAAAAATTTTGGAACCAGAATATCCCTCTGGTTATGTATAAATTGCCGTTACATGTTGTCTGTAGCCTTCGCTGATAGGAGTTATATTTTTGGAGTCGTATGCCATTCCCTCTTTTCTCAAATTTTGTGCTGTATGAAACAATACGTATTCACGAATACACGAGAACAACGTAGAGACCTGGTTCACAAAATCATTGTGTGGCGTCACATTCGTCATTGATTAGATATTTCTGAAATAAGATCCGGTTGTAGATCACAACAAAACTTTTGCTTATGATCAGACAAAAAGTCTTCAGTTTATACATACATCAAAGGTAATATTGCGTTTTTTTTATATTTTTGCAAGTTCTTGGTGTACTTATAAGAAATAAAATAGCTACTTATCAAGATATTTGGGGACCATTGAACCGACACGCTAAAAGTAAGGCGCCATTAAGGAGACAATATCAGAACTTTGCAAGAGGGTTTTCACAGATTTCCGTCCATTTTGTTTTTTCGTAATAAGTTACAAAAGTCTGCTGTAGAAGATAATTAATTCTTGTTGCTGTAAAAGATAATTAATTCTTGTTTTATGTAACTGGTTTGTATATGTATATAGGGGATTGGGGTGATTTGAATTATTTCTTGGAAGCAGATTTAAATCCCGGGGCCAAAAGCTAAAATCGGGAATGAATCTGGGTAAAGACTTCGGTGAAAATCTGCATAAATATAATATCTAAACTTTGGCACACACTGCCATATTGTTATATTGATGCCAGCCTGGATATCCACATGACATCACCAGTGGTATATGGTAGTAGTATGAGTAGTAGTAGAAATTCTAACTAATATTATTGGTTATTGACAGCTGCCCTACCCGAACCATACAACTGCACAGCTAACCAAACATGTGAGGTAGACAGTGACTGCAAGAAGTGTTTCCCGAATCTGGAAATGGCTTTTCAATATGGAATTGACGACGTTGCATTTGGACCTATTTGTCAAAGTAAGTATTCATTTTTAAAGAAAAGTTGTGGATATGTGTAATATTTATCCAGGGGGATTTTATGGACAGGGAAAAACTAGAATAAAAAAGAAAATGCTCTTGCTAATAAACATGATGAATAATTGTTTTTAAAATTGGTAGGAAATAGTGCGCTCGTGTTAGGTGTGTTGATATCATCTAAATTATTTCCTTAAAATGATTGCAAGACGATAATGGCTCCGTCGAGAGTTGATAGGGAGAAGAGCCCAAGGCTGACGATTTTCTGTTAGCCAGAGAGAATAATTGAGCCTTATTACAAACGCAATCCTTGGATCAGAGAACAAATTTTCAGTGAAAATAAAATCTAAACGAATAGGATTGAAAATTAATTTTGAAACTTAGATAGTAAATAGTAGTGTAACACTAGTGTTCTTGAACGTGAACATTGCAGTCACTAGTTTTCCTGGATGGAAAAGGCAGTGATTGATGACCTTCATATATGTCTTCAAAGTTACAATGAAACAAAAGCACGCTTCTGCGTAGGCACACGGATGATCATTAATGCAACACCTAAGATTATTATCTTTTCATGAATCTTGTAAAAACTGCAGTAGCTACTTCTAACTCATCCTGAATATAAAGTCTAACCAAAATTGAGAGTTGGGACCAAACGAGTTCATTGAGAAGTACCTGAAGATGTATCCAGAAAAATAAAATGAATTAAAAGGAGCATTAGAATAGTGCATAATCATCATGATACTGATTGGTTCCTCTCCCCTAACCAGACGACACAAGACAAAACTTGTCCGATGAACTCGAGGGGCGCTGCAGCTGTGGTGTCGGAAGATGTTTCTCTTATAGCACGGACAGAGCGACCGGAAAGCAATTCTACTATTGTGGTCAATGTGGTAAGGAATAGGGAGACTTTTTATATATATATATATATATATATATATATATATATATATATATATATATATATATATATATATATAGTATATATATATATATATATATATATATATATATATATATATATATATATTTTAATTAGCTGCCATCCTTCTGATAATAACAAATATGTCCTAAATATTTTTCCTAAGACTTTTGGTAGGAGACTATATATATATATATATATATATATATATATATATATATATATATATATATATATAGATATATATCTATATATATATATATATATATATATATATATATATAGATATATATCTATAATATATTATATATAGATATATATATATATATATATATATATATATATATATATACATATATATATATATATATATTATATATATATATATATATATATATATATGTATATATATATACATATATATATATATATATATATATATATATATATATATATATATTGATAGTTAGCTTCCGTCCTTCTGATAATAACAAAATACGTCCTAATTCTTTTCCTAAGACTTTTGGTATAACGAGCATAAGGGACGCTATTCTCTATTTATATGCACTGGACATCGTAGTAGTGTTTACGCTGATCACCTTATTTCCACTAGTCGTTTACTAACGATTCACTGTAGCGTAATTCTTTGCTATTTAAGCTGTAAGGGAGTTTAACAAATGCAAACGTAGTTTTATAGAGTCTTGTCCGAAGTAGTATATTTTGACTTCAGCGAACAGATATGATTGTGCTTGTTTGGTGCGAGTGTGTTTACACACAAACACGGACATACATATATATGTATATAATATATATATATATATATATATATATATATATATATATATATATACGTATATATATATATATATATATATATATATATATATATATATATATATATATATATATTTCCTATATGAAACTCCTTTAAAATATTTTTTTCAGTTTCCTATTTAATTTTATTACGGCGTCAGTAACCTAATAGATGTTGCAACGCCAGTTTTAGTAACCGTAAGTCAATCAATGAAGCTACATCACTTGATAACTTTGGTTACAAGATAAGAAGTAAAACTAGCATCTGTCTGTCACAATTTGTCGGTCATTATCATCAGTTGAAGAGCAACGAACCCTATTTTAATTCTGCATATACAACTTTTCTTTCAAGGATACGTTGGGGCAAGTTGTGCTGTTCACCGCTGTATTCATCCTTTGTCTGAATGCCGCAATGGTTTCTGTGAATGCATCGAGCAAGGGATCTTCTACAACTTGGCGTTCTGGTAAATAATCCTTCGTCACTCGTTTCGTCTCTTTCCGCTTAGTTTTGCTTTCAGTATACAGTAGTTCACTGTAACTGTCCTGCCAGTGCATATGACTGTACTGAGACATCGAACTTTGTAATAAGCGTAAGGAGTATCACCTAAGAGACACAGGATCTTTAAAAATACTGAATGGTACAAGAGACACAGGATCTTTAAAGATATTGAATGGTACCCACAATTTGATTAATCTTTCAGTTCCGCACTTGTAGGAGCTAAGTCCAATGCACAAATGTAAATCATAATTGACCAACTTTCAGGATATATCAGTTACTTCTTATAAGCAATTTTTTAGAATTTCTAGCATAAAACAATGCCAAAACGAATGTAAATTCAGTGAACTGTTCTGAGGTGTAATGAAAAGCATTGCGGGTTTCTATAGTCTCTTTAACTAGTAATAATAAGAGTAGTAATTACAATAATAATAGTAATATCCAACTAATCATCAAGGCATCGCAACTGATAACGTTTTCCCGAATATAATTGCAGCTACATTCCTTACTTCGGGGCGAAAGTCATTGTCCAGATGTTCATTAGCACACTCATCATTGTCTCTCTGTGTGGCGTCCTGGCTTACAGCTACCACAGATTATCAAGGTATGCACTCATTAAAAATAGAGAGGTTATTGTAAAGGCATGTATGAAAATGAAGAGGTTGCTAGCTTGAAAGCAACTGTACAAGGTTTCTCAGAATTTCGGGGTAAAGATTGCCACTGTGATATACTACAATTGAATATATTTTACTGATCCCCAACAGTTTTGGCACATTTTTCAAAGTGCTTCTTTCAGCTAAGGTTGAATGAGATATTTTATGAAAAGTGTGAGACCTCTTGAAGACCACCTAAAGAGAAACTCTGTCATGGGTGCCAAAGCTCATGAAAACTTGCCTGTAGGCATTTTGTAAAATGCGAGAACGCTCCTAGAGACTAGTGAAGAGACTAGTAGAAGACCTGCTGACGATGTACATTGTAAAAGTGCTAGCCGAGAGACACTTGGTATCATGTGCAAAAGCTCCATAAAGACCAGCTAAAGGACCTTATGGTAGAAGT
>NC_087213.1:11234375-11240259 GCF_015104395.2 Macrobrachium nipponense | reverse complement strand
TTATGGTAGAAGTATGAAGGTTTCTGAAAACTATCCCATAAGCACTTTCAAAATGATGGTATATATATATAATATATATATATATATATATATATATATATATATATTATACGATATATATATATATATATATATATATATACACACATACACATATATGAATATGCATACACACACATATATATATAAGTGCGTATACATATTCATATATACAATTATTATATATATACACATATACAAAGTGCTTATGGGATAGTTTTCAGAAACCTTCATACTTCTACCATAAGGTTCCTTTAGCTGGTCTTATGGAGCTTTAGCACATGATACCAAGTGTCTCTTGGCTAGCACTTTTACAAAGTACATCTTCAGCAGGTCTTCAGGACCTTTCGCATTTTTACAAAGTGACTCTTCTACTAGTCCTTAGGAGTGTGTGTGTGTGTGTGTGTGCAGTGTAATTATAGTTTTATGCGGAAGCATATTGATGAAATAATTTATGCACACACACTTTCATACATATTTACGTTCTGTCTACTTGTCTGCCTGTTTTTCCATTTACTTCTAGCCCATAGTGAACTATTACCAATGTAAAATGAAATAAGTATTTAATTTGGCTCTTCGCACAGCTCAAGGAGAAGATACTTCAGACGATTCAACTCGTGGCGAAGAAGCAGCGTCGTGCGAGAGGTAAGATAATAAAACGAGTACAACTTAATATCCTAATGTTGTTTCTTAAAGGCAACTATTTCTTTTTGATTTCAAATGAATATAAGCTCCAAAATCAACTAATTTTCTAATTTTGCATGATTTATGAAGAAAGTAAACTTCAAGATCAACTAATTCTGCATTAATAAAGAAAATAAACTCCAGGATCAACTATTTCTGCATGATTTGTATAGCAAACTCCAGTATCGACTAATTATTCTTGATTTATAAGGAAAATAAACTCAATATCAACTAATTTCATGTGAAATTAACGGAAAATAAAATCCGAAATAAATTCATTCCATATGATTTGAACAGGAAATAACTCCAAAATGAGGTAAATCGAAAATCGAAAGACAGCTAATTGAATGATGTAAGAGGTATTCATCCACACTGATCATGCTGATTATCATTATTATTATGATATTAGTAATGGGGAATGTTTTTTTTAGAGCCCGCCAGAGGACACGCCTCCCACATACGACGACGTGGTGGAAAAAGTACCGTCTTACCAGGACGCTTTGGAAATGGAAAATGTGAGTTCTTCATCTTTGACAAAGCTGCTTTGCAGAAGATAGCTGTTCTTCTCTTTTTGATTATGATAGCTAGTAATTTACTTTTGATGCTGTAATGTAGATAATTTGATGGAGACAAGACAGTCAGTGAGACTAAGCTTCTTTTCATATGAAAGTCTTCTCCCTTTGCAAAGCTTCTTATGTAAAATTGGAGCTCATCATAGATTATTTAATTATTTATTTATTTATTTATTTATTCGTGTATGTATGTATGTATTTATTTATTTATTTAATTATTAATTTATTTATTCATTCATTTATTTATTTATTGAGAGAGAGAGAGATAGAGAGAGAGAGTGTGTGTTAATTCGCAAAGAAAGTTAGAACCAAATAGACAGACAGATAGATATTGATCCTTCTGTTCCCCCTTCAGAGCACCCTGCAAGGCAACGACAACCCAGCCTTCGAGGACGACGAAGAAGGGCCACCGCCTTCCTATGAGGAAAGCGCCGTCCACGGCGTCAAACCCTCAGGAGATCCGCCTTCGGGAGGAACCAGCGCCGATACAAATAGAGTCGCGTCACTCGAAGACAACGATCAACCAAGAGTCCATTCGACGTCGGACGACCTGCCAATCAGCCCAGCAGTTTCTGACGAGCAACCCATTGAACAGCCTATACGAGACGCCCTTGGCGAATATAGGCGGCAGTAGATTACTGGCCCATTACGGGCTGCTCTAGGAGCAAGAGCCCGTGCTGGCATAAGGCCAGCTAAATCTAAAATAACAGCTACTGGCCCATGCGCATATGCACGTTTGTTACACGCATGTGGAAAATTGCTGATAGATACTGAAAACTTTCTTCTACCTCATCTCAGATGACCGAAGTAAATACTGTAAGGATTGCATATGCAGAAAAGGCCAAGGTGCTCTTTTCGATACCTGTAACCTCCCTTTCATTATTTTATTCTTGCGATGATAAACACCACTTTATTTATTTTTAATCTGGTTACTCTTGCTTCCCTGCTCACTTATAAACTTTAGCTCGTTAAGGACCTTTAGTTTTAGTCTTGTCGCCATCAACATTGAATTAAAATAATGTAGACTTTAGATATATTCATCAGGATCACCTGTACATACAACGAATAAAACTGATATGTCATTCCTTCGTTACTTCCGTGGACATATTTTATATTGTTCCCTTGCGTTTCATTCATTCTGATGATAGTTGTGATTTATGAAACTTGTTCGAAACCGAAGTGTACTGCACAAATAGTAGCTGCTCCTTTTAGCTTGCTCGGGGAGGAAGCCTACAAACTACCTTGTTGTTGTTCTTGTTGGGGAGGGTAGGAAAAGCTAAAAACCTCTGAAAAAGATTTTGAGTTAAAGATACATGAATTTTAGGATAGGATATTTATGATTTATTTATTAAGATACATGAATTTTAGGATAGGATATTTATGATTTATTTATTAGAATGAAATTGAAAAAAAAATTATATAATGTGCATGTTAAGCAGTACAGAAAAATTATTTCTTATAGAATATAGCATATTTATTTTAATTTTCGTTGGTGAAACAACGTTCTATTTGACCGTTGATTTTAGCATGCACCCCAAGTAAGCTGAAGGCCAGATCACTCCCTGTTCCCCGTGGGAGGATGAGATACCTTCAGGAAGACGGTTTCTTCCGAATTTCATCAATTAGTTTAGCCTGTTGTGACTTCACTTCCATGCGACTTTCAATTTATAATTCTCAGCAATCAGTTGCTTCAAAAGGTTGTTTATCACACCTAGGCCTCTGATCACCAAATTTTTAAAATTATATTGGGTAAGGTAATTTGGAGATTATTAACTTGTTACCTGTTAAAACCACTGGGCGTTTTCCCTGACGAATATGCAAGTAAGAGGTAAAGAGTCGCCATTTTATTGAACATTACCAGGATACATTCCCTCTGAAAATACGTTATTAGATATTTGGTAGATGTATTCGTACTATTATGAAATAAATATGCTGCCATTTTTCTATAAATAAATGATTGCTTATGACAGTAGTTGACAGGAAAGTAACAGGTCACGCGGGCACAAGCCCAGCTCTACAACCCAACAACAGTAACAAGAAGTATGGGGGCTGTTAACAAAATAGAAAAAAAATGACCGCAGTTGTTGGAAGTACGATGGAGACTGCTAAATCCCTTTTAGATCGACGTATTCACCAAGCACAGTTACTTTAACCAAAGAATGTAATTCAGTTAATTATCTTGGATAAAAATCGTAATAGGAGACGCATTCTCCCCAACCATGTTTCCAAGAACACCGTTGACTTGCTCGCTCGGTGGTTGCTGATTCCTCTCCTTTCTTTGCCTTCCTGTTAGCAACGTTGTCAAATGAGAGCACAGTCTTTGGTTTCTTGTGCTGAAAATGGGACGTAAGTCACCTTTTCATTTGTAGTCTACTAAATGAGACACTGAGCATTTCCATCTCCGAACTTCTGAATAATGAATTGCTTTAACAACGACCAGGTCCCTGGGAGATTGTGCTGTGTAAACTGGCTGAGTAGCAACCGTTGAACGGAGGATGTATTAAGTAAGGCCAGCTGATAATATGAGTTAAATATCCTATAAAAAGTACAAAAAAGTACAGAAGTAATTTTAAGTTACTGTCCTCAGTGGATACGGAGTGAACTAGATGAAGGCATTTTTGGAGCAAGAGGTGAAAGATCCAATTATATATCGAAGACTAAGAGAATGTATGCAGACTCAAAGATTGCGGTAAACACAGTTCAGCTTGTCTTCCAGCGTGTGAAATTTTCCATATTGAAAAAACAAATATTTTAGGTGGAAGTGTGTTAGAAATAAGCAGCAAATTCATGATAAGGAAAGTTATAGGCCTTTTTGTAGGTCGTTATCCAAAGAGGTTCACTTCAGGCATCTGTTTTTCGGTGGACGATGCAGAGAAGGAACTGGCATTCAGCGTTGATAGAGGAATGGGCCAGACTTGTGGTTTTGCTTATTTCGCAAAATAATCTAGATTTTCCAAGTATGGTGACGTTATCTGTAGTGGGTCACTGCGGTAAATACTGCAATAGAAGTTGTGGAAATCTTTTTCGTCTCGGTTGGTTAGGCTGAGTCTAGAGATACACTCCAAGCCCTCGAATTCCATTTACTACTTGACCACATTTTGGTCAAGGGTCGTTGCTGGCATAAAAGCCGAATTAATCAAAACTATCAACCTGCCCATCTAACGGATCGTTCCCGGTCAATAGCTCGAGTTTTGTTGCCATCTTAAAGTGCTTAATTGGGGCTATTTTATGGTTATTTTCAAGAATCCGTAGTGAATTATATCCAAAAGATAGCATCACACCTGTTGGCCATATGAACTTTCCTGGAACAATATTGCCCTCATACATATGTAATCTAGGTACAGAAATATTTAGTTGGAAAATATACGCCGAACCTATTCCAAAATACTGCTGCAGCAGTTTGAGCACATTTCATGCTCTAGTTCTTTGTCTGTTACTTGTTTGGTTAGTGCATAGATACGTGCTCTTTATCACTCTAAAGAGACGTTTCTTAACCTTGTTACTCTCATGCAACAGATAGATAAAAAAAAGTCAGTGAACCGTACAATCTAAAGGTTATCGATTTCCGATTCTGGAGCTGATTGAGGGGCGGGTGGGGGGGGGGGGGGTTATTTATTCCATTTGTTTGGTACAAGGTCTATTCATAAAAGGACCTTGGTACTCTAGGGTCTGTTATTCTATTTATCAGGCCTATAGGACATCGACTGACGAAAACTTTACTTGAAGACAACTATAATTCTACAGTTTGTCAATATTTGCTGAATGTATTTACCATGTGAGTAGGAATAATTGCAATTTTTGACATTAGTTGTGGTAAATGTGATATCCCTTTTCGTTGATGGTTTGCGTGTGTTTTTTGCATATTCATTTATATCCACACAAACTTTGAGTCATAATTTCCACATGAAACTTCATACTGCTAATCACCTATTTGCTGATAAGATAAGGAATTCATTTATCGTGTCCAGATAAGGCTCGGAGACCTGCGTGAATTTCAGCAACGTTGATCCAGTTTTGAAATCTGACACGGAAGGGCCATGAGAAGTGTCGGCGGCTGTGCATTGTTGTGGATTGCGGGTTTTCTCTTGCTTTCCCTTTTACGAGAGATTGGGGCAACTAATGGAGCAACTAAGGGAGCCCTTTCACAGCATATACAAAATGGCAGAATATTTGCCTCTTACCAAGGGGGAGAAGAGCAGCGTAAGTAGATTCCATCAACTTGAATAATGTTAACTTTTTTGATAGGGACAACTAACTGAAATTAGCTCTTATTGGAAGTTGATGGCAGGGAATGCCAGCCAGTCGTCCCTCTTCTAAAGGACATACTAATCATTCTTTTATGCATAACCCTGTCACTGATAACAGTAATAAGTTATTCTTATGCGACTGTTGATTATATCAGAAAACCCAAGAATCGAAACTTCCGTCTGAAGTTCCGGCCAAGATTAGTTTAAAGCAATTTGCAGCAAAACGCTGATAGCTGGTTGCAATTGTCTTTAATTATTCTGTTCGGAATACGTGAACTTTACTTTTGTGAGAGGCAGATTCCTTCTGTGTAAAGAAACTGCGCCTAGAAATGACTGGTACTT
>NC_087213.1:11194375-11231875 GCF_015104395.2 Macrobrachium nipponense | reverse complement strand
TATATATATAATTATATATGTGTATATATATATATATATATATATATATATATATATATATATATATATATATATATATATATATGTGTGTGTGTGTGTGTGTGTGTGTGTGCGACTTTGCGTGAGTATAAAGACTACCAATAAAGCCTGATAGACCTGATCTTCCATTTACAGACAATTCCTCCTGGAATTCTTCTGGTTATTGTTCCTGTGATCCAGATTACTGTGTCTCCTACAGCATGCGGTATGGCAAGGATATGCCTTTCTACTATTGTGGCCCTTGTGGTGAGTGCTGATCAGTTCGAGTTTCATAAGTTTTGATATTTAGAATTGTTTACTCTGAATTACTTTTATTCATTTAGTCTTCGTGTAAACATTGTTAAATGAATGTTTTATAACAAGATTTAAATACTCATACATTGATAAATACAGGTTTCACTCTAAAATGTATCAAAACCAATGCTTGAAGTGAGATCTATAATTATCAGCATGACTGATAATGCTTTAGAAGGATTGTTATTATGTGCGTAATATTAATTCATGAATGTCTTCAAAAGCACGGATAGGTTCACAGTGCTCCAATGGAACTTGTGCCCACGAGATGGCCGAATGCAGAGAGGAATACTGTCAGTGCATCAGGAGTGGCAGCTTTTATGAATTCTATTACTGGTGAGTATTAGCGAGGTCCTCCTTACCATCAGTTCGTGTATTAAAAGTGTGCCACTTCCAATGATCTGCTTCTGCTATGTAATCTTCCATCACCAAAGCTATTTCCAAACGGTTTGGTTTCTGAAGAAGTCGAAACGTAGGTCACCATCACTTTTCTATTAAACCAGAGAAGTTTGCTGTGTAAGGAAATTGTTTGTATTGTTTGTATGGTGTTTTTACGTTGCATGGAACCAGTGGTTATTCAGCAACGGGACCAACGGCTTTACGTGACTTCCGAACCACGCCGAGAGTGAACTTCTATCTGCCTTTTACACCTTCGCACTTTTCTCTTGACCTTCAGCATCGGCAGTCCTCCCTCTCCTGAAGGCTGAGGCATTTACGTGTCATTCCATTAATCGAGCACTCGATACGTCGTCTCCCTCTTTCTCACGAGATTTCACTTCTCTGTAAACTTTAGTCAAAGTAACACCAATGCATCTGTAGCCAAGCCTCTTTGATCTGGAGTAATCCTGATGCCATTCTTCCTGCGAGTCTTAGTCTTACGCTTTCCTCTTATGATCTGTAGGTTACCTTTTTGGTAGTCTTCAGCCCCGCTTCAGCCTGCAGCACTCTGAATGGCTTAATTCTACTTGCACCCAGGGCCCACACTTATGTTGTCACGAACTTTATAGAGCACATAAATTTTTTAAAAGACCAGCGCATGTTCATCATCATAATTATGAATCCAATAATTCTGACATGTGCTCCACTTTCTCAAGACCCAATTGTTCCGACAACTCATCATATTTTTAGTGTCTGTAACATCTTTATTTGACTCTTCTCTTACTTTCACAGTTCAACACTGTGTAGAGCGTTTCGAAAGCTCTTACTAGGTTGCTACTTAAATCTCTCTCCTTGTATTTTGAGACATGCTGTTTTGGTACTTCGAACTGGAGTGCAGGAACCTTTGTGTGTGTGGCCTTAACCATAATTATTGAGACAAGGATCCACCTTTGATAAATCCCCGTCTCCTGTTGATATTTGGTGTGATTATTTCCTTTCTTCAGGACCCATTAGTCAAGGGAGGAGAGATAGCTAGTATTTTCATTTCTGTCTTTCCTCATACCCCTGTTTCTTTTAATTATGCCAGGAGTCGCCGCAAAACTCTTGATTCCGAAGGAGGATGTTTTCCTATTCGATGGGGATCTCTGATAACCTCGTTTTGTTTTACTGAATAGAATATTTTTCCTGTCTTTTGGCAGTGCACTGTGGACAGAATGACAAATCATCGGCATAGCTTCCTCTCGCTTGCTCGTGTACTATTCTTTGCCTTCCCCTACATTCTCTGCTTGTCTTTTATAATTCTTGCTTTTCTATAAACCAATACTAAGAATTTAACATATATCAACAGTTTTATGTTAACATTTATTCGCCTCTCACAATTATACACTTACATATACGGTGGTTCCATTTGTGAATATTTATTAGGAAAAGAGCATTTTGTCGCAGATTGACATGACATAAAATAATTTACCTCTTCTTTTTACTTTAAATTCCTGGATCCTATTATTTTTAGACACAGCTGCTACTTGCCAGTACGATGAAGCCCCATAAACTTCATATCAACGCCCCTTGCTTAAATTACCACATACACCGTTTAAACTTTAAAGGACCCGTCGTTTGGACTTATATCATGCATTTGAGTCAGGTCCTCCTTTGTTTCGTTTCTTCATTTTTTGCAGAAATGTCTGAAAACTATATCATTTCTACAAAACTATCATCTCTCATTATCCCTACAAAATCAAACCACTTCGCTGATCCACTATTTTAGCTTTCGTGATTCACTTTATCCAGGGGAATGGAAATCCGTAACAACGCAAGAAACTCATGTTTAGTTAAAACTGTTTTCTTTATATGCTTTACTTTTTTACCAATAAGACTTGATATGTTGAGTATGCCGTGGAACTAGATCTAATACCGTAAGAAAATCACAAAACTTTCTCAGCTGATTGTACTTTTTATAGAATAAATTCGTGATTTCCTTGTGTAGTATATACTGAAACTTTTTTTTGTAAGGGGGTCAGTCTCAGAAATGTGAATTTGATGAAAAAACTCTGCTAATGGATTTATTTATTTTATTATGAGTTCTGGCTTTCTGTTTACGATTTGTCTTTTATCAGCGAGATCCCGTATGTACTCTACGAGACTTCGCTTCAAATCTGCATCATTATAACCATTCTGATCGTCAGTTCGTTCATTGTTAGTTCTCTCTGCGCTGCAACTGGACTGTAAGTATCTTTGAATTTTGATTAACACTCTCTAGTGTAAGAATTAGGGTTTAGATTTGATTTTATGTGCGGCACAGTGAAAGGGAACAATTCATATGCTTCTGTCATACCAACTTAAAGTTACCTCGAGTCTTGCAATTTAAGTCGTTTTTTTTTAAGCTGGCCCCAAACCATCATTATAGTTAAAGCTAGAAATTTTGGGAACTTCACTCAGTAACTGGGTCTCACAAGTAAGAATGCTGGAAAGAAAGAGAGAAGCTGGTTTCATGAAGGAGAATTTGGAGGAGGTCCTACTCGTTTTTGTAATTCATCTTGTAATTTTAAAATTTATAAACCCCCTTGTGTAGAGAAGTAAGGTACATTGCCATGTTAATAGAATCCACATGCATGGTTTACATGATAATAGTACCATTTATAGAAGAATACCTTAAATATAGAAATACAGATCTGAAGAGCATGGATAAAAAGTGGGAAATCTGGCCTTCAAATCTTAGAATAAAACATTGTTACTGAACTGAGAGAAGAGAGTCTAAAGATGTAAATACTCCTCTAGACTCATAGGCGTTGAAGGCTTTGTTATGTGATGACTTTAATGACAGGAAATGTTGCTCTCTTTTTAGTAAAATCAGTTTAGTCAGGAACTAAAGTAAGTCCTTTAGAGTAATGCAAGGCTTTTCCAGTTCAGAAATCTTGGAAAAAGTGTAATCGAACCATTAGTTAGTTGCTGCACAAAATTCGTTTTTGTTGATGGTATGCAAATAGATGTAAAATTAAGTTGTAATATATATGAAAGGATTGTTAACCAACAGCACAAAAGTTCTTTCATTATATCACTAACGAACTACAATTTAAATCTGTCATTCCATGAACATTTCTCCTGCAGCGTCCTAGTTGGGTTGGGTTGCCTTTGGTAAAAATAGGGCAAAGTATTCATACTTTAGCCTTGAATGTAGTAAAGTGTTAGCCCAAACTTTTCATGGAATGTTTTTCACGAAACTTAGCCATGGCAGGAAATTAAGCCTCTGTCGAAAACCTAATTAACGGAGATATAACAACAATGTCTCAACGGAAAATATCAAATCAGCATTTAGTATTTAAAATATGAATATAAATACAGATTAAAATTTATGACGGCCAAAGGACATATTTGCTGGAAAGTTTGTATTTAGTATCATTGTAAATCAAATGGTATTACCTTAACAATAAAATATCATTTTAATTTCGCAGTTACAGTATTATCCGTTCATTAGTTCTCTAGCTTTGTTTATTTTAAATGGAAATGTTTATTTTAAATGCATATTTTCCTGCAAATGCTAAAGATTACGGGAGGAAGTTCTCTCTCTCTCTCTCGTCTATATTTCTTTTTCTCGTTCATTATTACCACGATGTGATTCCCACTCTCCTCACCCCGGCTGTAACCTTCGACTTTCTTCTCCCAAATGCTTATTATTTATTGCTTTGGTCAACAGTTATTTCAGTGAGTTCGTTTTCAGTGTCTTGAATTCATTTTTCCTTATTTTTCCATTTACTGTACTTTGAAAGTTAAGGTGTCCATTATAGTGTAGAGTAGTTATAATTTTGGAGTCAAGTCATACATAAACTGTAATCATACTGGGATAAGTATAACTGGTTATATAATAGCAGCATATTTTAGTTTCTTTGTTATGTTAGCTATAAAGTGCGTTCTAGTCTCAACAGCTATGTTTATAGATTATGTTAAAGATGATTGTATTATCTGAAATTAGAAAAATAGGTTCCAAAATATGCAAAAATATAATTGAACAATAAGAAAATTATATTGATTGTGTTTAGGGAAAACTATTTACTTAATTACCGTATGTTGCGCTTGTAAAAGTTAAACTTTGAAAGACCTTGTTTCTAACACATTTCCATTTTCTTTCTCGTGAAACGAAAGCAGTGACAGATGCTGGCAAAGCAGACGTTCCTCGGGCAGTACCTCGGAGGTCAGTTATCAGAATGTACGCAGTTCACTTAAACTTGGCAGAGGTGTTTTAGGAACTCCATGTCCCAAAGTCTTCGTTGTCATTTAGGAAGTTATTCATCCGGATTTTCCATTTAGGTGGAAGTTTTTATTTTGTAATTTGAAGTCCATGCAATTGCCTCTGACTTCAGGATCAACACCAAATGAAGGGAAATGTCGTTTAATATGAATGAAGCGAGAACTGCATGGAGGAGAAATGTGGAGGTACAGAGTGGTGAAAGGTCAGCATAGGTGAAAGGAACGAACGATCAGGCTATTTTGACATGGTTTGATCATGTGGGGAGATTGGAGTACGATAATGTGGTGAAAAATGTGTATAATTTGATAACGTCGGGAGGACGAAAGAAGGGCTTATTGCCTACGAAGCAAAAGATTGCATACAAAATCGAGGTATAACTGGAGCAGCGAGTATGTTTGGGTGTGACGTTCCACTGAGGAACCTGCAGTGTTTGCATATTATGTACAGGTAAATATTCATCCCTGATTCAACGGTTGAAGGATGAATGGGTAATAATTGTTGCTTTTTTTTTAATGTATCTCTGGCGCCAACTCCTACTAAAGGAAATTAAAAAAAATCACCGAAATGACGCATCACAGGCAGTCGGATGGATATAAAGATTTATATTTCTAACTTGTAAATGGAAATTTGCTGCATACTATAAAGTTGTATTGATTCCGCGACCCCTGTTGTTGGTTAGATATTTGCAGACATATAAGACATAAAGCATTGAACAAGAGACAAGAACTAAACCTTTGCTTATGTTTTACCAAGTGTTAGATCCCACAACAATATATCCTTTTGAAGCCGAATCAATTTTCAAGCTATGTGACAGCGAATAAGGCAAAAATGATACACAAGCTGAATTGGTTGAGATTAATCACGAAACTGGCTTCGCACATGCAAAGGGCATTATTACCTGAAATAGCTCGATTACTTATGAATTGTAGTAGGAAAACAGGTGAAATACATACCGTTCATAGATACCCTTAAATGCCCTTATAATTTGTAGCATGTGGATAAAAGGTTAGATGAAACTGGATTCTTATCCAAAATTGCACTTTTAAGTGGCATTATTTACTAAACTTTCTGTATACTAAATTATGGACGGAGGTTCTGAAAACAGACCCTTGGTTATTTAAGTGCTGAATCCCGACTATTTTATTTTTTTAAACAGACATCTGATGGGGATGCCCCACCAGCCTATGACGAAGTAATGGACAATTTACCCACATATCAAGATGCAGTGCAAATGGCCCAGGAGGTAAGTCATGTTACGCCATTTTCATCTACATTTTATTTGGGTGGAATAATGTCCGACCTATTTGTGGCATTTTCATATTTGGTTGAAGAAACTAGGCATACTCTGGCTCAGTAACTGTACTGATTTTCTCACATTGCCTCCAACGCCGCGTGACGCGCAAAGGGCCTCTTGTATCTCTGGACGTTTATAAAATTATAAGCTAACTTTCCCCCGTGCTTATTGCCAGATGGCTTTTGGTTTATAGTAGGTGTGTATATATATATATATATAATATATATATATATATATATATATATATATATATATATATATATATATATATATATATATATAGCGGTGCGCAACAGATCTTTGTTTAGCTAGTTAATTCTGTCTTAAGAAAGAAGAGGCCCAATAATGAAAAAAATAAAAAAAAATACAACCCTGTAGATATGGCCTCATCTCTTCCAGGTTGAAGGAAGGTGCAGAAATGAACGCAACGTGGTTGCCACTGACTCTCCAAGAACAAACGCACATCGCTCAGAATTCAGAAGAGAAATTGAGGAAGTAACGGAGAACAATGATGCCCTCTCTACCAGCACCAGTATTCCACACAGCTCTGATGACGAAGTGTCTTCAGACGTATCGTCTGGTTCACATGACTATAATGAATCGCTAAGCTCTCAGAGAGATCATCAGCCTATAGAATGGCCCCTCCGCCGACCGCTGAATATTCAGACAATCTGCTGATGTTCTTTCAACTGGTCTTTCATGCTAATTTTTGGAGGGCTTTTGTCGTCCTCCGTTTGGTTAATTTGGCGGGTCCCATTTTTATTTGTTACTTATGGGAGCAGATGTCATTAATGCATTCACTCTGTTTTTGAAAACGTTTCTGTGGACGTACATTCAAATATAGAACATTATTTCTAGGTTTGGGCTTGTATATACATGTATCTAACAGTATATCTTATAACTAAAGTAAATTCATACTAAAGTATTCGGTGGCTGGAACGCAGGGTCTTAATAATGTCTAGGAAGTGAAAGGAAAGCGTGCAAGATAGACACATAAATGGGGCTGTGTTGTGCTGATGATCATTTTGGGTATGATTCGTATGAGATTGTGCGAGTTCACGGGGATGAGGAGAATTGTAGGATATAAAGGGGGAAGGGGTACAATGTCACTTAGATTATTCATTTGATGTCGAAACGAACGTTTCAAAGTCCAATAAAACAGAAATATATCTTTCGATTCCTGAATGTGATTAAGGTTTACAGTAAAAATTCACTAGTAACTTTCCCGTATGATGACTTTGTCTTGTTTGTACTAAATTTTTGCTTAATGCTGTATACCTGAATTTGCTGGTCCCGTAGCACGCCTTCAGCAGAGTGGGACCAATTAAGAAATTTACTATAAATAATCACCCAGGTTGTATAGAACATAGATTTAAACAGGAATAATCCTGGGTTTGAATATTAGGTTCAGAGCTTCTCGCTCAAGTGGCCGATTGTCAATTTTTAAGCAAGTTTCTTTGAAGAATGACGATTTTTGTTGAAGCAACACAAAAATATTGTTATGATGAAAGGTGTAAAGTTTCAAAATTAAATATAAATATGTCTAAATCCATTCATTAATATATTGAAAATATCATTATGGCCGTACTTTATTTGGGGGTATTCGATAATCTGGGTAAAAAATTTACCCTGCGTTAAATATCATTGAGAGCGATTTTGACGGTGTTAGCTGCTGCCCGAAAAATTACTGCTTGCTATCGCATCACAAGGTTAGGAATAAAACTACAATGAAATATATTGATTTTTATATATAATTTGTTTCTTGTTTATAAAGTGTTTTGAAAGCAACATGGGCTACGTTTGTCGCGGGCGGTTTTTCCCTCACCATGACATTAAGATACGAGAAGAATAATACTATTGTACATATGCACTGTTGTCAGTCTTCTTGCCTGGAAACACGGGTCGGAGAATGGTACTGTGTCATTGTTGACACGGTGGGTATGAAGACTAACGTTTACGCTGCCTGGAAAATAGGGTAGGCCTGTCCTACCTGCTATTACATGATATTCCTTGTGTGTATGGGTCTTACTACTGATGAGGCCAGGTGATGTCTTCCCACTGGGAGGCAGTTGAAGTGTTGATTTCCATTTTAGGGGTATTGAAGAAAATTCCTGGTACTCAGCGTGTTTCTTTATTACTCAGTACTACATCATACTAAATTTCTCCCAGGCCTAGTCTCCTGGACTTGATTAATTTACCTAGTCTTCAGAACTCCTGGACTAGATCCCTGGATTAGATCCCCTGGACTAGATCCCTGGAAATATTCATTTTATTTAATTTTTTATTTCCAGAAATCAACACAAGTGAGTAGTTTAAAACTAGGTACAACAAAAAAATAACTCTTTATACTGAAACTTCAAAAAAAGAAAAATATATAAATTACAGATCACGGGAATTGCTTTTCCTTCATAACAGGATAAGTATCAAACATGGAATCAATTAATAAGTGTAAACCATTTGATACTCTACTCCACACAGTACTAAATACTTGCACACAATATATGTCAATGGATAAGGTTACCTGCAAGACTTCTGAGAAAAACTTAAACTAAAATGAGGTAAAATTAGGCTAAGGTGCCTTTTAACAGGATAGTCTAGCCTAGGCTTCTTCAGAAATCGTTAAGGATAGCCTATGCAAAGTTTACTTGGCTGATTTTTGACTAGGTTACAATATCCAACAAAGTTAGGTTAGTTACATGAGGGTACAGGCTAAGTCCCATGTAATTAAGTTTTCCGTGAATTGATATACATATAGCCTAACTATATTTATCAAAAATATTCATAATTCCTCAATCAAACAGGATTAGTCTAGGGTAGGCCTTCTTAAATTACTGTATAGCCAGTGGAAGATCATGATCGGCAGTGGAAATTTCCATGAGAGAGGAGGGCCATGTTGTGGTACCCTTTGGCACTGGTATTTGCAAAAACTGTATACAAACAAAATTCTTATAACTACTTTTTTAACGTTTTACAACCCTATCAAACGCTAAGTTACAACTCAAACTAACACAGCAAAACTTCATGATAACTAATGAATGTGAAGTATCTTTCATGACAATGAAAATTTTCCTCGTTAAGGCATAGCAACATGTTTGACTGGACAGGCAACTCTGCACTTGAATTCTCGTCTGCTACTGTTCTTTCATGATAATGATCTATTC
Organism: Macrobrachium nipponense; assembly: GCF_015104395.2. Lineage (NCBI taxonomy): Eukaryota > Metazoa > Arthropoda > Malacostraca > Decapoda > Palaemonidae > Macrobrachium > Macrobrachium nipponense. The sequence goes on along the minus strand of NC_087213.1, from coordinate 11,222,463 downwards.
TAACTAATGAACTAATGGTAATATTACGACTTTAAAAGCTTACCTTGCAAGGGGTAGATAATCATTTGTATTAATAATTGGTAAAATAGCCAAATTGAAGGCTGGACCGGTTGCGTCCTTCTCACACGAGAGCATTCGTGATTCTTACATGTGTTGTTAGTGTTACCAAAATGCAGACAAAAGATTCAGGGCAGCGCTCCCATACTCAAAGTGAAAGATAAACAAAACAAGGGACTAGCTACACTGCCACACTCGTCCACAACAGAAACGAAAACTTTTCACAGTTCCAATCACTTACAATAGCAGTGTAAAGATATTAGAGGAGGATGATGAATCAATTCCTAAATAAATCACTAATAATTAAAGGAATATTTTTCCCATTACACGTTCAAGACCACCGAGATAGAAGGCTTGTTCGATATGAGTCATGACGTGATGACGTCGACCCTGGCGAGCGAGTGGCGACTCACACAGTCACACTCGTGACTCTCGATCTTCCTTCCCTTCCATCACTTGGACACGAGGTGTTTTTGTGGTTCCGTTGTTTTATTTATGAACTGGAACATAAAACTTGGTATTTCTTCAGAAGCAATCCGCGGTGGCCTAGACTATGGCAATTGACGTTTTCCTATGTTATTTTACTTACTGAACAAGAATTTAAAGTAATATTTATTCGGATGACTGTAATTAACCCCCAGGCACCAGTACTAAAAACAGCGAAATACATTGGACCCCCCAATCCCTAGTGGATGTCGTATCCATGGTTACGTTCCTTGCAGTCCGTGCGGAACTATTCTTTAGAATTACCCTGCAAGAAACGTAACCGTGGATACGACATCCACTAGGGATTGGGGCGTCCAGTGTATTTCGCCGTGTTTAGTACTGGCCCCTGGGGGTTAATTACAGTCGTCCGAATAAATATTACTTAAAATTCTTGTCCAGTAGGTAAAACTGCATAGAAAAACTGCAACTGCCATAGTCTAGACCGCCGCGGATAAGTACCCTAGATCTACCTAAAACTTATATGGCATTATGAGGTAGCAACCCTTGGATACATCTAGTGTCCTTTTTTGGACGAACTTACTGTGGTAAGCAGATAAACTCGGAAATAAGTTCACTGCAACAGGTACTACCTATACTCTGTTTTTTTCCATCTGTCCATCCGCCTGTGGTGGTCGTGCATGGTAACGCTGCATCCCTGGCTTTAAATAGTTACGCTATGTGTAAGTTTTAGGTTAATAAAAGGATATCTGGGTGTACATTTGTAACTGAAAAGTGTTTTAGTAATTTACTGTATGAGAATTACACTGTTAATATTCGAAATAGGATATTATTTAAAGCCCGGGATGCAGTGTTACCATGCGCAAACATCACAGGCAGATGGACAGATGGAAAAAAACAATATAGGTATATTTGAAGCGCCTCAATGGTGTGGTTTGTATGGTGTTGGTATCCCACCTCGGTGGTCACGAGTTCGATTCTCGGCTATTCCATTGAGAAGTGAGAGAGATGTATTTCTGGTGATAGAAGTTCACTCTCGACGTGGTTCGGAAGTCACGTAGAGCCGTGGATCCCGTTGCTGAATAACCACTGGTTCCATGCAACGTAAAAACACCATACAAACAAGCAAACAATACCTATATATGACTTTTCTCTCTGGATGACTTTCGACTGCAATATAAATACAGTCTGCATTCTAGGTAGAAGTTGTGAGCAACAAGGTCAGGTGCAATACAAAGAGAGACTGGTTTAGCCTACATTGAATTTTAGTAGGAATTCATGTTAACTAAATTATAATGCTTAACAGAGTCGAATAGGAATAGGCTAGCCTAAGTCAAAGAACTCCCAGTGTAGCCTATACCATACAACACCCTGTGTAGCCTGTGTCCAACAACTCCCAGTTCAGGACTTATAAAGCTTGGAAGGCAAAACTAATAATGGTAGCAGTAGTCAGGTAATGCAAGCAGCATATAAAAAGTTACCAACAAGCAAAGGAAGGGCAAACACATCAAACAAGCAAACCTAAGAAAGGTAAACTTACGTACTGCAAGTGCATATAACTCCTGAATGCTGTAGCCTATATGTGGTAAAGAGCCTTATTGGAATGATTGTGGCAAGGGCCTGTGTCTGGTAAGAAGGTTGCAAACATGATTCCTAACTGCGTGATAGAACCTTCAGACAAGGTACTCATGAGGTACATTAGCACAGACATATAAGTTATAGGTTCATTACAACGTAAGTACATTATATTGTTGGGGAAATAGGCAAGTTTCCATTGACAATAGGCAAAGGCATGGGAAAAACCTTTTGGGCCTAGATGGGTTAAGGTGATAAAAAGTAGATTGGCATAGTATTCTAAGGGTTACAGGTTCAAAACAGGAGCCTACAGTAGAAATTTCACTAACCTAACCTAACCTATTCTCATTGCATTACTAGGTTTCAGTGCTCATATACACACAAAAATATTAAAAGACCATCTTTCTTCTTCCACAGGTAAAACTTCAGTACAGATTATGAAATACTATACTTATGCCACAATGCCCTACCAACAGTTAAGCCTAACTGTACAGCACATGCATTTTTCATGTCACTTTAGTACGTCACTTAGGAGATCTCAAGATTCCTACAGAGGTTCATGATATAAATATCATTAAGCAGATATTCAGTAACTCCAAAGAGCTGATACTGTTGAATGTATTTAATGACTGAATAAATTTGATTATTCATCAGAGCTGGTAATATTGTGTTTTTGTTATACCTATAGTTGTTCCACTTCCCCTCAAAGTTACTGTACCATCAGGAGAGTGTTTTTTCAAACAGGTCTGCCCAACATCATAACAAAAGGTCTCAAATTTTTTTTATATACATCAAGAGTAAATGTAAATCATTACTACCCAGTGACAAAATAGTGATACTGATGGTGGATGAAACTCACGTACTTATACTAATATGTACCATATTTTCATTATAAAGGCAAAAGTATTGTTGGTTCAGCCTTTGGCTATAGTGAAGCTGCAACAGGTGCATTTTACTTTATGTTGAACAGGTAAAGTCTAAATTCACGTAAGTTGCACAAATTCCCAAGTAAAGCATAAAAGCTGATGTTCTGCACTGCATACTGAAGAACGTTATTATAGGCTTAGAAAAAAATAATTTCTACAGTGTTTTGCATTGTAACATCATAATGCTATCATTGGGAAAGCAATGTTCTATTTTCCCAGCATTCCACGGCTGTCTACAGTGTATCCTCACCCATTTCAGAGTAACAAATGCCCTTTTTCGTGTATGTTTAAAGAAAATTGTTAAAATATATCAGGAATAATTGGCTTGGCCAAAAAGTTATAAATAAAACAATGAAGTTACCTCAGTTCTCCTTTGATGTCAATAATTTGGAAAACTAAATTCATTATGCACCATTCAGCCCCTTGAAAAACTTCATGATATAGATGTTTACTCAATGAACATTCATATAAACTATCATTAAACCTTTGAGAAACAAAATGTTCATTTAGGTTTACAAATATCCAATGAATATATCGTTCAAGCTTTACTTACTTTTGGAAAAAATCACTCCTTTTATTCAAGATGCAAATATCAAAATTTTACATTTGGTCGACAAGCATGAATTTAAACGTTTAAATGTCAAAGGGTAAATAATAGATAAGTTGCTCAATAAGTAATGAAGGTTATAGAACAGAAAAACAGAAAAGTTAACAATATGGGTTTCTACCAACGTTTCATTGAATAATTGTTCAAGAATATAACTAAGTGCCTTGGTGGCATGGTTGGTATGGTGTTTGCATTCCACCTCGGTGGTCGCGGGTTCGATTCTCGTCCATTCCAGTGAGGAGTGAGAGATGTGTATTTCTGGTGATAGAAGTTCACTCTCGACGTGGTTCGGAAGTCACGTAAAGCCGTTGGTCCCGTTGCTGAATAACCACTGGTTCCATGTAACATAAAAACACCATACAAACACAGAAAATAACTATTGGTCGTATATTTTACAAATTTACTGTTGCCAAAATTAGTTCTGCTGAATTTTGATGCATAGGCACTCAGTCTTTTTCCAAGTGGATTGTTGATGCTAACACTTTTACCAGAGTGGAGCTCCTGATTAGATTGTGTTTACTGGGTGTATTTTGGGTAACCATGATTACATGTCTGGAACATCATCGCATGAAACTGTGGGTATGTGATTTAATGCTGAAACATGATTGGTTGATTTGTTAAAAGATAAACAAATTGTAGAATTTTGGAAATCAGGCATTCTGTGAAAGAACTGGGTTTGTTTACAGTCATGGTGCCTTTGGTTGGCGTACAAGTCTGACTTTTTGAGGTTATGACCACTATGTAATCAGTCACATTGGACATTTCATGCCTACCTCCAATCACAAGATCCATACACATAATATAGAGCGTATGAGGAGGGACCTCAAAGAATGGATTATGCAAAGTGGAAACAAATCTGAGTGTTTTAGAACATTATCTTCTCCTGTTTCTTTTTTGTACATAAATTTCCTAAGAAGCAGCTGCTTTGTAGTGTATTCATAACAGGTAGGAAGCTGTACTTCCACACCCTTGACACCCAGCTGCCTTCAACATCCAGGGAAAATCTTAACCCTAGGCTTAGTTGGAAGATGTCAATCCCACTGACAGTTCTGATTCAGATTAAATTTAGGGTATGTAATGTTTTATATTGAACTAGGGTAAGGACCTGTTATTCTAGGTTAGTTAGGTTGTAACATTTATTATTTATTTGCATTGCCTAATGTTAAGTTAGGTAGGGTATCTTGGGCTAGGTGAGGACCCAGTGGCCTAGATGAGGTTAAGTGGGGGTCAAAGAAAGGCAAAGCCACAAACTCTCCCCTATCCCCTCTTTTCCCCGCCTTGGGCTAGGTAAGGACCTTGCATTGTAGGTTAACCTACTTGGGGGTGTCAGGAGCTAGGTTAGGGCCCGGTGTCATAGGTTACGTTAGGTGGGGGGAATACCTGAATATGTATTACTTTTGTGTCTTCCCCCCACCCCCCCAAAAAAAAACACGGTCATAGGTCAAGTTAATTAACTTTAAACTCCCCCTCCCCCTCTCCACCCCCACCCCCATCCCTCCTCAATATGAAGTCTCCAACAAAAGATTGGGAAAAAAAGCTTTAATGATAATATATTATTATGTATTTGTTTCAAATTTTAAATAATTTACTATATGAATGCAAAAAGTTGTAAATATAGCATGGAAAATATGAAAAAAGAATTAATAAAAGTTTATCTGTGCATAAAAAACCTCACAACTCATACACCAAAGGAAATACATATCAGGGTACGTACTGAGAGAGGTAGAGAGGTTTACATCACAGCTGTTGTGATTTTGATTGATTTTAGTACTGTAATTTAACTAAAGTTTGCTAGTACGTATCATAAAGATTTTATGTACAAAAATACAATTGATAAAAATGTTATACATAAAAGCATGCAAACTTATAAATTACTTCAACAATTAAACATAACATAACCACTTCTGCAGGGATTCTTTAGGATTCTGCAAATGTCATGTGTCTGTGAAAAAATCGTGTATGCCAGTAGCGCCTCAGTGGCGTGGTTGGTATGGTGTTTACGTCCCACCTCGGTGATCACGGGTTCGATTCTTGGCCATTCCATTGAGAAGTGAGAGATGTGTATTCCTGGTGATAGAAGTTCACTCTCGACGTGGTTCTGAAGTCACGTAAAGCCGTTGGTCCCGTTGCTGAATAACCACTGGTTCCATGCAACGTAAAAACACCATGAAGTTCCAATGAAAAGTTCAAGTGTGTGTATGATCACTTAAGATTGATATATTACTGTACCTATTTGCTAAGAGAAGGAATATTAGAAACACTCGAAGCATACTTTAAAACGTACATAAAAATAATTTCAAATCCTAAATGCAATGATAGTATAAAGAAAAATGTTACTACAAGGGCATCAACTGGTGGAGTTAGTGGGGTAAAGGGAGAATAAGACTTGTCTTGCATCCCTCTTGCCACTTCACCCTTTCTTTGGCCACCATCACGCTCTCTTTCCTGTGCATGCATTGGATTCTTAGATGTGGATGAGGAGCTTCACCTCTTTGTGTGTATTTGTTTTAATTTGTGTATGGTGATTTTATTTTTCCCCTATGAAAGAAGCATGACCAGTATTAATATGTTGCTTGTGTACGGTAGCCTTGCGTTTGTTTCATGTTCCCCATATTGGTATATCCACATGTATTTCCTGTTTGTTGTAAGGACGGAATATTCTTGTTCCCTTCCCTGAGAGGAATGTTTTTTTTTACCTATGCCTCTTGGAAAAGTTTTGGCAAGAGAGAGTAAAGAAAATTTTGAAAAGTTTGGCAAGAGAGAGTAAAGAAAATTTTGAAAAGTTTAGCAAGAGAGAGTAAAGAAAATTTTGAAAAGTTTGGCAAGAGAGAGTAAAGAAAATCTTGAAAAGTTTGGCAAGAGAGAGTAAAGAAAATTTTGCCAGGTTCCTTTTTGATGGGGATGAGGGTAACACTCCTTTAGTGACACTGCCGAATCCTCCTTTTCTACCACCAGCTGCCAATTCTCTTCTACTTACACCTGGATCTTCCCTTCCTGGGAGAGCTAGCTTTCCTAAGTCCTACAAACGTGCCCATCCCTTATATGAGGACAAGGAAGCCTGATGTCTTCTTGAATATTTTGTGAAGTCGTACCTACATGTATGTAACCTTCCAGGCAGCCCACTTGCTGCTTTCATTTACTTGCTTTGAGGAAGGAAGGATGTTGAACCAACCATTGATGTGTGCGCTATATTGCTTCTGCAGTACCTATGGCTACCATGTTTGCTACAGGTGATCCTCTGTGGTGGTGTTTTTGCTGGAAGCTGATCCTGCAGGTGTTACGACTATGTACTAGTACTGATTTAGCCTCGACCACTCCTTCAGATTTGAAGGCAGGTAAGATGTCTGAGAAGAAAGGAAGAAATGTTATCTTCTATTATTTGTGTCAGGAGGGTTTGCTTTCCAGTCAGAGTATCTGTTCATTGGATTGCGACTACCTTATTCACCTCAGTTTCTGCATCTATCATGTATCCCAGCAGGGTATTGGTAAGACAAATTATGCACCAAAGACATGACCCATATATTTTTATGACTCCTGAATGTTTGTCTTGATGCATTTTTTATCACAATTTTTGGAACCTTCGAATAAATGGCTCCTAGATTATTCATTAAATTGCTCAAATGCTAAGAATATGTAACATTGGGATACACTAAGTAAAAACCCAAATGACATAATTAACTACATATTTGGAATCAGTTATCCCACATGAACAGTTTAGTAAAAAAAAAAAGAACAAAAAGGGAAATAAGCTACTAACTGCAGTAAACAAACAAGCTGAAAAAAGGGTCACCATCACTTGGTAAGCGGTCTCACTTTTTCTTTAGCCAGCTTGGAGTGCTCTCTCATTGTGGCTTTAGTTGTTTATGCCAATTTCGTGAGTATTTTCTTGTTTGAACATTTAACAGTTTTATTCCACCCTTATCCCTGCCTCTTTTGCTCATTCTTTCCTTTGATTTGGTCTGAGCATGACACTAGATAATTACCGTGCCCTGTCTAGCAGTGAAGGCCAAGGTGGATGTGCTGAGCTCTGTAGTTGAAACTGTTTCATACTGCTTATTCTTGCATTGTTGTTTTCTCGTGTTATGTCTGTACTGTTGGTTTTTCTGCAGAAGTAGCCATCATTGGATATTCCAGAAGACTCCTCTATTGCTGCTTTTCTGGTCTTCTTAGCCTTGGCAAAAATGTTTCCGTTGCTGCCGTTACTTTTCCTGCTAATGAGCCCAGCATGGTGAACTTCATGTAGTGATTGTTTTGGCTATGAGATAGACCTTGTTGATGTCAACTGCTCTTGATGTTTTCTCTTACTGTGGCTAGAGTAAGACCCATGCATGGGGTCTTCTGAGCTACGAGAACTCAATCTGTCAGTTCCTTCCAGACATGCTCTTCAGAAGTCCTTGTATTCCTTGTTTATAAGGTACCTGCTTTCTGGGTTTTAACTTTGACAGCAATTATCAGAAGTCTGACATCAAATGGAGCTGAAGTGAAGTCCTAGAAGATTTTAAAGTCTGTAATTTTAAAGTTTTGGCCCATACATCTTGAGAGGGTATAGATCATCTGACACATAAGATAGTACAAAGCCATCTATTTATTTAAACTGCGTTATTTGTCTCAAATATATTCTTCAGCTAGCACTAACCAGTTGAAGATTTTAGAATCTATTCACTATGGTGACATCAAAATGGCCACTGGTGCTTTGAAGTTATCCCCTATTTAGTCTGTTCATTAATGAAAAAGAGTTGCCTTTGGCCTTTGGAATATGCCTAGTTTTCTGTGATTAGATATTAGTACTGCTATAGGTTTGAGTTTCCCTACTCACTAACCTTTCATACTCTAAATCCTCACAGGCATATGGATGTAGTGAAACAATTGTTGAATACAGTGGTACCTCAGTTAACGAACAGTCCTGTTCTCAAACAAAAAGGGTTGTGAACCAGATGTTCAAGCATTTATTGTTCCGCCTTGCGAACCGTGTTTCAGGCTTTGTTCCGGCTTGCGAACCGTGTTTCAGGCTGTGAACACAAACAACCCCAAAAGGGTCCAGTGAAATCGCCCCAAAGAACCACCCAAATTACAAAGAAGTGTATATTATGTCCAGGAATGGTTGTGGAATGTATAAAAAAAAACTTCTTTTAGATGTAGTATGTCTGGACTGCCTCTTCAGAGGTTGAATCGAATAGCTGAAAAAAAAGAGAGAGAGAGAATAATTTTCAAAATTATTGTTTTTATTGATGTATGGTATGTAACTTGCCAAGTAATTATACTGTTTTGCCTAAAGTTTCACTCACTGACAGTTTAAATTTTGAAAATCACGATAAGGAAGGACCAAAGCAGCCGAGAGTCATCAATAGTTTTCTTTCAGCTCTTGACTGAAGTTCAGTTGTGAGTTGTCAGTGTGGTTTTGATTTTCATCAGTTTCTCTCTTTGGTGATGTATTGGTAGCCTTTGGCCTGTTGGATTCTTTGGAATTGACTTCTATTGATATGTAGTTTAGTTGACTTGTTATCATCTCTAACTTAGTGCAATTAACATATAGTATTGCAGCAAAGGTTGCAATATGAGACTAACGAAAGCCAAATATGATTCACACACTTTTTGTATGGAATGTACGGGACGTGTGCTCTATTAATTTGACCTGCAATGAGTGGTTTGACTGGGATGCCAAAGATTTTAGGGTATATTAGAATCACTTTTAAATAATTAGACGGAGGAAAGGAAACGTGAAGCAGCTGCAGATGACTATAAAGCATGGATCTTCTGAGGGAAGCTCCACTAATTTTTCAAAGGGCCTTAATGATTTTATGAAGCCCTATCATAACACCATGAAAGTGTACAAGTACCTCAACATGATAAAGCATCCCGAAACCACTGAAGAGGGGGAAGAGCTGCTCTTATAGATGTAACTCCTCTACTTTGCTGTGCAGTCATATCTTCATTGTCATGCATCAGACTGCACTGCTAATTGATCATCATTATTATCTGTAATCAACCGGTGAGTACCCATATGATTTAATATTATTACTATTAGATTATATTATTACAGGTATCCAGTGTATTATGTATTATTTAATCTTCCTATTTAATACTATTACATAGTTTTACATTATTATTTGTTAATTATTAAAAATCTGTGAATATGTAGGTGAGTTTCCTAGAAATAACTTAAAGATAGGTTCCACAGAAAAATTCCAAGAATCACGAGTGCGAATAGCCGGGGTCAACTGCTTATGTTACCAGTAACATCTGAAAGCTTATGGCACAAACTGGTTTTCTCAAGTTTCAAAAGGTGTACAGGCAGTACCCCAGTAGTTGGCGGGGGTTCCGTTCAGAAGGTTTGATGATAAGCAAAAATTGCTGATAACCAAAAATCAGCTACAGCTAGTCGTCGACCTACGACTGCAATTGTTTATGACCAACCAGTTGTAAGACGATTTAGACGTAAGTCGGGACATATTAATTTACTGCAAGGATATTATACTAGCCTAGCCTACACTAGGGTAATCAGTACCATCTTTACATATGTAAGTGTTACATAATAAAAAAATATGGACTGTTATTCCATATATAAAAACTAAAACTATGATTAATTAAACCAGTGACTCAAGAGGTCAACCAGTTTGCTTGCAGGAGTATGATCGGACCAGATAAGTTAGTGTAGGCTAAGCTGATGTGTTGTATCAGTCAGTGTCTGGTTTGCCGTCATCTGTGGTCATCAAATCTATTGTTTTGTAAACTGTTGTCGCAGCATCCTGCTTGAGACAACCACAGTGACCTATAACCCAGACGGCCTACGTCATCTGTGTGTATGTTCGTATCTTCGAGCTACTGTCTGCTCACTTTATGATTTGTAAACCAGACTGTATGTCAGAATTCATTAAGCCAGCATCATTGGAAGACCTGTCCAATTTTATCTGATCTGCATCATGTAGACTTCAAGAATACAGATATTTTTGTACTCTTTGTTTCACAATAGAACCTTGCATCAGAAAGAAGATACTGAATGAACTTAGAAATTATAATCATGAGTTTGAAACATCTCCGCCTTCATACCAAAAGAAGATACTGACTTAGAAATTATCATCGAAATCCAAGACAATCCAATGAGGATGGAGAGTCATAACAAACCGACCTTAGCGTAAATTATCGCAGGTCTAAATAACCTCACAGGGCGCCTTATTATATAAAGGCATCAGCCCTACATATTTGGTGGCAGCCTCCAGCGATAAATCTTCAACGTCTTCCGAAGAATAATGAATGATATATCATATCAGAAGTCAACGACGGCGAAAGCAAGAGATTCTTCAAGCAACTTAGTGTCTCTTATGGCAACGTAAGATATGTCTTACATCAAACAAACCGGACATGTCTGCTTCCTACGGCAACGCAAACTTCGTCCTAACCGTAAGAGATCTCTCATTTAGAATCATTCAAGAGAGGGTGTATCATCGTTATTGAGTGTTTCCAGCACTTCAAGAAACAAACCGGACGCGTCTGCAGGATTGGATCTTCAAGGACCAGCAAGAAACGAATCGTCCCATCCGCTAAACAGAGAAGGGGGACCAAGGCCGTGTCGTTATCGAAACGCTGTGACTTCCCACAAAATCAAGCTAAGTACAATCCTTTTTTTTTTTTATTCATTTGGAGTAACTTTGAGTGTTTCCTTTGCAAGTCGAATTTCGTTGTTCCTGTGGCTGAAGTTACGAGAAATTCTTAATCTTACTTTTTTACGGAAATTATCTACATCATTGGGACTTCGCTACTGCGAGTTTTCATCTTTGAGTTTTTGCCAACTTTATTTTTCCAGAAGTTCTCCTGAAATATTATAATCATATACTCTGTGTTAATCTTATCATTTTGGGGCACTCTATTAATTCTGTACGTAACAAATCATGTTAAACATTGAATATGCGTTTACGCAGTGGACGTCTGTTTTTATACAGATGCATGGATAGGGTCGTTAGGCACCGTAGTAATAAGAAAACACACAAAAACAAGTGGAACACCCGTACAAATCTGGATAAATTAAAGGTAACACTATTTCGGGTCAGGACAATAATGGCTCCTTTGCAAGGTCCTGATGGCAGTTTTAGCCTTGAGTTTTTTTAGTTACATGCTTAAAATTAAGAAACACATGTCTAAATGCGCTGACCTGGATCCCTCACTATTTCAAATTTGAGCAAAGAATGAAAGTAAACCACAGCAAGTACATATAGTTAATAATAATGCAGTAGGGATAACTTGTTTTAATAGTAATCGCTCAATTCATAATAGTTCAAGTCATTCTTATGTTCATTGCTTTTTACGTAACCAACAGCAACATTATGCTAAAAACACACAATACGTTGCCGATGATATTAAAGAAAAGAATCCTCATTATTATAATAGGAAACAGATAAACAGTAACTCTGCTAAAAATCAGAACAAACAAATCGTGCTTCAGGAAAATTGGTTACTGTGCCATCTAGTAAAACGGTCAGGGTCAGTCAAAATCTGCAGTGTTGAAAGCAAAGCACATTCCACATAAGCAACTCTAGTGGAGGGGGGAGAGTGATGTCGGATCATTCATGCCAAACACCTTTTTGAATTAAAAAGGAATTTTCCTATGAATCACACGACCGTATCAAGTAATCAGAGCAGGTTCTCGTAGTTTTAATATAATAAGTTATTATAAGTAGTGGTGGATTACGCCCGACTGTACGTGCCGTAAAATTAGAATATCAGCCATTTACATTGTTTTTATCCCTTTAGCCCACGTAATATCCTGTAGTTACGGACTCACCGTTGTTGTTCGAACGTCCCTATTGAGAAGTCCGGAGTACGGTTTTCAGTAATTGGCAATAACGAGTTAATTGTCGTAGCATAACTCAGATTCAGTACAGGGCGGATAAGTGCACGCTTACAGACACCTTTATAGTTATAAAAAACCATTGATCTGTATCTAGTGTAACTGTAGGATATCCATCTATGGGTATACAAAACATTATCTTACCTCCTGCCAAATAAGGTGTGTTTATCAAAGGAAAATTCTATAAACCTTGTATCACATTAAAATCCGTTTTGGACAAAAAGAGACAGTTAATCAAATAATAACTTATATAGAGGAACCAATCACTTGTCTCATAAATCGTGACACTGTTCAAGCGACCCAACAGAATTCTCCCACACTTGCAGTCACAGTTTGCACGCAAAATCTCGAGACGCATGCACCCTCAAATGTCTTAGTGTGTGTAAAAAGACTTTGCTGGGATCTGAAATTTTAATCCTTCCTGACACTCTGAAATATAACGGATTTCCATGAACAAAGCACTATACACTGTTGACCCACATCAACAAGTTAATATTGAAGTCTGTAACCATCCGAATACCAATCTAGTGACCCACAAAACCTATATATATACCGTGGATATGGAAGTTATAAATATCGCATATTTTACTGTTGCTAAATTTAATCACGCCCAACCAGTAGTAGATGAATCCTTCTTATACTCTAAAGTAAAATCAGTAAAGTCATTCAAGCAGAGGTGATTCAGCAGGATTTTTTTTTATCTTTTATCCGAATATCATGATGTTTTCTTTTCTTCCACTTGCCAAGATCTCTGGGGGAAAACGGATGTCATTGAACACAAAATACGGTCGAAGGACAAACATAAAGCTATATACGTACCTTCGTATAGACTCCCAATGTAATTTCAAAAATAGAGATAAATGACGATGTTGAAAAAATGTTAGTAATAGGAGTCATTAGGAAATCAAATAACCCATATAATTTTTCCCTTAAACGTCATGCCTAAAAAAGATCGGACTTGGCGTATCTGAGTAGATTTCTGTCGCTCAAACGAGGAAACGATTCCTGATCGTTTTCCAGTGGCATGTACCAACGATATCTTATCTTTGTTAGGTCAGAATAAATTTTTCACCAGCTTGGACTTACTTAAAGGCTTTCACCAGATACCATTAGCTATGTGAGGTACCACATACACCGCTTTCAGCACACTCAGGGGACATTATGAATTTTTTATGTATGCCTTCCGGTTTACGTTGCGCCCCAATTACATTCACCAGAATGATTAATATAGTATTTGGAGACTTTTTTAGGGGATACCCTACATGCCTATATGGTTGGTCTTGTAATATTTTCTAATACCTTGGAAGTACATTCGCATAAACTAGAGCTAGTGCTACAGAGACTAAGACAAAATAATCTCAGAGTAAAATATCTAAATGTGAATTTTAAAAACGCGAACATGTTTATTTAGGTTTTATGTGTCTAGTCAAGGTCTTAAAGTAGTCCATGGTAAGGTGTTGGCTATTCATAACTTTTCGGTACCTATTAAAGTAAGGGAGATACAGCACTTTTGCGCTGTAGTGGGTATTACTATCGTAAGTTTATATGTAACTCGTCAATCACAGCAGCTCCTTTAAAAGATCTTATGAAGAAGGGCGTAGATTTATTATGGTCTGAAAAGCATCAACAGGCGTTCGATATCTTAAAATTGGAATTATGCAGCTCACCTATCTTAAAATTCCCTGATTTAAATAAGGAATTTTTTTTATTGTAACAGTCGCCTCAGACCTAGCGGTAGGAGGGGTACTACTTCAGCAATATGATAAACAGTTCTTTCCTATAGCTTTTTATTCACGTAAACTAAAGCCCTCTGAAAGTAAATATACAGTAATAGGCAAGGAAGGGCTAGGTATCGTTAACTCTCTAGTACATTTTAAGTTCATAATCTACGGCTATCCTGTTAAAGTCATACTGACCATAAGTCCCTTACTGAGTTTTTCAAAGGCTTTAATCACAGTCCCAAAGGAACTCGGTGGCATGTGATCATTCAGGTCTTTGGAGCCGATGGGAAAGCAAATATCATAGCTGACGCATTATCCCGCAATCCCGCACCATCCTGTAAGGAACCATTGGTTGGACTAAAAGATATAGAAACATCCGTGCCTATTGTTAAGACCGTATCTGAACAAGAAAATTCATTAACGCAAGAGATCATAAACATTGAAGACCTGAGTTGGAGCGCTGAACTGTTACAAACTGAACAAAGCAAGGGTCAGCAGTTAAGCCAAACAAGAAATGCTTCGAACGGAAATCCTAAAGCTAAAGTATATTTAAAGTATGTGTGGCAGAATTATGTAATCAAAGGTAATATTATATGTAGGTCCGTGACAAGGAAAACCCGAGGAACACAGCAGGTGACTAACGACCAGGTAGTAGTAATAATCTCTTTCATACCAATCGGCCTAAACTGGTTGCATTCCAATCCATTACACAGTCATCCAGGGTTCTCTATTAGGTCACAGAAAGCCAAATCACTATTTTACTGGCCTACAATGCTTACAGATATAAAAAGCACATAACTAATTGTCACATGTGTCATGAAAACAAGGAACACACTAAGACACCTGTCAGTTTAGGGGCCTATCCCATGCCAAATCAATCCTTTGAAAGAGTACATGTAGATTTTTAACAGTGTTTAGAAGTCCTGACAGAGGAAATAAACACCTCTTAGTGTTAATAGTTGCCTTGACACCTTATATAGAATTAATAGCACTAAAAGACAAACACCGCAATTGAATGCGCTAGGAATATTTATGAGTGCTACATCAGTAAACACGGAATTCAACACATGATAATCTCTGACTCGGGTGGTGAAAATCAATAATAATTTCCTTAACTCGTTGTGTGAATTCCTTTGCATTAAGAAAATCAATACCTTATTTTATCACCCAGAGTCAATCGGTTTGGTAGAACGGATAAATAAGAAAGTGTCAATGTCCTACGAGTTACACTCGGGGTATTGGATCCGGACTGGATTATAGCGGTTCTCGCGGTTTTAAATACCTTTATCATTCATATCATGTATCTATAGAAATGATACCGCAAGTAGCCTTATACGGTATGCCCACTAGAACACTTTTCCACTATTCAGGCCAACCATTAATTTATCAAATATAAAGGAGTATGGATACAAGTATGAGTCGATATAATATACTCCTTAAGAAGTTGGAAGGTTTACAATTATATGAAAAGGAATCACGATAAAACAATCATAAACAAAAACTTAACCATATGCAGTAAGTGTTTATAAAATACCCAAATATATATGTGTAAGGGTTTGATCTCTAACTTAACGCCCTAAGTTTTGAGTTAGCCCCATTCCAGTATTGTCTAGGGAATTAAATTAACGACAAATAAGCTAAAAGATCAAACATGTCAAAACCTACTGGCATACAGTCTGTTCCGATGGTTTATATTCATAGTCAATGAAAAAAAGGATTTTAAAGTAAGGAAGTCTAGAAGTGAAAATGTATACCTATGTGAATAATCCTGTATGGATCTTACAGGGTAAATAATATATATAAAATTTGTATGGAAACCTTTTTCATTAGTTTTGAATACGGGATATCTAATTTAACATCAGTAATTACATATATTTTACAATCTTGCAGGTTTCCAACATAAAACTAATATTGTTCAATTTTGGTACTGTTTTTTCAGACATTCTTCTCGTGTTGGTGGAGTATTAAAACAAAAAATATCCAATTTATACATGGCTATCATTTGAAAGTACTAAAGTCGTGTTTATTACAGCGAGTAACGTACTCTTAAAGCTGGCTTGAGCGCAGTCTCCTGCTTAGCGTGTGTTGCTGAATCATCGTATAAATCGCAAATGCATCACTGTTCCTTTTAACCCCGATAATCCGATTGCACAGGCTTCATCTGTAGTTGTGTGTTGTCTTGTGCTTGCAAAACAAGCCAGCTGGAGTGGAATGCTTAGCTCGTGAAGTTCTCATGGGCAAGGCAGGTCGTTAGGTACAAATGTCTATCCGCGGTGATCAATGCAAGTTTAGTTAAAGAATCGCAATCATTTTAAAATAAATGAACGAAATAAGTGAATAGAATTTCTATAACATCAAAATGAATTAATTTTTTTTTAACTTCATCAACAATTAGAGTCAATAAATCAGCTTATGACATTGGTAAACGGGCATTTTAGCAGTATCAGTTTATGGATATGAAATATTTACTTGCAACATTAGCATATTACAATTCAAGTAGATCACATTCATGGGAAAATGTCACATTTCTTGAAAAACCCAAAGTTTATATAGAAATTAGTTACATAGTGGGTTCTTTCATAGCATCTCCTGCCTATTAAAGTCTTAACATTATCCTTAGGGGATGCGCGAGAAACTTGAATATGAACCTTTAGTTAGGGGCACATAGGATCGGATTTTATCACAGCTTAATTTCAGTAAGCGTAGAGAATTACAGAATCATGGTTAATATACTCTTCAATTCTTATGTTGCCTGGCAATCTTACAAATATCTCCGTTTCCCACTACTACCAGTAATATTGAATTTTCTTTGGGATTCGTATTGATATCTGTTAATATGGATATTTTTATGGTCGTCAGAGACCTGGATAGGTTCACTCATTGTTATAATGCCATGGATAAAAAAGTTGTACAGCTGACTCTTTTGAATTCCATAAAATATCAGCGAATTCATGTGGGTTAAGTCTAGTCCTTAACGGCTTTCTCCCTGCCATATTTGGACGTTGTCTGAATTTACTTTGCCCTTGTGACAAGTATAATTTCACTTACAGGCTGATTAACGGAACCTGGTTACACCTTGCAGTACGAGAGTTTCACGTCGCATGCCCGGACAGATCGTCTACAACTTCAAAACCCGTTCGTCGCTGCAGACGACTGCAGTGGAGTAACGACCGCCTACAATGTGAAGGGAATAAGCACCATCATAAGTGAACAGGCTTATTTCATGGACTTACTGGGCCGTCACCCGTATCCCAGCATTAATTTCGTTTTTAATGCGGAATAGGCCAGTAGCTGTTGGAATCGACTACAAGTGGACATACTTCCGACAATTACGACCAAGGAGGGTATTCAACTCCACGTTTGCTGGCGCAGGACTCGTGCTTGGGATGATTTTATTCATTGTGAACGTATTTGTATGGCATAGGATGCAGAGAACAAGTATGGGTGCAAAATAGAACGTCGGACCCTGCCCAGGCGATTTCCCCTTGTTTTTAACCATTTGGAATTGGATATTTCATTTGGCTCTAGGTGGTTGTCTGGAACTGTGTAATGGGCGAAAAGTTGTTCGAAACGCTAGTTAAATGTGTAGTAGGTATCTCCTTGGCTATGTATTCCATATATAAAGTATCAGTAAAGGATCAATATCTATATAAGTATCATAGCTAAAGTATCAGTAAATAACAGAATCCGTACAGTATCACAATCATTATATATCTATTAGCATGCTTATTTGAAGAATATAGAAGTTAATCAATGAATCAATATATATCTGTGCGTGTACGCACTAGGAATCTATTTAGAGTGCACCTAGATTAATCACTTAGATTAGTCATTTGTATTAAGTGCACATATATTGATTATAATTATATGAATCAATATATATACGTATGTATAAATAAATCAGGTAGCCTATAATCAATCTGTTACCTTGTATCTTACCTGTAACTGCAGTTAATATATCAGTTAATATATCAGTTAGTATATCAGTTAGTATATCAGTTAATATATGATTTTTATCACTTCATATATGATTTTTATCATGTAAATCTTTATGTTATGCAATTATCAGAAGTATATTAGTATTTTCTGTAGCATATGTATCTTCATGAGTTGAAGTATAAAACTGTATCATTATATATCACGTGATCATTATTATTTATGAATATTATCATGTGCGTATGTCTTATATCTTATTACATGAATCTGTATTGGTGTACACCATGAATTTTTTTTACTTATAAGTATTTTCTATATATCTGATTTTTTACATATAACTCATTGGATATTATTCCTTAACCACTTGCTGGTAATTTAGAGTTAATTATATATTCACATTAGTGTCTGTATCACACTTCTATAAGTCGAATGCAAGTCAAGCTTGAGTAATATTCAGTGGTTGGTTTTGTAGCTGACCAAGCATTATGTAAGTGTTACATAATAAAAATATGGAATGTTATTCCATATATATGAAAAAACTAAAACTATGATTAATTAAAAACCAGTGACCCAATAGGTCAACCAGATTGCTTGCAGGAATGTGATCATACCAGATCGACTAATGTAGGCTAAGATGACGTGTATAATCAGTCAGTGTCTAGTGCCGTCACCTGTGGTCATTCATTTGTTTGTAAACTATAGCCCAAGCGTCTTGCTTGAGGCAACCACCGTGACCTATAATTCAAACGGCCTACGTGATTTGTAATCTATGTCATCTGTGTGTATGTTCGAGCTACTGTCTGCTTCCTTTATGATTTGTAAACGAGATTGTAGAGGAGAAGCGATCAAGCCATCGTCATTAGAAGACCTGGTCCAATTTCATCTGAGCTTCATCATGTAGAATTCTATCAGCCCTCATCATTGGCAGACTTGTACAATTTCATCTTGTAATCTCAGAAGAATAGATGTATTTTTGTACTCAGTGTTTTCTACTAGAACCGCATCATCAAAGAGATCGAATGAAGTTATAACTATCATCATGAGTTTAACACATCTCCATCGTCATCATCAAAGAAGATACCGACTTCGTAAGTTATCATCAAACCCCGAGACACTCCAATGAGTATGGAAGTCAGAACCAACCGACTTAGCATAAGATTATCGCAAGTCTAACATAACCTCACAGGGCGCCTTATTATACAAGGCAACAGCCCTTTTATATATATATATATATATATATCTATATATATATATATATATATATATATATACATATGTTTACATATATATATATATACACACACACACACACACACACACACACACACACACATATATATATATATATATATATATATATATATATATATATATATATATATAGTATATATATATATACATATATTTACATATATATGTAAGGCCTAGGGTTTTTGATTAATAATATATTGTCCATGTGTTCTCTGTGACCTGGAATGTGGCGAACAGTGCAGGAGCGGCAACCCGAGAGTAGCTGAACAATGAGTTTTCTAGGGGTGGCTTGAGATAAAAATGCCGAGTTAGACAAGTCAATGTACTGAGTTTATTAACTCTTCTCAAAGTGCCTTTGTGAAACTGGATGCAGCTAGAACCGTGAGGCGCTAACGAACTGTGCGTTCGTATGTGCGTGTGCGCCTCTTCCCTTTAATAGTTTCATACACAAGTCTATGGGAGGATTTTGATAGAGGATCTTGGAGACAAAGGCAAGATGCCGTGGCGTTCGCCGGGAGTTTTTTATTAACTGTGTTTATAGTGGTCCGGTTGCTTGGGTGAGTGTTGAATTACTTTAGCCAAAGAGCGGCTTGTTGTCTGTTTGACATTTTTATGATAATATCCAATATTTAGTCATTGATTGTTAATCTTGTGTGTGTACTTACCGGGATGTGTTCTGTGTCTTTGAAACAGACGATTCTGGCAGTTAGTTCCCAGATGGGTGTAGACTTTTTGGTGACTAATGATTACTATTAGACATTTTACTATTTCGGGGTTTTTTGAGTTAGTCTGTGAGACTTGATTATCCATTATTTATTCATTGTTAATAAACGTTAATGTTATGATGCGACTCTCTCATTTTCATTACCTGTTAGAATGGAGAGAAAGAGGTGGAGAGAGAGAGAGGTGTCAGTGCTAGAGAGAGAGAGAGAGATTCCTTGGAGAGAGAGAGAGAGAGAGAGGCTGTGTGTAATGCTGTATGTTGGTTTGCCTTCCGTTTCGTGCTGCACGCTTACCTGATGAATAATGGGGGGGGGGGGGGGGGGGGGGGGGAATCTCCCCATTTACAGTTTGGTGGGCCCCCCCCAAGCGGTTAAGAGGGGGTATAAAAGTTTTTTTTTCTTTTCTATGCCTAGGAACGCCAATGTAGAGATATGGGTGGCCAGTTAGAAGATGAGGGAGTTAGGGGTTATGGCTTAGCGATAGTTTTCGAATGACAAAGCCTTTGTGGGATTGTGGAAAATTGTTAAATTGTTAGATCTCGGTTGCTAAGTGAAAAGGGGTAGAGAAATATCCACCCGTGGGATGTGGGATGAGGGAAGGATTTCTATTAGGGTCATCAAATTTGCTCGTACCGAGATTCTTCGGGGCGTGAGAGCAACTCAGTCTGGTTTGTGAGTGAGAGTTGCCAGGTGCCTTCTCGCCGATCGCGTTTACATTGTGCCGACGAGATTTACGTATCTTACGCGAATTTCGAGTTCTTTTTGTTCCCATTATGGAGTGGTGAGTGTTAAAAACTATTGCTTTGAAGGGGAGGGTTGTTTTAAATATTTCAGTGGAATGGGATTGGTTCAAGAGGTAAAAAAATTTTCTTTCTTTCTTTCCCCATAGTAGCAGTGACGTGTTCTCTTTATTCACGCCTGTTTATAATATACGTATGTATTCGTCTTTGTTCAAAACGTAGGGGCGTATTAAGATGTATTTATGCATGTGAACTGTGCTTAGATAAGCATATCTGGCTTGGAGACAAGAGCGGCCACAATTTTACGGGCTCAGCACTTTCTGCTTACTGCGCAGAGAGGCGCGTTGCATTGTAGGTACTGCATACCTCGAGGGAGGGTATTGCGAGATGGGCACTAGTGTATACCTTGGGAGGGGGTCCTCAGACACTGTTTAAGGGGAGATGGGGGTACTACTGGCATGCCTCGGGGGAGTGTCCTATCGCTTGACGGGGGAGTGTCAACGTTCGGTTGGGGGAGAA
The DNA here is from genome assembly GCF_015104395.2 of Macrobrachium nipponense. NCBI lineage: Eukaryota > Metazoa > Arthropoda > Malacostraca > Decapoda > Palaemonidae > Macrobrachium > Macrobrachium nipponense. The sequence goes on along the minus strand of NC_087213.1, from coordinate 11,201,123 downwards.
ACTTTTTTTTTTCTCAGTGTGGGTGAACTCCCCCTTTCTTTTTTTTTCTTTGTCGGGCTGTTGAAGACAAGTCTGGCCTTGACAATGAAATGCTAAGATATCAGCTGATTGATTAGTTGATGAAGTGAAATGCACGTAGAGTCTTTCTTTTAGAAAAGAGATTTTTTTTTCTCCCTTGGATGAAGAGAAAAGGAAATAAAAAGAGAATTGAAATGCATTGTATGGGTGTATGTTTTCCTTGTGCTTTCGAAGACACAAATATAAGAGAGATACACAGATTATTATTATTATTTTTTTTATTGTGTTGGAGAGATTACTTTGAAAATGGTGCCGAGTGGTGATGTATGCTAATGCCCGGTGCCGTAAATGGTGTTGCATCTGGAGAAATTGTGTCATGAGGTTCAGCAATACTGTTGTATGCTATTTTGAATTTCACCCTTACTTGAGATCTTTGCAAGAGAATTATTGCTATGGAGAGTTATTATTGATAATTATTATACTTGAGATGTGTCACGGGAGGGTTGCTTAAGTATAATTATCATTACGGGAGACATAATTTGCGAGAGATTTGAGATATTTCATGGGAGATTATTTAATAATTATTACAGATAATTATTTATGGAGAATTATTACAATGAATTAATGGGTGAAGTCTTGTGTTGATTATTTGTTGAGTTTTTGTAACTTTGGAGAATATTTCAGTGATTCATAGGGGATGACTTTTGCTGAATCTTGATGAATCTGACTGAATCTTGGTGAATTGTGTTGAATCTTGCTGAACTCTTGCTGAATTTTTGTGCTGAATTTTTGGAGAATGGACAAGCATTGACATTGGTGATATTTCTTTTTTCATACTGATACTAGTGATTTTGATGATAGCAAAATTTTGGTGCTTTTTTTATAATGAATTTTCTTTCGATACTGGATTTTTTTTTTTTGTTATACTAATACGTGGGTATTGTAACGCTATCAAGGGAGGTCAAATCTTTTTTGAATTTGGGAGGAACTAACAACACATTATTTTAGTTTTTTTTTTTTTTTTTTTTTTTTTTTTTTTTTTTATGAGTTCAGCAGATAATTGCTTGACATCTAGTGAGTTACGGGAGATAGTGAATAATGCTGTTGATTTTTCTTTTCTCCTTTTTTGGAAATTAGCCATCGCTGACACAAGTTTTTTTTCACCATGGGTGAATTTGAGTTTATTTTTTCTCTCCAGTTGGTGTGAATATTTTTTCAATATCTCAGTTCGTGACTTAGAGTCATTGTTCGGGAACGTGTTTGTTTCAGCTATTTGATGCTATAGAGAAATATATGGGAGAATTTCTCGCATGTTTTGAATGCATATGTAATGGTGCTACATTTTTTCTCTGGATATTTGTGTTCCAGAAATTGTGAGTTTTCTTGCACAATACCTTTGTTGTATTTGTGACAACTTTGTGAGAGATAGGAAACTTGGCTAAGTTTTCTAGTGGCCTATGTCGTAGTACGTATGGAGAAGTCTTGGCTAAGACACTGTGTATTTGGAGTTCTGTTATAATGAGTTGTGACACATTGGTGATTTTTTCTAGAATTTTCTAGACAGTTTTATTTGCCGAGTTTTTGCCCTTTTTTAGCAATTATGCTAAATGGAGAGAGTTTTATAGTCTTTGACTATAACATTGAGTTATTCTCTGGAGAATTTGAGTTATAATTGAGATATATTTGGAGTTATAATTGGAGGTATATATTATTTTGGAGTTAGATTTTGAGATATAATATATTGGAGATATATTTTTGGCCATTTTGATATTTGCAAATGTGATATGAGCTATGTTTAGTTCAATTATTTTGCAGCCATCTTTGTTGCAAATGGAGACACATTTTTGAGGAGATTATGGGGCAATATTTGTGAGTGTGTGAGTTAGTTGCCTTGAGTGCACATTTTTTTGGAGGTAGGATTTCATTTTTTGATATTCCTTTTTGGAGATATATTATTTGGAGCCTTCTGTTATTCCACATGGAGTATTGGGGAAATAAAGGTAAATATTTTGTATTTGCCGAAATAGAGGTGATTATTCTTTATTCCTGGAGTGGTGTCTTTTTTTATTAACATGTGGCTATTGGAGAAATAAGAGAGAAATATAAGGGGAGTGGTTATTAACCAAATGGAGGAAATATTTTGATAACCGGAGTGCTGTTATTATTAATATGGTGTCTCATAATGGAGTTGGATTTAATCTTTGGCGGGTGACCCTTTTTTTGTGGTTATGGGAGATTTCTGTGGTTCTTTCTCTTTGGTTTCGTGACTATTTAGAGGCGAGTGGCATTACTGCATTACGAGTCCTATGGAGATGTGTGCATTTTTATGTTCACAAGTGTGTTATTCTTGGAGGCACATAATGGGGCAGAGTCATGTTGAGAGAATAAGTCTTTGAGACAAATCTTTGAACACATTAGTCATATCCTGGAGTTAATTCTGTGAAATGTGTCTGTTAGACGTTTTTTTGAGAATCATGAGTTACCAAATTTGTGTGTCTGACTAGACAAATTTTTATGCTGCTGTTAGAGCATGCGTCCGCAGGCGATTTTCTGCTGACAAGCGATTTTCTGCTGACAAGCGATGTGATGAGCCATGTGCTGATTCTTTTCCTCTGATGATGATAGATCAGAATTTTAGCAATATCTGGAAATGTTGACAATAGCATTTCACGAAAGCGCATGTGTGAGAGTTTGGAGCATTTAGTTCGACAAAGGCGGCCAAATCTGATTTTTTATAAAAACGAATAACTATTTAATGCACCCAATTTTCACCAAAGCATCCGTATAACCTAGAACTTATTTTTTTTATCCTAGTCTTTGACAAAGAAAGTCAACACAGAACAAAGTCTGATTCTTGAAAAAAAACTAAAAATTATTTGATACAAAAATAACTGCTTCATGCACCAAGTTGTCACTAAAACATCCCTTAAACCAAGTTACATTTGGAAAAAATTAGCTGTTCCATGCACCGGACCACCTCTTAATCCAGGAGTTTTTTTTTTCTATTTATAAAGTTGAAGGTTTCATTTTAAGTTCTTTTTTCTATCCTTTGACGAAGTCGACAAAGGGGAAAAAATCTGAATCTTGAAAAAAAAATTATTCACCAGGTTGTCACCAAACCACTCCCAAGAACTTTTTTTTATTAGTCTTTGACGAATACAAAACATAAAAAAAATTAATTATAAAAAATAAAAAAAACTGTTCCACTCACCAGGTTGTCACCAAACCACCCTTTAAACCAAGAATATTTTTGTTATATAGTTAAAAGGCTTCTTTCCCGTTCATTAGGAGCAAAGAGAAAATGGGTAGGTGACAGAAATGACAGAAATTGTAGCTGAACGGAGAGAGAGAGTTTTCAATCGGCAGACGAGAGGAAAGTGTCAAAACGGAATCGTGGCATCTTGCTCATTAACAAAACCCCCGTAGGAGGGTAGTGCCGTCAGTGCACCTCATTCAGTGCAATGTAGGCATTACTTAAGGTTCTTTGCAGCATTCCTTCGGCCCCTAGCTGCAACTACTTTTATTCCTTTAACTGTACCTCCGTTCATATTCTTTTCCTTCCATCTTACTGTCCACCCTCTCTTAACAAGTTTCATAGGGCAACCGCTTTGAGGTTTTCCTCCTGTAACCTTTCAAACCTTTTACTGTCAATTTCCGTATCAGCCCCAGTTCTTGGCATTATGCAAAAAATCTATGTAAATAAATAAAATAATCATTAACAAATCTTCCTTAATAAATTTCTCCCCGTCATCATTGTTACTAAAAAAAAGAAAATATATCAAATTGTAATGTACCTAGGTATAGGCTATACTTAGGATTCTTTGCAGCGTCCCATCGGCCCCTAACTGCAACCCCTTTCATTCCTCTTACTGTACCTCCGTTCTTGTTCTCTTCCTTCCATCTCACTTTCCTCAACCCTCTTCTAACATGTGATTCATAATGCAACAGTGAGGGTTTCCTCCTGTTGAGCCTTTGAAACCCTTTCCTTCTCAGTACCCCTTTCAACACCGAATGACTTCATAGGTCCCAGCGCATGGCCTTTGGCCGGAATTTTATGCTCCGGTTCAATAACTTCAGAATTATCCATTAACAGATACTCACAATGTGATGAGCAAGGTGCAACTGCGCTGGAGATTTGATATATAGGTATAACCTGAGGCAGTAAGTCTCAGGTGTCAACGAGAAGAAAGTCGTCCTGAGAATACATGACGCAACTATTTTTTTCACTCCCCAGACACCCTAGAGAGAGAGAGAGAGAGAGATAAATTCCATCTCCCTCTTTCATCGAGACTTACTGCTTTCATATTCGTCCGGCTGCCTTCGTCCTCTTATATTTATAGAATGATCATTGCTTCATCAATCTCTCCATTTTCTTTCGCTCTGTTACGGAGCCTCTCTCTTTTCACGAAGGAGGGAGGGAGAGAGGAGCTGGGGAGATGATGATGATGATGATACAAATGAGTGGTAGAATGGAAGGAGGAGCCTCTTTTTGTGGATCCAGAATATTGAATTTCTTCTTCTTCTTCTTCTTCTTTGAATTATTGCATGCATCATCAGTCAATCCAAGTTTCCTCTGCATTTCGTCTTTAGCATTGCCAAATTCTGTCTTGAACGTGAATTGTTATCGGAATAGAATAGCTCTCACTACCTCGTAGTACGAGACTACCTTTTAATCGTATCATATGTTGAATTCAATATTACAAATCACTCATTTTCAAAAGAGCAAAAGCCAATGTGTTCTGACGTGTCATCGCTTGAGGATACAATATTGGTCAAAGAGATGTGAGTGAGAAGCATTACATTTTCGAGAAGCTCATTTGGTAATATATATATATATATATATATATATATATATATATATATATATATATATATATATAGATAATATATATGATATATATATATATATATATATATAGTATATATATATATATATATATATATATATATACATAAATATATATATATATATATATATATATATATATATATATATTATATATATATATTATATAATATATATATATATATATTTTATATATATATTATATATATATATATATATATATGTATATATATATACGTATATATATATATATATATATATATATATATATATATATATATATATATATATATATATATATATATATATACATACATATACATACACACACACATATACTTACCATCATATCTTATATATATTAATCTGATATATATATTATCTCTATATATTCATATATATATATATATATATATATGTGTGTGTGTGTGTGTGTATATATTAACGTGAGAAGCATTATAACTTCGAAAAACTTTTTTTACAGCTTCAGTACGGCAAATGAAGTTACTTGGAGAGTGAAGGTAATCACCTCTCTCTCTCTTTTTTTTTCTTTCAAATCTTCGGCTTGCAGCCCTTGTGGACAGAGTCAACAGACTTTAACCCAAGAGGACTCCAAAGGGATATCAGCCAGCCATTAATAAGATACAGGCATTCACAAATACTAGATTGTTTGAAAAGGGAAATGAAAAAAAATTAGTCTTCTTACATTGATTTGTTAAGCCGTGAAAGCGCTCATCGATGCTCTGATTATAAAACACTTAATGAATCCAACCGTATTGACTGATGTTTGTGGACTAAAACTTATTCGATACCTTGAGATAATTAGACCTGGTCTTTTACACTTGGGGGAAGCATACTTGTAGGAGAGTATAATCTTTATTGGCGTTTCTATGAATAAATTTTACAAAAGGGGCTGAATTACTGTAATGATCTCTTTTAGATTTAAATAATCTTAGTACTCTTATCTGACTCAAAGAGCACCAAAGACCAAAGGCCTTCTTTGAAGAGAGTGCACATGTGTGTGTATGTGTGTGTGTGGAGAGAGAGAGAGAGAGAGTCAAATAATTAGGCTTTCACTTATATATGTATATCTATATATCTATATATATATAATATATATATATATATATTATATATATATATATATATACTATATATAACATACATACATACTACAATATATAGATATATATATATATATATATATATATATATATATATATATATATATATATATATAATTTGCGTAAGGAAAGTTCAATGAAACCCTTCTGATTACGTTAATAGAGAGAGAGAGAGAAAGTCGTTGTCGTCAACGGATGAGGTCAAGTTGGCTTTATAACAACGTGGGTTCTTCTTCATAGAGCTGCCCGTAATAGTAACTTAGTAAGAATGTTAAAAATGCAGTCAAAACTCTACGGCTTGCCACCCGGCCACATTTCATTTACTCATGAACGTTTTCAGTAAAGCGCATCGACATCCCACCCAGTTGTATGAATGCTATTCGAGAATTAATGATATCTTTCACATTCGTAATTGATCCCTGCTCCAAACCTCTCAGTTCCGGAGTTCCTTTATTCCTACCATCGTTGATCTGTGGAACAGTCGCTATGAGGGTTCACGCAAAGATGAAATCCTAATACTATTCTCCTTGTATTTTGATCGATTATGTTAATTTTAATTCATTTATTTATTTATTTATTATTTATTTATTTATTTATTTTATTTATTTATTTATTTATTTATTATTTCAAATAAATAAATATAAATAAATAAATATAAATAAAAAATAAATAAATTACATGACTGACTGGAACTGACCATTTCCTGGATTTCCTATTACCTTTTTGTTAATTATTCTTTCCGAAATTGAACACCATAATA
>NC_087213.1:11144054-11193875 GCF_015104395.2 Macrobrachium nipponense | reverse complement strand
TATTATGGTGTTCATTCGAAGAATTAACAAAAGGTAATAGGAAAATCCAGGAAATGTCAGTCAGTCAGTCATTTATTTATTTATTTTTTATATATTTATTATTTATATTTATTTATTTGAATAAATAAATAAATAAATAAATAAATAAATAAATAAATAAATAAATAAATAAATAAATAAATAATTAAGATAATGATCAAAATACAAGAATAGTATTAGGGTAGTTCATCTTTGCTTGAACCCTCATGGCGACTGTTCCACAGTTCAACGATGGGAGGAATAAAGGAACTCCGGAACTGAGAAGTTTGGAGCAGGGATCAATTACGAATGTGAAAGAGATATCATTAATTCTCGAATAGCATTCATACAACTGGGTGGGATGTCGATGCGCTTTACTGGAAACGTTCATGAGTAAATGAAATGTGGGTTGGCAATGCCGTAGAGCTTTGACTGCATTTTTAACATTCTTACTAAGTTACTATTACGGGCAGCTCTGATGAAGAAGAACCCACGTTGTTATAAAGCCAACTTGACCTCATCCGTTGACGACAACGACTTTCTCTCTCTCTCTCTATTAACGTAATCAGAAGGGTTTCATTGAACTTTCCTTACGCAAATTATATATTGCTACGTTTATAGAACGCCTCGCCTTCCCAGCAGAGTTTTAATTATATTTAATTATAAAAGTAGCAGCCATGCTTTCTCCTGAAGCGACTGTTGTTGGGAGAGTGGGGATGTCGTAGGAATGATATTTCCGGTCTGACGGAAGCTTAGGGTAAGAGAGGCAGGTCACAAGAGTAGCTAGCTTCGAGATGGATTTTAGGACTTCTACAATAAGACCTATTTTCCTTCCCAATTTGCTGGCGTTGTGTTTTACCACCTTTCAGGCAATGCTCGAGGCGGTTGTTGGAAGCCCCGTGATTCGAAAGCAAGAGTATCGCTCTCAGGTTCGCCGCGAGACGTGGTCTCGGACAGAGGTCAAATTGCCAGCCTCTCAAAATTAGGCCTACCCACGACGCACTGGTGGACCCGGACCCCAGACCTGAACAGAGGTCGGACCGCATTCTTCTACAAGGATACCCAGAATATTGCATAAAGGTACGTCTGAAAGTGTAAACTTCAACCCAGCACCTTTTACTACCATACGACTCTTGCTAAATTCATTTCCAATTCTTATTTTACCCCTTCTACATCAGAAGCCCTTTGTCCTCATCGGGCCACGTGCTCCCCTTTGTGACTTGTTCAAGACCTAGTTTTCGTGCATACCTCAGTGAACCATTCGAGTTTACCTTCCCCAATATTAGAGAATTAATTAATCAAAGCAAGAAGTCATTTTTTCTTTCATGTCGTTTAATCTGGGATTCTTTTCCAGATTCCATGAGTCACGTGCCGTCTCTCTGTCCGCAAGTGTGCATTAACCCACGTGAATGAAAATCAGCTTGAATTGAATGAGACTATAAGCCCCAACGTGGGGGGCCAAGATCATTTAACTTTTCTCCAGGCCAGCACGGGCCTTTTTGTAAATAAATAGGTTTAAAGTAACGAGCTGAGTTTTCTGGCGACCTTCCCTCTAAAGAAAGAAAATCATAACTATCAGTTTACGGTAAGTTCAAGCAATTCCCTCTTGAAATCCCTCAATCATTTCTGTTTACGTATCTAGCTTCTCCACAAGGCCCTATATACGTAACATTGTCGACCTCGCCGAGGATCGAATCCGGGCTTGCTTAAAAAAGCTTGTAAATCGCGTTATCCTTGTAAAACGTAAACTGTAAATTATGTTACAAGCGTAAATCAAGCACACTTGCAGGGAAAGAAGACACACTGACTCACGGTAAGGTATTCCATTCATTAATATGATTATTTATAACCTATGTTAGCTTAAGGTACGTTAAGTATTTTTATTTAGAAGTGTTTTAAACAAATGTGAAGGTAGAAATTATATTGTAACGGCCATAGAGCGCCGAGCGAATTCTGTTATTTTATAAATCGCATTGTGCTCGTAGGAGCTCTCACGAACACGTGTGCAGATAGATGCCAGAAAGGACCAGATCAAACTAGGAAGTGCTTTGCCAGGGTTTATTGCTGTATTAGAAAGCCTAGCTAGTTAGGAGTGTTTTACTAATAGTTACGGCAAAAGAAGTGTACAAAATTCTTTGTCTGTGATATGTTAGGGAATCCATTTTTAACTTAGTTTCATTCCAAGTGTTGGTAACCGCTTACCTCTCAGCTAATTCAGCTTCGCGCTCTCTCGCGCCTGCGCGGTCTCAACCAGTTTTCGTTTTCGCTCACAGCGGCAGCCATGTTTTTATCCCTTTAAACATTACCTAAACAATTTAAGCAAAGTAACGTAAGTCTCAAAGTTTTAACGTAAATAATATCGATCTCGGTACTAGTATCTATCGTCCTGCCAGAGAAATTAACGTAATTCGCCTTGAATAAGAAAGTAGAATTTTGTGTTGTAAATTGCCTTCGCATTTACAGAGAATCAGCTGTTTTGAACGACATGCTGCGCGCTAGCAGCGCTACCCAGCTCGCCTCACGTGTTTCACCTCGCATCGCTCACTCGCGCGCTGAGCGAAAGTTTCTTTTCACTTCGCACTAAACGTAACCTCTTCTTTTTACAATTGTTTGCTAACATCGTTTTCAAATCCTTACCATAATTTTTCACTTGTCCTTACGTAAAGTTAACGTAAATCTTAAAAGTAGAGTCACTTGCAAGAATTGTTAACGTAAAACGCGTCTTTGTAAAATTCATATCGAAACGCAAATCATTTCATAAGCGCAAGCCGCTAACATTAACGTAAAAATCGTTCAACGCGAGCGCGTTATCATTTTTTCATAAAACGTTTTCTAAAGCAATTCTTTCATTTCACGTTAACGTAAGTAAATCATTTAACGCAAGTTGCGTCACATTAAACGAACATTAGTAGTCAATTCAATATAAGGGAGTTCATTCATATATCATTTTCACCCTCTCCGAGAGAGAGAGAGAGAGAGAGAGAGAGAGAGAGAGAGAGAGAGAAAAACCCCAGAATCCATTATTCACGAAGCAGAGTACTACATCTTACCATTAATTATAGCATGCCGAATTAACCTTATTTTAGTCTCTTGTGTCTTTCATTTACACAGCGTGATACGTACGCGCATGTGTCCATTGCAGTTTGCAAACATTTATTTGTTTCATTTATCGAGTACTTCAGCGAGTGACTGAGCATTTCTAAAATTTCCATTACCTGTCGTTGCCCGAGTGGTCTTTCATTTTCTTTTATCACAAAAGACTTGCGTATACCGCAAGCACAATTCGCACAGTGTGCCCACGCAAAATTCATTACTTTCCAACAGGAAGTCGTTACCAGTTTAGGAACTGGCCACCACCAGTGCACGTCAGGTCTTACCATTTTACAGTGCCACTAATTCTTGACACTGTCCACCGACTGGCTGCTGAAGTACTCCCACCTTTTACTTTCTCTCCTCCACTATTACACTCTGCCATGAGCAGTGCCATTTCACTTCAGTATATTTAAGTATACTGCATGTAGTGTCCGGGACACACCAGCACGATACCAGTGCTCAAAGGAACGCCTCCTCATAAGTGCCATTGCACCTGTACAGGCCGTACAGGTAGCCATTAAACCTGCGTGTCCGTCCTTACGGAACGCCCAAGTAATTAGTGTGTCCGTGTACAAGGGTCAGTGATCCTTCGGAACACTCAACAAAGGGAACGCCTCCCGAAGCGCCGCAATACCAGCCCTAAGTGCTGACAAACCTGCGTGTCCGTCCTTACGGAACGCCCAATTCATTAATGTCCGTGTACAAGGGTCAGTGATCCTTCGGACCAATCAAGGGAACGCCTCCCGAAGTGCCATCGCACCTGTACAGACCTACAGGTTAGCCCATTCCAGCGTCTCCCACCAACTTAGGAACGCCCTTAATTGTGACGTACGCCGTACACTCCATTGATTTTTTTTTTTCACCTCTTTAGAAGGTGCAATCCAGAAGTGCCACCAACTTACGGGACACTTCCCAAGTGCCAGAGCACCCGTATTCTCTAGACTTTTTCTCTACCACGTCGCAGAACCCATTTCCAAGTGAGTGCCACTTTCCACAGTAGGCACTCCTATTCCATTCAGTACCCTTTCCTGGCCATTATTTTCATTTTCCTCCGAGCCTCTACTGCAGCCTAAGGGAAATGTCTTCCCCTGCTTCCCGCGACTTCTTTGCCAGAGAGCTAGAGAAGCTCGGAGCCCTCATAACTCTGGCAGGGAGGCTGGTTACACTGGACCAGCCCTTGACCAGTGGATAAAGACGCAGCAGGCTGCTGCGCGCCAGCAGGGAAAGGAAGAAAGCGAAGCAGAGAGGAAAGCCGCAGAAGCAGAGAGAAAGAGAGAAGCAGAGAGGATAGCCAGAGAAGCAGAGAGAAGGAAAGAGAAGAAGAGAGAAAGCATGAGCTAGCTCTCCTAGATGACGCAATCTCTCTGCTAGTTTCCAAGCCCCAGACCATGAGCTGGACTCCCGGTAAGAGGTGGTTGCGGAGGTTCTGCACCACTTGTTGTGTGCGTGGGCATGCTGTGGATTCCGACCAGTGCCAAGTCGGTCTCTACCTTGGGAGGAGAGCTTCCAGGGTGAACTTCTCCAAGGCTACCATGTAGCCCTGCCTGATGAACTGTCTCCTACGCCCTATCATGTGGGTACAAGTCATGGCCGACACCGAAGCCCAGGTCTCCCTTATTTCCAGAAAGGCATTGCCTAGGGTGCCAAAATCCGGACGGACGAAGAAATTCAGTTCGATGGATTGACGGTAACCTCTATTCTGTTCCTTCAGTCTTCTGAATGTAAAAATGCCCTTTCTGGACCAGGTGACCAAGGAAACCACATTGTGCCGCCTGGGCGTAGTGGACCAATTTCATGATGTTTATCAGGTGATATTGGGGCGAGATTTACTTAAGCCGTATCTCCCCTGGACGCAGCTCCCACTACCAGATGCACCGGACACCTGCAGCATGCCAGATAATCAACCCTATATTTTAGATTTCAGAGGCTAGTGCCTCCGATGTCCCCCGACATCCTGTCTATTTGCGAACCTGGCCCTGACCCAGTGTCAGAGCCCGAAGTTTCTTCCGCACCATCTCAGCCTCTTACCACTTTACCGCCTACCTCCTCCCCTTTGGAAGAGGTAAGCCCACCAGTTAACCCCGGACTTGCACGAGGATGATTCAACGGAGGTTTCCTTAACCTCCCCACGTCACATCACTGCCAGAGAGGACTCTTCACCTGTGCCAGAGCACACTCGCCATCCTTGGTGACTCCGCAGATTCGCAACCTGTGGGGCATCTCGGTCTTATCATCCAGTGCCACGGAAGAGGTTCTGGAACAAGTTCTGCCGAGACTGGTGGCCGCAAGGGTCACATGTCTGCAAATTACGGAGGGCTGCGCGAACCACAATATTTCCGGCCATCGCAATGGCCGTCACCAAATCCTTCTTCTCTAGGACCCCCAGCTAAGGGCCCTATAACCGTCGCACCCCTCCAAAGCCATTATCAGCCAAGCCACGTCAGAGCCTACGACGACTCTGGCGCTCAAATCTCCCTGATACGGGAAGACAGAATCCCCCGAGGGGGCTACCGTCGATAGACGACAACTAATCACCATCGAAGGTATCAACCATATCAAGCTGATCCTTCCGACCGTCCAATTGAGGGTCACCAGACCCCATTTTTCCCGAATTTGTACCCTTGCAGTTGCAAGCTACATTCCAGGAGGTTACGACCTCCTCCTAGGGCAAGACATGAAGTCTCCCTCACAATTCAAAAAGCCTAGGGGTCCTAACCCCATGTCATTCACTCCAAAGCAAGGAGTCACCGAAATTCTACTTCCTCTAGGAAGTACATCCACCACAGTCTCCCCCGTTACCAAGGAGGGAGATTGACCATTCACAGTTCCGTTGCAAGACCTGTAACGTATAGGGCACTCCACAAATTGGCCTAGGTGCCCTAGCAAGTTATGTGCAGCGGACACTGTCCATGTTCCACAAAGGCCTAGCCTTCAACCAGAGACAGGAGCCTCTGTCTCCCATTTCCAGGGCACGCTGAGAGGTATTGCACCTCCGGTACCCGCCACAGGTCCAGTCGACCTCAACTCTCTGCCAGTGCACTTGGCACACTGTCCAGTACCAAGCTCCGTCCAGCCTGGACGTAGAGCCACCACCGAACTTGACTTCTGCGCCTGGCCCGAGCTAGTGCCGCGCCTACCTACCCAAGGATCCTCCTACAGGAGATCCTCCAACATGCATGGAGCTTACCGCAGCCCATGGCCAATCACTAGTTCCGTCCTTCTTCCCCTCACCACTGTCGCCCGAGGATGAACCTCCGGCAGACCTCACCTTCATACCGCCTCAGGCTACCACTGCCTCTGCTCCTGCCGCGTTTCTGGCCTTTCCCCAGAGTCGGTGCCTCCGTCTACTCCAAGGACTGGTATAGCCAGGTCCTGGAGGAATAAGAAGAAGAAGAAGAAGGGACGTCATTAACAAACTAACACAAAAGAGCCACATGCTCTCCTTGACACCTGTGCCCGAGGTACAGTGTCGCATTCATTTGCAGAATGATCCTGGCACCTACCCAGAGAAGGTAGCCAGCCTGATCTCTGCCCAGTAGCACTAACCCTCTAACCCCTAGCCATTGTAATACTAACCCTCACTTAAATATAATTACCTCATTGCATTTCCCTCCTGGTAAATTAACCACTCATAATCCCCCACGCATCATACCTCTCATTATGTATTTTGTAGTTAACGTCGTCCTGAACTACTGCTGTGCGTACCACACTCTGGAATGATTGCGTCTTCATTTAACTGTATTGAGTAGGTTAGGCTAATGATTTAGTACCAGGGCATTAGGTTAGTAGTCAAGTAGAATTTTCAAGTAACCTTATCTAGGGGTAGAGTAGACTGTCGTCACAAGACAACCCGTAGTTATTAATATTAGGCTAGATTACATCCCTACATTAAGTTAGTACAGCATCTTTGCCTATAAGTTAGGTAGGCCATTGTAGTCAGCCGTATCGCTGCTCAAAAAACTTCAAGTTAGAGTAGGAGAACTGGGTTGTCGAGGCGATCAACTTATTTAAGCCAAGACCTTCACGCCCGAAAGGGAGTGAATGCCTTCTTAACAGGGGGAGCTGCTACGTTTATAGAACGCCTCGCCTTCCCAGCAGAGTTTTAATTATATTTAATTATAAAAGTAGCAGCCATGCTTTCTCCTGAAGCGACTGTTTTGGGTTGGGAGAGTGGGATGTCGTAGGAATGATATTTCCGGTCTGACGGAAGCTTAGGGTAAGAGAGGCAGGTCACAAGAGTAGCTAGGCTTCGAGATGGATTTTAGGGACTTCTACAATAAGACCTATTTTCCTTCCCAATTTGCTGGCGTTGTGTTTACCACCTTTCAGGCAATGCTCGAGGCGGTTGTTGGAAGCCCCGTGATTCGAAAGCAAGGAGTATCGCTCTCAGTCGCCGCGAGACGTGGTCTCGGACAGAGGTCAAATTGCCAGCCTCTCAAATTAGGCCTACCCACGACGGCACTGGTGGACCCGGACCCCAGACCTGAACAGAGGTCGGACCGCATTCTTCTACAAGGATACCCAGAATATTGCATAAAGGTACGTCTGAAAGTGTAAACTTCAACCCAGCACCTTTTACTACCATACGACTCTTGCTAAATTCATTTCCAATTCTTATTTTACCCCTTCTACATCAGAAGCCCTTTGTCCTCATCGGGCCACGTGCTCCCCTTTGTGACTGTTCAAGACCTAGTTTTCGTGCATACCTCAGTGAACCATTCGAGTTTACCTTCCCCCAATATTAGAGAATTAATTATCAAAGCAAGAAGTCATTTTTCTTTCATGTCGTTTATCTGGGATTCTTTTCCAGATTCCATGAGTCACGTGCCGTCTCTCTGTCCGCAAGTGTGCATTACCCCACCCGTGAATGAAAATCAGCTTGAATTGAATGAGGACTATAAGCCCCAACGTGGGGGGCCAAGATCACTTAACTTTTCTCCAGGCCAGCACGGGCCTTTTTGTAAATAAATAGGTTTAAAGTAACGAGCTGAGTTTTCTGGCGACCTTCCCTCTAAAGAAAGAAATCATAACTATCAGTTTACGGTAAGTTCAAGCAATTCCCTCTTGAAATCCCTCAATCATTTCTGTTTACGTATCTAGCTTCTCCACAAGGCCCTATATACGTAACAATATATATTATATATATATAAATATATATATATATATATATATATATATATATATATGTATGTATGTATGTGATATATATATAGTATATATATATATATATATATATATATATATATATATATATATACATATATAAGTGAAAGCCTAATTATTTGACTCTCTCTCTCTCTCTCTCCACACACACACATACACACACATGTGCACTCTCTTCAAAGAAGGCCTTTGGTCTTTGGTGCTCTTGAGTCAGATAAGAGTACTAAGATTATTTAAATCTAAAAGAGATCATTACAGTAATTCAGCCCCTTTTGTAAAATTTATTCATAGAAACGCCAATAAAGATTATACTCTCCTACAAGTATGCTTCCCCCAGTGTAAAAGACCAGTCTAATTATCTCAAGGTATCGAATAAGTTTTAGTCCACAAACATCAGTCAATAACTGTTTGGATTCATTAAGTGTTTTATAATCAGAGCATCGATGAGCGCTTTCACGGCTTAACAAATCAATGTAAGAAGACTAATTTTTTTACATTTCCCTTTTCAAAACAATCTAGTATTTGTGAATGCCTGTATCTTATTAATGGCTGGCTGATATCCCTTTGGAGTCCTCTTGGTTAAAGTCTGTTGACTCTGTCCACAAGGGCTGCAAGCCGAAGATTTGAAAGAAAAAAAAAAGAGAGAGAGAGGTGTACCTTACCTTCACTCTCCAAGTAACTTCATTTGCCGTACTGAAGCTGTAAAAAAGTTTTTCGAAGTCATAATGCTTCTCACGTTAATATATACACACACACACACACACACACATATATATATATATATATATATATATGTATGTATGTATGTGTGTGTGTATGTATATGTATGTATATATATATATAATATAATATATATATTATATGTATATATATATATATATATTATTATGTAGGTATAATTCTATATATATAATATATATATAATATATATTTATAATGATACTTAATTACTTATATATCCAAATTATATATAATATATATCGTATATATATATGATATATATATAATAATATTATAAAATATATATAAAATATATATGATAATAATATAATATCTATATATTATATTATTAATATCTTATATATATTTTCTAATTTTATGTCTATAATATATGATATTATATAATTATATATAATATATATATATATTATTATAAACTTCTTTATATATCTAATAATCTATATTAATATATGTATATAATATAGTTTTTATATTAAATATATATATATATATATATATAAAATACATATATATATATAATATATAATATAGATATATTATATATATATATGATATATATATATATATATCTTAAAATTATATATTAATATATATATTTAGTGTATAATATAGATATATATATATATATATTAATATTATATAAATTAATATATATTATATTATATAATCTATATATAATTATATATATATTACCAAATGAGCTTCTCGAAAATGTATGCTTCTCACTCACATCTCTTTGACCAATATTGTATCCTCAAGCGATGACACGTCAGAACACATTGGGTTTTGCTCTTTTGAAAATGAGTGATTTGTAATATTGAATTCAACATATGATACGTTTTAAAGGTAGTCTCGTCCTACGAGGTAGTGAGAGCTATTATATTCCGATAACAATTCACGTTCAAGACAGAATTTGGCAATGAGGCCAATGCTAAAGACGAAATGCAGAGGAAACTTGGATTGACTAATGATGCATGCAATAATTCAAAGAGGAAGAAGAAGAAATTCAATATTCTGGATCCACAAAAAGAGGCTCCTCCTTCCATTCTACCACTCGTTTGTATCATCATCATCATCATCTCCCCATCTCCTCCTCCCTCCTTCGTGAAAAGAGAGGCTCCGTAACACAGCGGAAGAAAAGGGAGAGATTGATGACGCAATGATCATTCTATAAATATAAGAGGACGAAGGCAGCCGGACGAATATGAAAGCAGTAAGTCTCGATGAAAAAGGGAGATGGAATTTCTCTCTCTCTCTCTCTCTCTCTCTCTCTCTCTCTCTCTCTCTCTCTCTAGGGTGTCTGGGGAGTGAACCAAATAGTTGCGTCATGTATTCTCAGGACGACTTTCTTCTCGTTGACACCTGAGACTCACTGCCTCAGGTTATACCTATTTATCAAATCTCCAGCGCAGTTGCATCTTGCTCATCACATTGCGAGTATCTGTTAATGGATAATTCTGAAGTTATTGAACCGGAGCATAAAATTCCGGCCAAAGGCCATGCGCTGGGACCTATGAGGTCATTCGGTGTTGAAAGGGGTACTGAGATTGAAAGGGTTTCAAAGGCTTAACAGGAGGAAACCCTCACTGTTGCATTATGAATCAGATGTTAGAAGAGGGTTGAGGAAAGTGAGATGAAAGGAAGAGAACAAGAACGGAGGTACAGTAAGAGGAATGAAAGGGGTTGCAGTTAGGGGCCGATGGGACGCTGCAAAGAATCCTAAGTATAGCCTATAGGTACGTTTCAATTTGATAGGTTTTTTTTTTTTTTTTTTTTTTAGTAACAATGATGACGGGGAGAAATTTATTAAGGAAGATTTGTTAATGATTTATTTATTTTATTTATTTATATAGATTTTTTGCATCATGCCAAGCACTGGGGCTGATACGGAAATTGACAGTACAAGGTTTGAAAGGTTACAGGAGGAAAACCTCAAAGCGGTTGCCCTATGAAACTATTGTTAAGAGAGGGTGGACAGTAAGATGGAAGGAAAAGAACATGAACGGAGGTACAGTTAAAGGAATGAAAGTAGTTGCAGCTAGGGGCCGAAGGAACGCTGCAAAGAACCTTAAGTAATGCCTACATTGCACTGAATGAGGTGCACTGACGGCACTACCCTCCTACGGGGGTTTTGTTAATGAGCAAGATGCCATGATTCCGTTTTGACACTTTCCTCTCGTCTGCCGATTGAAAACTCTCTCTCTCCGTTCAGCTACAATTTCTGTCATTTCTGTCACCTACCCATTTTCTCTTTGTTCCTAATGAACGGGAAAGAATCCTTTTAACTATATAAAAAATGTTCTTGTTTTAAGGGGTGGTTTGGTGACAACCTGGTGAGTGGAACAGTTTTTTTTATTTTTATAATTAATTTTTTTTATGTTTTGTATTCGTCAAAGACTAATAAAAAAAGTTCTTGGGAGTGGTTTGGTGACAACCTGGTGAACTAATTTTTTTTTCAAGATTCAGATTTTTTCCCCTGTGTCGACTTCGTCAAAGGATAGAAAAAAGAAAACTTAAAATGAAACCTTCAACTTTATAAATAGAAAAAAAAAAAAAAAACTCCTGGGTTAAGGGGTGGTCTGGTGCATGGAACAGCTAATTTTTTCCAAATGTAACTTGGTTTAAGGGATGTTTTAATGACAACTTGGTGCATGAAGCAGTTATTTTTGTATCAAATAATTTTTAGTTTTTTTTCAAGAATCAGACTTTGTTCTGTGTTGACTTTCTTTGTCAAAGACTAGGATAAAAAAATAAGTTCTAGGTTATACGGATGCTTTGTGAAAATTGGGTGCAGTTAAATAGGTTATTCGTTTTTATAAAAAATCAGATTTGGCCGCCTTTGTCGAACTAAATGCTCCAAACTCTCACACATGCGCTTTCGTGAAATGCTATTGTCAACATTTCCAGATATTGCTAAAATTCTGATCTATCATCATCAGAGGAAAAGAATCAGCACATGGCTCATCACTCGCTTGTCCAGCAGAAAATCGCCCTTGTCAGCAGAAAATCGCCTCGCGGACGCATGCTCTAACAGCAGCATAAAAATTTGTCTAGTCAGACACACAAATTTGGTAACTCATGATTCTCAAAAAAACGTCTAACAGACACATTTCACAGAATTAACTCCAGGATATGACTAATGTGTTCAAAGATTTGTCTCAAAGACTTATTCCTCAATCAACTGACTCTGCCCCATTATGTGCCTCCAAGAATAACACACTTGTGAACATAAAATGCACACATCTCCATAGGACTCGTAATGCAGTAATGCCACTCGCCTCTAAATAGTCACGAAACCAAAGAGAAAGAACCACAGAAATCTCCTCTTGGCTCAAAAAAACAAACTCCCATAACCACAAAAAAAGGGTCACCCGCCAAAGATTAAATCCAACTCCATTATGAGACACCATATTAATAATAACAGCACTCCGGTTATCAAAATATTTCCTCCATTTGGTTAATAACCACTCCCCTTATATTTCTCTCTATTTCTCCAATAGCCACATGTTAATAAAAAAGACACCACTCCAGGAATAAAAGAAATAATCACCTCTATTTCGGCAAAAAAAATACAAAATATTACCTTTATTTCCCCAATACTCCATGTGGAATAACAGAAGGCTCCAAATAATATATCTCCAAAAAGGAATATCAAAAAATGAAATCCTACCTCCAAAAAAATGTGCACTCAAGGCAACTAACTCACACACTCACAAATATTGCCCCATAATCTCCTCAAAAATGTGTCTCCATTTGCAACAAAGATGGCTGCAAAATAATTGAACTAAACATAGCTCATATCACATTTGCAAATACTCAAAATGGCCAAAATATCTCCAATATATTATATCTCAAAATCTAACTCCAAAATAATATATACCTCCAATTATAACTCCAAATATATCTCAATTATAACTCAAATTCTCCAGAGAATAACTCAATGTTATAGTCAAAGACTATAAAACTCTCTCCATTTAGCATAATTGCTAAAAAAGGGCAAAAACTCGGCAAATAAAACTGTCTAGAAAATTCTAGAAAAAATCACCAATGTGTCACAATCATTATAACAGAACTCCAATACACAGTGTCTTAGCCAAGACTTCTCCATACGTACTACGACATAGGCCACTAGAAAACTTAGCCAAGTTTCCTATCTCTCACAAAGTTGTCACAAATACAACAAAGGTATTGTGCAAGAAGAAAACTCACAATTTCTGGGAACACAAATATCCAGAGAAAAATGTAGCACCATTACATATGCATTCAAACATGCGAGAAATTCTCCCATATATTTCTCTATAGCATCAAATAGCTGAAAACAAACACGTTCCGAACAATGACTCTAAGTCACGAACTGAGATATTGAAAAAAATATTCACACACCAACTGGAGAGAAAAAATAAACTCAAATTCAACCCATGGTGAAAAAAAAAACTTGTGTCAGCGATGGCTAATTTCCAAAAAAGGAGAAAAGAAAAATCAACAGCATTATTCACTATCTCCCGTAACTCACTAGATGTCAAGCAATTATCTGCTGAACTCATAAAAAAAAAAAAAAAAAAACTAAAATAATGTGTTGTTAGTTCCTCCCAAATTCAAAAAAGATTTGACCTCCCTTGATAGCGTTACAATACCCACGTATTAGTATAAAAAAAAATCAGTATCAGAAATATCATTATAAAAAAATCACCAAATTTTGCTATCATCAAAATCACTAGTATCAGTATGAAAAAAGAAATATCACCAATGTCAATGCTTGTCCATTCTCCAAAAATTCAGCACAAAAATTCAGCAAGAGTTCAGCAAGATTCAACACAATTCACCAAGATTCAGTCAGATTCATCAAGATTCAGCAAAAAGTCATCCCCCTATGAATCCCTGGGGGGGGTGAAATATTCTCCAAAGTTACAAAAACTCAACAAATAATCAACACAAGACTTCACCCATTAATTCATTGTAATAATTCTCCATAAATAATTATCTGTAATAATTATTAAATAATCTCCCATGAAATATCTCAAATCTCTCGCAAATTATGTCTCCCGTAATGATAATTATACTTAAGCAACCCTCCCGTGACACATCTCAAGTATAATAATTATCATAATAACTCTCCATAGCAATAATTCTCTTGCAAAGATCTCAAGTAATGGTGAAATTCAAAATAGCATACACAGTATTGCTGAACCTCATGACACAATTTCTCCAGATGCAACACCATTTACGGCACCGGGCATTAGCATACATCACCACTCGGCACCATTTTCAAAGTAATCTCTCCAACACAATAAAAAAAATAATAATAATAATCTGTGTATCTCTCTTATATTTGTGTCTTCGAAAGCACAAGGAAAACATACACCCATACAATGCATTTCAATTCTCTTTTTATGCCTTTTCTCTTCATCCAAGGGAAGATAAAAAAAAATCTCTTTTCTAAAAGAAAGACTCTACGTGCATTTCACTTCATCAACTAATCAATCAGCTGATATCTTAGCATTTCATTGTCAAGGCCAGACTTGTCTTCAACAGCCCCACAAAGAAAAAAAAAAAAAGAAGAGGGGGGAAGTTCACCCACACTGAGAAAAAAAAAAGTTTCTCCCCCACCGAACGTTGACACTCCCCTCGTCAAGCGATAGGACACTCCCCCGAGGCATGCCAGTAGTACCCCCATCTCCCCTTAAACAGTGTCTGAGGACCCCCTCCCAAGGTATACACTAGTGCCCATCTCGCAATACCCTCCCTCGAGGTATGCAGTACCTACAATGCAACGCGCCTCTCTGCGCAGTAAGCAGAAAGTGCTGAAGCCCGTAAAATTGTGGGTCCGCTCTTGTCCTCCTAAGTCAGATATGCTTTTATCTAAGCACAGTTCACCATGCATAAAAATAACATCTTTAAATACCCCCGCCCTACATTTTTGCAACAAAGACGAATACATACGTATATTATAAACAGGCGTGAATAAAGAGAACACGTCAACTGCTACTATGGGGAAAGAAAGAAAGAAAATTTTTTACCTCTTGAACCATCCCATTCCACTGAAATATTTAAAACAACCCTCCCCTTCAAAGCAATAGTTTTTAACAACTCACCACTCCATAATGGGTAACAAAAGAACTCGAATTCGCGTAAGATACGTAAATCTCGTCGGCACAATGTAAACGCGATTCGGCGAGAAGGCACCTGGCAACTCTCACTCACAAACCAGACTGAGTTGCTCTCACGCCCCGAAGAAATATCTCGGTACGAGCAAATTTGATGACCCTAATAGAAATCCTTCCCTCATCCCACATCCCACGGGTGGATATTCTCTACCCCTTTTCACTTAGCAACCGAGATCTAACAATTTAACAATTTTCCACAATCCCACAAAGGCTTTGTCATTCGAAAACTATCGCTAGCCATAACCCCTAACTCCCTCATCTTCTAACTGGCCACCCATATCTCTACATTGGCGTTCCTAGGCATAGAAAAAAAAAAAAGAAAAAAAAACTTTTATACCCCCTCTTAACCGCTTGCCACCACTGTATATTTGGGGAGATTCCCCCCCCCCCACCCCCCCCCCCCCCCCCCCCCCCCCCCCCCCCCATTATTCATCAGGTAAGCGTGCAGCACGAAACGGAAGGCAAACCAACATACAGCATTACACACAGCCTCTCTCTCTCTCTCTCTCTCCAAGGAATCTCTCTCCTCTCTCTAGCACTGACACCTCTCTCTCTCTCCACCTCTTTCTCTCCTATTCAACAGGTAATGAAAATGAGAGAGTCGCATCATAACATTAACGTTTATTAACAATGAATAAATAATGGATAATCAAGTCTCACAGACTAACTCAAAAAAAAACCCCGAAACCCCGAAATAGCTAAAATGTCTAATAGTAATCATTAGTCACCAAAAAGTCTACACCATCTGGGAACTAACTGCAGAATCGTCTGTTTCCAAAGACACAGAACACATCCGTAAGTACACACACAAGATTAACAATCAATGACTAAATATTGGATATTATCTAAAAATATGTCAAACAGACAACAAGCCGCTCTTTGGCTAAAGTAATTCAACACTCACCCAAGCAACCGGACCACTATAAACACAGTTAATAAAAAACTCCCGGCGAACGCCACGGCATCTTGCCTTTGTCTCCAAGATCCTCTATCAAAATCCTCCCATAGACTTGCGTATGAAAACTATTAAAGGGAAAGAGGCGCACAACGCACATACGAAACGCACAGTTCGTTAGCGCCTCACGGTTCTAGCTGCATCCAGTTTCACAAAGGCACTTTGAGAAGAGTTAATAAACTCAGTACATTGACTTGTCTAACTCGGCATTTTTATCTCAAGCCACCCCTAGAAACTCATTGTTCAGCTACTCTCGGGTCGCCGCTCCTGCACTGTTCGCCACATTCCATAGGTCACAGAGAACACATGGACAATATATTATTAATCAAAAACCCTAGGCCTTACATATATATGTAAATATATGTATATATATATATATATATATATATATATATATATATATATATATATATATGTGTGTGTGTGTGTGTGTGTGTGTGTGTATATATATATGTAAACATATGTATATATATATATATATATATATATATATATATATCTATATATATATATATATATATATAAAACTGTTGCCTTGTATAATAAGGCACCCTGTGAGGTTATGTTAGACTTGCGATAATATTATGCTAAGTCGGTTGGTTCTGACTTCCATACTCATTGGAGTGTCTTGGGGTTTGATGATAACTTACGAAGTCGGTATCTTCTTTGGTGATGACGATGGAGATGTGTTAAACTCATGATGATAGTTATAACTTCATTCGATCTCTTTCTGATGTGCGGTTCTAGTAGAAAACACTGAGTACAAAAATACATCTATTCTTCTGAGATTACAAGATGAAATTGTACAAGTCTGCCAATGATGATGGCTGATAGAATTCTACATGATGAAGCTCATAAAATTTGACAGGTCTTCTAATGACGATGGCTTGATCGCTTCTCCTCTACAATCTCGTTTACAAATCATAAGGAAGCAGACAGTAGCTCGAACATACACACCGATGACATAGATTACAAATCACGTAGGCCGTTTGAATTATAGGTCACGGTGGTTGCCTCAAGCAAGACGCTTGGGCTATAGTTTACAAACAAATGAATGACCACAGGTGACGGCACTAGACACTGACTGATTATACACGTCATCTTAGCCTACTTATCGTATCTGGTCTGATCACATTCCTGCAAGCAATCTGGTTGACCTATTGGGTCACTGGTTTTTAATTAATCATAGTTTTAGTTTTTTCATATATATGAAATAACATTCCATATTTTTATTATGTAACACTTACATAATGCTTGGTCAGCTACAAAACCAACCACTGAATATTACTCAAGCTTGACTTGCATTCGACTTATAGGAGTGTGATACAGACACTAATGTGAATATATAATTAACTCTAAATTACCAGTAAGTGGTTAAGGAACAATATCCAATGAGTTATATGTAAAAAATCAGATATATAGAAAATACTTATAAGTAAAAAAAATTCATGGTGTACACCAATACAGATTCATTTAATAAGATATAGGACATATGCACATGATAATATTCATAAATAATAATGATCACGTGATATATAATGATACAGTTTTATACTTCACTCATGAAGATACATATGCTACAGAAAATACTAATGTACTTCTGATAATTGCATAACATAAAGATTTACATGATAAAAATCATATATGAAGTGATTAAAATCATATATTAACTGATATACTAACTGATATATTAACTGATATATTAACTGCAGTTACAGGTAAGATACAAGGTAACAGATTGATTATAGGCTACCTGATTTATTTATACATACGTATATATATTGATTCATATAATTATGAATCAATATATGTGCCACTTGAATACAAATGACTAATCTAAGTGATTAATGTATAGGTGCACTTCTAAATAGATTCCTAGTGCGTACACGCACAGATATATATTGATTCATTGATTAACTTCTATATTCTTCAAATAAGCATGCTAATAGATATATAATGATTGTGATACTGTACGGATTCTGTTATTTACTGATACTTTAGCTATGATACTTATATAGATATTGATCCTTTACTGATACTTTATATATGGAATACATAGCCAAGGAGATACCTACTACACATTTAACTAGCGTTTCGAACAACTTTTCGCCCATTACACAGTTCCAGACAACCACCTAGAGCCAAATGAAATATCCAATTCCAAATGGTTAAAAACAAGGGGAAATCGCGCTGGGCAGGGTCCGACGTTCTATTTTTGCACCCATCACTTGTTCTCTGCATCCTATGCCATACAAATATGTTCACGATGAATAAAATCATCCCCAGCACGAGTCCTGCGCCAGCAAACGTGAGTTGAATACCCTCCTTGGTCGTAATTGTCGGAAGTATGTCCACTTGTAGTCGATTCCAAACAGCCGCTGGACCATTCGCATTAAAAACGAAATTAACCCTGGGATACGGTGACGGCCCAGTAAGTCCATGAAATAAGCCTGTTCACTTATGATGGTGCTTATTCCTTCATATTGTAGGTGGTCGTTACTCCACTGCAGTCGTCCACAGCGACGAACGGGTTTTTGAAGTTGTAGACGATCTGTCCCGGGGCATGCGACGTGAAAACTCTCGTACTGCAAGGTGTAACCTGGTTCCGTTAATCAGCCTGTAAGTGAAATTATACTTGTCACACGGGCAAAAGTAAATTCAGACAACGTCCAATATGGGAGAGGGAGAAAGCCGTTAAGGACTAGACTTAACCCACATGAATTCGCTGATATTTTATGGATTCAAAAGAGTCAGCTGTACAACTTTTTTATCCATGGCATTATAACAATGAGTGAACCTATCCAGGTCTCTGACGACCATAAAAATATCCATATTAACAGATATCAATACGAATCCCAAAGAAAATTCAATATTACTGGTAGTAGTGGGAAACGGAGATATTTGTAAGATTGCAGCAACATAAGAATTGAAGAGTATATTAACCATGATTCTGTATTCTCTACGTTTACTGAAAATTAAGCTGTGATAAAATCCGATCCTATGTGCCCCCATAACTAAAGGTTCATATTCCCAAGTTTTCTCGCGCATCCCCTAAGGATAATGTTTAAGACTTTAATAGGCAGGAGATGCTATGAAAGAACCCACTATGTAACTAATTTCCTATATAAACTTTGGGTTTTTCAAAAAATGTGACATTTTCCCATGAATGTGATCTACTTGCAATTGTAATATGCTAATGTTGCAAGTAAATATTTCATATCCATAAACTGATACTACTAAAATGCCCGTTTACCAATGTCATAAGCTGATTTATTGACTGTAATTGTCTATGAAGTTAAAAAAAAATTAATTCATTTTGATGTTATAGAAATTCTATTCACTTATTTCGTTCATTTAATTTAAAACGATTGTGATTCTTTAACTAAACTTGCATTGATCACCGCGGATAGACATTTGTACCTAACGACCTGCCTTGCCCATGAGAACTTCACGAGCTAAGCATTCCACTCCAGCTGGCTTGTTTTGCAAGCACAAGACAACACACAACTACAGATGAAGCCTGTGCAATCGGATTATCGGGGTTAAAAGGAACAGTGATGCATTTGCGATTTATACGATGATTCAGCAACACACGCTAAGCAGGAGATTGCGCTCAAGCCAGCTTTAAGAGTACGTTACTCGCTGTAATAAACACGACTTTAGTACTTTCAAATGATAGCCATGTATAAATTGGATATTTTTTGTTTTAATACTCCACCAACACGAGAAGAATGTCTGAAAAAACAGTACCAAAATTGAACAATATTAGTTTTATGTTGGAAACCTGCAAGATTGTAAAATATATGTAATTACTGATGTTAAATTAGATATCCCGTATTCAAAACTAATGAAAAAGGTTTCCATACAAATTTTATATATATTATTTACCCTGTAAGATCCATACAGGATTATTCACATAGGTATACATTTTCACTTCTAGACTTCCTTACTTTAAAATCCTTTTTTTCATTGACTATGAATATAAACCATCGGAACAGACTGTATGCCAGTAGGTTTTGACATGTTTGATCTTTTAGCTTATTTGTCGTTAATATCCCTAGAATACTGAATGGGCTACTAAACTTAGGCGTTAAGTTAGAGATCAAACCCTTACACATATATATTTGGGTATTTTATAAACACTTACTGCATATGGTTAAGTTTTGTTTATTGATTTTATCGTGATTCCTTTTCATATAATTGTAAACCTTCCAACTTCTTAAGGAGTATATTATATCGACTCATACTTGTATCCATACTCCTTTATATTATTTGATAAATTTCTGGTTGGCCATGAATAGTGGAAAAAGTGTTCTAGTGGGCATACCGTATAAGGCTACTTGCGGTATCATTTCTATAGATACATGATATGAATGATAAAGGTATTTAAAACCGCGAGAACCGCTATAATCCAGTCCGGATCCAATACCCCGAGTGTAACTCGTAGGACATTGACACTTTCTTATTTATCCGTTCTACCAAACCGATTGACTCTGGGTGATAAAATAAGGTATTGATTTTCTTAATGCAAAGGAATTCACACAACGAGTTAAGGAAATTATTATTGATTTTCACCACCCGAGTCAGAGATTATCATGTGTTGAATTCCGTGTTTACTGATGTAGCACTCATAAATATTCCTAGCGCATTCAATTGCGGTGTTTGTCTTTTAGTGCTATTAATTCTATATAAGGTGTCAAGGCAACTATTAACACTAAGAGGTGTTTATTTCCTCTGTCAGACTCGTAAACACTGTTAAAAATCTACATGTACTCTTTCAAAGGATTGATTTGGCATGGGATAGGCCCCTAAACTGACAGGTGTCTTAGTGTGTTCCTTGTTTTCATGACACATGTGACAATTAGTTATGTGCTTTTTATATCTGTAAGCATTGTAGGCCAGTAAAATAGTGATTTGGCTTTCTGTGACCTAATAGAGAACCCTGGATGACTGTGTAATGGATTGGAATGCAACCAGTTTAGGCCGATTGGTATAAAAGAGATTATTACTACTACCTGGTCGTTAGTCACCTGCTGTGTTCCTCGGGTTTTCCTTGTCACGGACCTACATATAATATTACCTTTGATTACATAATTCTGCCACACATACTTTAAATATACTTTAGCTTTAGGATTTCCGTTCGAAGCATTTCTTGTTTGGCTTAACTGCTGACCCTTGCTTTGTTCAGTTTGTAACAGTTCAGCGCTCCAACTCAGGTCTTCAATGTTTATGATCTCTTGGGTTAATGAATTTTCTTGTTCAGATACGGTCTTAACAATAGGCACGGATGTTTCTATATCTTTTAGTCCAACTAATGGTTCCTTACAGGATGGTGCGGGATTGCGGGATAATGCGTCAGCTATGATATTTGCTTTCCCATCGGCTCCAAAGACCTGAATGATCACATGCCACCGAGTTCCTTTGGGACTGTGATTAAAGCCTTTGAAAAACTCAGTAAGGGACTTATGGTCAGTATGACTTTAACAGGATAGCCGTAGATTATGAAAACTTAAAATGTACTAGAGAGTTAACGATACCTAGCCCCCTTCCTTGCCTATTACTGTATATTTACTTTCAGAGGGCTTTAGTTTACGTGAATAAAAGCTATAGGAAAAGAACTGTTTTATCATATTGCTGAAGTAGTACCCCTCCTACCGCTAGGTCTGAGGCGACTGTTACAATAAAAAAAAATTCCTTATTTAAATCAGGGAATTTTAAGATAGGTGAGCTGCATAATTCCAATTTTGTAAGAATATCGAACGCCTGTTGATGCTTTTCAGACCATAATAAATCTACGCCTTCTTCATAAGATCTTTTAAAGGAGCTGCTGTGATTGACGAGTTACATATAAACTTACGATAGTAATACCCACTACAGCGCAAAAGTGCTGTATTCCCTCCCTTACTTTAATAGGTACCGAAAAGTTATGAATAGCCAACACCTTACCATGGACTACTTTAAGACCTTGACTAGACACATAAAACCTAAATAAACATGTTCGGTTTTTAAAATTCACATTTAGATATTTTACTCTGAGATTATTTTGTCTTAGTCTCTGTAGCACTAGCTCTAGTTTATGCGAATGTACTTCCAAGGTATTAGAAAAGATTACAAGACCAACCATATAGGCATGTAGGGTATCCCCTAAAAAAGTCTCCAAATACTATATTAATCATTCTGGTGAATGTAATTGGGGCGCAACGTAAACCGGAAGGCATACATAAAAAATTCATAATGTCCCCTGAGTGTGCTGAAAGCGGTGTATGTGGTACCTCACATAGCTAATGGTATCTGGTGAAAGCCTTTAAGTAAGTCCAAGCTGGTGAAAAATTTATTCTGACCTAACAAAGATAAGATATCGTTGGTACATGCCACTGGAAAACGATCAGGAATCGTTTCTCGTTTGAGCGACAGAAAATCTACTCAGATACGCCAAGTCCGATCTTTTTTAGGCATGACGTTTAAGGGAAAAATTATATGGGTTATTTGATTTCCTAATGACTCCTATTACTAACATTTTTTCAACATCGTCATTTATCTCTATTTTTGAAATTACATTGGGAGTCTATACGAAGGTACGTATATAGCTTTATGTTTGTCCTTCGACCGTATTTTGTGTTCAATGACATCCGTTTTCCCCCAGAGATCACTTGCAAGTGGAGAAACATCATAATATTCGGATAAAAGATAAAAAAAAATCCTGCTGAATCACCTCTGCTTGAATGACTTTACTGATTTTACTTTAGAGTATAAGAAGGATTCATCTACTACTGGTTGGGCGTGATTAAATTTAGCAACAGTAAAATATGCGATATTTATAACTTCCATATCCACGGTATATCTATAGGTTTTGTGGGTCACTAGATTGGTATTCGGATGGTTACAGACTTCAATATTAACTTGTTGATGTGGGTCAACAGTGTATAGTGCCCTTTGTCATGGAAATCCGTATTTCAGAGTGTCAGGAAGGATTAAAATTTCAGATCCCAGCAAAGTCTTTTTACACACACTAAGACATTTGAGGGTGCATGCGTCTCGAGATTTTGCGTGCAAACTGTGACTGCAAGTGTGGGAGAATTCTGTTGGGTCGCTTGAACAGTGTCACGATTTATGAGACAAGTGATTGGTTCCTCTATATAAGTTATTATTTGATTAACTCTCTTTTTGTCCAAAACGGATTTTAATGTAGATACAAGGTTTGTAGTAGAATTTTCCTTTGATAAACACACCTTATTTGGCAGAGGTAAGATAATGTTTTGTATAACCCAATTAGATGGTATATCCTACAGTTACACTAGATACAGATCAATGGTTTTTTATAACTATAAAGGTGTCTGTAAGCGTGCACTTATCCGCCCTGTACTGAATCTGAGTTATGCTACGACAATTAACTCGTTATTGCCAATTACTGAAAACCGTACTCCGGACTTCTCAATAGGGACGTTCGAACAACAACGGTGAGTCCGTAACTACAGGATATTACGTGGGCTAAAGGGATAAAAACAATGTAAATGGCTGATATTCTAATTTTACGGCACGTACAGTCGGGCGTAATCCACCACTACTTATAATAACTTATTATATTAAAACTACGAGAACCTGCTCTGATTACTTGATACGGTCGTGTGATTCATAGGAAAATTCCTTTTTAATTCAAAAAGGTGTTTGGCATGAATGATCCGATCATCTCTCCCCCCTCCACTAGAGTTGCTTATGTGGAATGTGCTTTGCTTTCAACACTGCAGATTTTGACTGACCCTGACCGTTTTACTAGATGGCACAGTAACCAATTTTCCTGAAGCACGATTTGTTTGTTCTGATTTTTAGCAGAGTTACTGTTTATCTGTTTCCTATTATAATAATGAGGATTCTTTTCTTTAATATCATCGGCAACGTATTGTGTGTTTTTAGCATAATGTTGCTGTTGGTTACGTAAAAAGCAATGAACATAAGAATGACTTGAACTATTATGAATTGAGCGATTACTATTAAAACAAGTTATCCCTACTGCATTATTATTAACTATATGTACTTGCTGTGGTTTACTTTCATTCTTTGCTCAAATTTGAAATAGTGAGGGATCCAGTCAGCGCATTTAGACATGTGTTTCTTAATTTTAAGCATGTAACTAAAAAAACTCAAGGCTAAAACTGCCATCAGGACCTTGCAAAGGAGCCATTATTGTCCTGACCCGAAATAGTGTTACCTTTAATTTATCCAGATTTGTACGGGTGTTCCACTTGTTTTTGTGTGTTTTCTTATTATACGGTGCCTAACGACCTATCCATGCATCTGTATAAAAACAGACGTCCACTGCGTAAACGCATATTCAATGTTTAACATGATTTGTTACGTACAGAATTAATAGAGTGCCCCAAAATGATAAGATTAACACAGAGTATATGATTATAATATTTCAGGAGAACTTCTGGAAAAATAAAGTTGGCAAAAACTCAAAGATGAAAACTCGCAGTAGCGAAGTCCCAATGATGTAGATAATTTCCGTAAAAAAGTAAGATTAAGAATTTCCTCGTACTTCAGCCACAGGAACAACGAAATTCGACCTGCAAAGGAAACACTCAAAGTTACTCCAAATGAATAAAAAAAAAAAGGATTGTACTTAGCTTGATTTTTGGGAATAAGTCACAGCGTTTCGATAACGACACGGCCTTGGTCCCCCTTCTCTGTTTAGCGGATGGGACGATTCGTTTCTTGCTGGTCCTTGAAGATCCAATCCTGCAGACGCGTCCGGTTTGTTTCTTGAAGTGCTGGAAACACTCAATAACGATGATACACCCTCTCTTGAATGATTCTAAATGAGACGATGCTTACTTCCGTTAGGAAGAACGTCCGTTTGGCGTTGGCCCGTAGGAACGCCATACATGTCCGGTTTGTTTGATGTAAGACATATCTTACGTTGCCATAAGAGACACTAAGTTGCTTGAAGAATCTCTTGCTTTCGCCGTCGTTGACTTCTGATATGATATATCATTCATTATTCTTCGGAAGACGTTGAAGATTTATCGCTGGAGGCTGCCACCAAATATGTAGGGCTGATGCCTTTGTATAATAAGGCGCCCTGTGAGGTTATTTAGACCTGCGATAATTTACGCTAAGGTCGGTTTGTTATGACTCTCCATCCTCATTGGAGTGTCTTGGATTTCGATGATAATTTCTAAGTCAGTATCTTCTTTTGGTATGAAGGCGGAGATGTTTCAAACTCATGATTATAATTTCTAAGTTCATTCAGTATCTTCTTTCTGATGCAAGGTTCTATTGTGAAACAAAGAATACAAAAATATCTGTATTCTTGAAGTCTACATGATGCAGATCAGATAAAATTGGACAGGTCTTCCAATGATGCTGGCTTAATGAATTCTGACATACAGTCTGGTTTACAAATCATAAAGTGAGCAGACAGTAGCTCGAAGATACGAACATACACACAGATGACATAGATTACAAGTCACGTAGGCCGTCTGGGTTATAGGTCACTGTGGTTGTCTCAAGCAGGAAGCTGCGACAACAGTTTACAAAACAATAGATTTGATGACCACAGATGACGGCAAACCAGACACTGACTGATACAACACATCAGCTTAGCCTACACTAACTTATCTGGTCCGATCATACTCCTGCAAGCAAACTGGTTGACCTCTTGAGTCACTGGTTTAATTAATCATAGTTTTAGTTTTTATATATGGAATAACAGTCCATATTTTTTTATTATGTAACACTTACATATGTAAAGATGGTACTGATTACCCTAGTGTAGGCTAGGCTAGTATAATATCCTTGCAGTAAATTAATATGTCCCGACTTACGTCTAAATCGTCTTACAACTGGTTGGTCATAAACAATTGCAGTCGTAGGTCGACGACTAGCTGTAGCTGATTTTTGGTTATCAGCAATTTTTGCTTATCATCAAACCTTCTGAACGGAACCCCCGCCCAAACTACTGGGGTACTGCCTGTACACCTTTGAAATATGAGGAAAACCAGTTTGTGCCATAAGCTTTCAGCTGTTACTGGTAACATAAGCAGTTGACCCCGGCTATTCGCACTCGTGATTCTTGGAATTTTTCTGTGGAACCTATCTTTAAGTTATTTCTAGGAAACTCACCTACATATTCACAGATTTTAATAATTAAATAATAATGTAAACTATGTAATAGTATTAAATAGGAAGATTAAATAATACATAATACACTGGATACCTGTAATAATATAATCTAATAGTAATAATATTAAACCATATGGGTACTCACCGGTTGATTACAGATAATAATGATGATCAATTAGCAGTGCAGTCTGATGCATGACAATGAAGATATGACTGCACAGCAAAGTAGAGGAGTTACATCTCTAAGAGCAGCTCTTCCCCCTCTTCAGTGGTTTCGGGATGCTTTATCATGTTGAGGTACTTGTACACTTTCATGGTGTTATGATAGGGCTTCATAAAATCATTAAGGCCCTTTGAAAAATTAGTGGAGCTTCCCTCAGAATGATCCCATGCTTTATCGTCATCTGCAGCTGCTTCACGTTTCCTGTCCTTGTCTAATTTATTTAAAAGTGATTCTAATATACCCTAAAATCTTTGGCATCCCAGTCAAACCACTCATTGCAGGTCAAATTAATAGAGCACACGTCCCGTACATTCCATACAAAAAGTGTGTGAATCATATTTGGCTTTCGTTAGTCTCATATTGCAACCTTTGCTGCAATACTATATGCTAATTGCACTAAGTTAGAGATGATAACAAGTCAACTAAACTACATATCAATAGAAGTCAATTCCAAAGAATCCAACAGGCCAAAGGCTACCAATACATCACCAAAGAGAGAAACTGATGAAAATCAAAACCACACTGACAACTCACAACTGAACTTCAGTCAAGAGCTGAAAGAAAACTATTGATGACTCTCGGCTGCTTTGTTCCTTCCTTATCGAGATTTTCAAAATTTAAACTGTCAGTGAGTGAAACTTTAGGCAAAACAGTATAATTACTTGGCAAGTTACATACCATACATCAATAAAAACAATAATTTTGAAAAGTATTCTCTCTCTCTCTTTTTTTTCAGCAATTCGATTCAACCTCTGAAGAGGCAGTCCAGACATACTACATCTAAAGGAAGTTTTTTTTTTATACATTCCACAACCATTCCTGGACATAATATAACATCTTTGTAATTTTGGTTCTTTGGTTGGGGCGATTTCACTGGACCCTTTTGGGGTTGTTTGTGTTCACAGCCTGAAACACGGTTCGCCAACCGGAACAAAAATGCTTGAACATCTGGTTCACAATCCTTTTTGTTTGAGAACAGGACTGTTCGTTAACTGAGATACCACTGTATTCAACAATTGTTTCACTACATCCATATGCCTGTGAGGATTTAGAGTATGAAAGGTTAGTGAGTAGGGAAACTCAAATCTATACCAGTACTAATATCTAATCACAGAAAACTAGGCATATTCCAAAGGCCAGAGGCAACTCTTTTTCATTAATGAGCAGACTAAATAGGGGATAACTTCAAAGCACCAGTGGCCATTTTGATGTCACCGTAGTGAATAGATTCTAAAATCTTCAACTGGTTAGTGCTAGCTGAAGAATATATTTGAGACAAATAACGCAGTTTAAATAAATAGATGGCTTTGTATTATGTCAGATGATCAATACCCTCTCAAGGTGTATGGGCCAAAACTTTAAAATTACAGACTTTAAAATCTTCTAGGACTTCACTTCAGCTCCATTTGATGTAAGACTTCTGTTAATTGCCCTCAAAGTTAAAACCCAGAAAGCAGGTATCTTATAAACAAGGAATACAAGGACTTCTGAAGTGCACGTCTGGAAGGAACTGACAGATTGAGTTCTCGTAGCTCAGAAGACCCCATGCATGGGTCTTACTCTAGCCACAGTAAAAGAAAACATCATGAAGTTCACCATGCTGGGCTCATTAGCAGGAAAAGGAACGGCAGCAACGGAAACATTTTTGCCAAGGCCAGAAAAGCAGCAATAGAGGAGTCTTCTGGAATATCCAATGATGGCTACTTCTGCAGAAAAACCAACAGTACAGACATAACACGAAGAAATCAACAATAATGCAAAGATATAGCAGTATGAAACAGTTTCAACTACAGAGCTCAGCACATACACCTTGGCCTTCACTGCTAGACAGGACACGGTAATTATCTACTGTCATGCTCAGACCAAATCAAAGGAAAGAATGAGCAAAAGAGGCAGGGATAAGGGTGGAATAAAACTGTTAAATGTTCAAACAAGAAAATACTCACGAAATTGGCATAAACAACTGTAGCCACAATGAGAGGGCACTCCAATATGCCTGCACAGCAAGCTGGCTAAAGAAAAAGTGAGACTGCTTACCAAGTGATGGTAACACTTTTTTCAGCTTGTTTGTTTGCTGCAGTTAGTAGCTTATTTCGCCGCCCCCCCCCTTTTTTTTTTTACTAAACTGTTCATGTGGGATAACTGATTCCAAATATGTAGTTAATTATGTCATTTGGGTTTTTACTAAGTGTATCCCAATGTTACATATTCTTAGCATTTGAGCAATTCAATAAATAATCTAGGAGCCATTTATTCGAAGGTTCCAAAAATTGTGATAAAAAATGCATCAAGACAAACATTAAGGAGTCATAAAAATATATGGGTCATGTCTTTGGTGCATAATTTATCATATCAATACCCTGCTGGGATACATGATAGATGCAGAAACTGAGATGAATAAGGTAGTCCCAATCCAATGAACAGATACTCTGACTGGAAAGCAAACCCTCCTGACACAAATAATAGAAGATAACATTTCTTCCTTTCTTCTCAGACTTCTTAACTGCCTTCAAATCTGAAGGAGTGGTCGAGGCTAAATCAGTACTAGTATATAGTCGTAACACCTGCAGGATCAGCTTCCAGCAAAAACACCACCCCAGGAGGATCACCTGTAGCAAACAAGGTAGCCATAGGTACTGCAGAAGCAATATAGCGCACACATGAATGGTTGGTTCAACATCCTTCCCTCCTCAAAGCAAGTAAATGAAAGCAGCAAGTGGGCTGCCTGGAAGGTTACGTATGTACATGTAGGTAAGACTTCACAAAAATATTCAAGAAGACATCAGGCTTCCTTGTCCTCATATAAGGGATGAGCAAGTTTGTAGGACTTAGGAAAGCTAGCTCTCCCAGGAAGGTAGAAAAGGAGGATTCGGCAGTGTCACTGAAGGAGTGTTACCCTCATCCCCATCAAAAAGGAACCTGGCAAAATTTTCTTTACTCTCTCTTGCCAAACTTTTCAAAATTTTCTTTACTCTCTCTTGCCAAGCTTTTCCAAGAGGCATAGGTAACAAAAACATTCCTCACAGGGAAGGGAACAAGAATATTCCGTCCTTACAACACACAGGAAATACATGTGGATATACCAATATGGGGAACATGATTATGAAGCAAACGCAAGGCTACCGTACATAAGCAACATATTAATACTGGTCATACTTCTTCCATAGGGGAAAAATAAAATCACCATACACAAATTAAAACAAATGCACACAAAGAGGTGAAGCTCCTCGTCCACATCTAAGAATCCAATGCATGCACAGGAAAGAGAGCGTGATGGTGGCCAAAGAAAGGGTGAAGTGGCAAGAGGGATGCAAGACAAGTGTTACTCCCCTTTACCCCACCAATTCCACCAGTTGATGCCCTTTTAGTAACATTTTTCTTATATACTATCATTGCACTTAGGATTTGAAATTATTTTTACGTACGTTTTAAAGTATGCTTTGAGTGTTTCTAATATTCTTTCACTTAGCAAATAAGTACAGTAATACATCAATCTTAAGTAATCACACACACACGTGAACTTTTCATTGGAACTTAACTTGTTTGTTTGTTTGTTTGCATGGTGTTTTTACGTTGCATGGAACCAGTGGTTATTCAGCAACGGGACCAACGGTTTTACGTGACTTCCGAACCACATCGAGAGTGAACTTCCATCACCAGAAATACACATCTCTCACTTCTCAATGGAATGGCCAAGAATCAAACCCGTGACCACCGAGGTGGGACACAAACACCATACCAACCACGTCACTCACTGAGGCGCTACTGGCATACACGATTTTTCCACAGACACATGACATTTGCAGAATCCTAAAGAATCCCTGCAGAAGTGGTTATGTTTAATTGTTGAAGTAATTTATAAGTTTGCATGTTTTTATTAATTGCATTTTTGTACATAAAATCTTTATGATACGTACTAGCAAACTTTAGTTAAATTATAGTACTAAAATCAATCAAAATCACAACAGCTGTGATGTAAACCTCTCTATCTCTCTTAGTACGTACCCTGATATGTATTTCCTTTGGTGTATGAGTCGTGAGATTTTTATGCACAGATAAACTGTTATTATTTCTTTTTTCATATTTTCCATGCTATATTTACAACTTTTTGCATTTTTTTTAAATAGTAAATTATTTAAAATTTGAAACAAATACATAATAATATATTATCATTCAACCTTTTTTTTCTCAATCTTTTGTTGGAGACTTCCAATTGAGTAGGGATGGGGGAGTGGAAGGGGGGGAGGGGGGGGGGAATTTAAAGTTGATCACTCGACGTATGACCGTGAGGTTTTTTTTTCTGGGGGGGGGAAGACACAAAAGTAATACATATATATAGGTATTCCCCCCACCTAACGTAACCTATGACACCGGGCTCTTAACCTAGCTCCTGACGCCCCCAAGTAGCTTAACCTACAATGCAAGGTCCTTACCTAGTCCAAGGCGGGGAAAAGAGGGGATAGGGGAGAGTTTGTGGCTTTGCCTTCCCTTGACCCCCACTTAACCTCATCTGGGCCACTGGATGCTCACCTAACCCAAGATACTCTACCTAACTTGACATTAGGCAATGCAAATAAAAAGTAGCAAATAAATAATAAATGTTACAACCTAACTAACCTAGAATAACAGGTCCTTACCCTAGTTCAATATAAAACATTACATACCCTAAATTTAATCTGAATCAGTAACTGTCAGTGGGATTGACATCTTCCAACTAGGCCTAGGGTCAAGATTTTCCCTGGATGTTGAAGGCAGCTGGGTGTCAAGGGTGTGGAAGTACAGCTTCCTACCTGTTATGAATACACTACAAAGCAGCAGCTTCTTGGGAAATTTATGTATAAAACAGAACCAGGAGAAGATAATGTTCTAAACACTCAGATTTGTTTCCACTTTGCATAATCCATTCTTTGAGGTCCCTCCTCATACGCTCTATATTATGTGTATGGATCTTGTGATTGGAGGTAGGCATGAAATGTTCAATGTGACTGATTACATAGTGGTCATAACCTCAAAAAGTCAGACTTGTACGCCAACCAAAGTTACCATGACTGTAAACTAAACCCAGTTCTTTCACAGAATGCCTGATTTCCAAAATTCTACAATTTGTTTATCTTTTAACAAATCAACCAATCACGTTTCAGCATTAAATCACATACCCACAGTTTCAAGTGATGACATTCCAGACTTGTAATCCATGGTTACCAAAAATACACTCGGCAAACACAGTCTAATCAGGAGCTCCACTCTGGTGAAAGTGTTAACATCAACAAAACACTTGGAAAAATACTGAGTGTTCCTATGCATAAAAAAATTCAGCAGAACTAATTTTGGCAACAGTAAATTTGTAAAATATATGACCATGAGTTTTTTTTACTAGGCTAGCCATGTTAACATAAGATCATAACATTAAAAAATCCAACTTCCTGCAAGGGTTTGAAGTACAATAATACCTCCCTTGTTACCAAGATCCAATTGCCATTCAAGCTTTCACCAAAGGATATTGTTATTCCCCTATGGTTGCTAATTGTAGCCCTCAGAAAAAGATTAGTTTAAGGTGCTACCCTAAAATTATGCATACTAATTGAAATTTGGGAAATAAAGTTCAGTGCTAGGCTTGGGAGACCATTCAGCACCTCCTGTTATTTATTCATTCTTTATATTCTCCAGTTCCCCACAGTATCCCCATATTATTACTACATTAAATTTAACAGGTTGTAATGTATTATCTATTACTAATTTCAAAATGGAATTAATGTGAAATTTTTCCATATCACATCAAAAACTATCAAAACATTATTTTGCATCTGCATTACAGGTTTAATGGTAACTTGGTATTTATTTCAGTTGAATACCAATTGTCAAAAATTGCCATTTATCTCCCTTGAATAAAATTTCCTAGTTTTTATGAGTACTTGTTTTGAAGTATTTCCCAGTTTCTATGAAAATACGTTGATATATGATTATTTTTTGCTCCACAGAAGTAGTTTTTATCATATTAACTATAGCAATGAGTTGGTATAAATTAGTACATTGATATTCAAAGTAATAAACCATTTTTTACAAATTTTGTTGTACCATCTATATTAGATAGATGAATTATCATTACAGTGTTGTCAAACTTCTTCCTGTGGAGGCTATGTATATTATTTTCTTACTGTAAGGGCACATGCAGTAATTTATGCTTGCCTTCTGGACGAAACCCCCTTTTTTTTGTATGTTAGGTTACGATTAGAGCACTTGAAGATTGTTTTTAAATTGATGTTTGTTACGTAACCCTGTAATTTTGTAGATGTGACAACTGTGTTATGCAATATACTCCTCCCGCGAGTTTTCTTCTAGGGAGGGTGGAAAAGTAAAGCTCTCGAATTTAGCAGCTGACTCCACGAAGGCAAGTAAAAGATGTTCTTGTAGAATCCAGCCACATCACCTCGTGAATTGTCGTCGCCATTGCAATAACTTCTTCATAAGGATATTCTGGGATCCTGTTTTGCCATTTATGTTTTTTTCTTCTATCGAAGTAACGTAACGTTTTGTTAATTTTGCAGTAATGTGTTAGTTTTCTTGCTTCTTAACGTAACTTGGATAATTGTTGT
Organism: Macrobrachium nipponense; assembly: GCF_015104395.2. Classification (NCBI taxonomy): domain Eukaryota; kingdom Metazoa; phylum Arthropoda; class Malacostraca; order Decapoda; family Palaemonidae; genus Macrobrachium; species Macrobrachium nipponense. Next base: position 11,160,803 of record NC_087213.1, on the reverse strand, counting down.
GTTCTTTAAATATTAATTATGTGTTAAACCTTTAAATGCGTCTTTATGAACCCGTGTGGCATCACCCAAAAAAGAATTGGTGCAGAAAATATAGTTGATTGTATCTTAACTGCACTTTTGTTGAATAAAAATGCAATGTTTCTTGACTTCATGGTAAATTTAAGTAAGTTAGTAAACTCCTCAGCACTGTAACTTAGTCTCATTCAAAGCTAGTGCAGGAGGGCAAGGAGGGCATAAGGTTGAATGAAATTGTACCGAATGTGGCCCTTAAATTTTTTTAGTTTCACCACATTCTTTGCTGGTGCTTCGAACCGGATGACATAACGATTCACAAAGGATTTTTTTGGATGTTAAAGATAATTTGCGATAAAGTTCATGTTGGAGATGGTTAGCTTTACAGTCATTTTAGTATAGCTGGCACGTGTCCAAAGTTATTTGGTGAGCAGGATAAGGTATTGAATTACTTGGAGTGTTTTCCAAGTAATCTGTTGTTTATGGAACATTATTGTTCGTATTTAGTGATTACTCTGTGAAGAAATTCTTGTTGAATTTCGTAGCCATTTTTTGGACTTAGATTTTTCGTGACCAGATGTATTTTGTGAATTGATGAAGAGCACGTGGTCAAATTATCTAGCATTCAGTGGATGTTATATTTCACTCAGGTTTAGATAATTTGCCATACATTTTTGATATTTGTGCAAGTTTGTTATTGATCCATTAACAAGATAATGGATTCCAAGATTAGGGTAGTTATTGAAAGGGAAATTATTTCCTTACAAGATTTGCTTGATGAGGCAGGTAGCGGCATTGGTGATACTGATACACCAAAATCGACCCTCGTAATGTATGAACGTTGTTTTACTGAGGGTCTACGACGTTTTGAAGATAGTTGATCACAGAATGTGGCGATTATTTCACAGGATAGTGAATATGAGAGGTTATGTAGAAGTTATAGAGCAATAACTAGATGTGTAAGGAAAGCTATTGGTACTACACACAAAACTATGAGCGAGATTGACACGGGAGATGTAAATCAACGGCCCGCTTTGCCTCCTCCTTCGGCTACCACTAACCCTCTCCCTCCCCCCAAACTCCCAGCAATTAAGATACCTGAATTTAGCGGTGGGGAGGAACAATGGCTTGCATTTTGGGATATATTTAACAGTTTAGTTCAGGATCGTAGGATATTTCCGATGTGATTAAGTTTTCTACACTCAGAGCTAGTTTAAGGGATAACACCTTTAAAGCCATAGAAGGTTTGCTTGTCACTAATGCCAATTATTCAGTAGCTATTCAGACCCTTAAGGAGAAGTATGATAATAAGGAAAAATTGAAACTTAGACTTATGTCCAAATTAATACATTTAGTCCCTCCCAGTCATACAATAGAGGATTTGAACGCTTTCAAATTGGAATATGAGAAGATTATTTTACAAATGAACACATTGAATTTAGATGTAGAGGCCATGAACCCCGTTTTCTTTAGTATAATATGCGAGAAATTATCACCTGAAACACTTCAGGCTATAGCTAATAAACATAATAGTATGTCTCTTGATTTAAAGCAAATTTCCTCAGGTTTGAAATATGTTTGTGAATTAATGGAATTTTGTTACGAAGGTGAGAATTCTAATAAGAGAAAACGGGATCAGGGCAACTATTCTAAAGTGATTCCCTCAAATGTGCAAAACGTGCAGAGAGCACAACCAAGTAACAGTAAACCTAGTAATAGTAGTCCTGACAATAATTGTGTGTTTTGCTCATCGAACCATGCCCCTCGCGATTGTAAGACTTTCAAATCCATTGATAGTAGAAGGGACAGAGTTAAATATTTAAGATTGTGCTTTGCTTGCCTCAAAGGAGGTCATTTATTCTCTGAAGGTAGAAATAAGCCGAAATGTAATATATGTGATGGGCCTCATTACCCGATGATTTGTAAGAAAACAGACCCTGTTAATCCTGCTCCACAAAGTTGAGTGTAAAATAGTACTAATGTTAGTAAATCAAATGTTAATTCTGGGAAATCTCATAATGATTCTAAAGGTGCTGTTAGTAAAGGTGGTTCCCCAGTAGTTATGACTGCTTCTTTGGGAATTGATCATTCTCAGAGTAATAAGATTTCTGTTTCGACTGCTCTTCGTACTGCTAAGGTAATTGTGTCAGGGAATGGACATCGTTCCTTTGAGAGAGCACTCTTTGATTCTGGTGCGCAAAGAACGTTTATTGCAACGGAATTAGCCCATAAGCTTAGTCTGTCGTTCATAGCAACAGTAGCCTTAAAGGTAAAACCATTTGGCAGTGATGCCATGGAAGTTAATTGTAATATAGTAAGAGTTGTGGTAAGACTAGGTAAGATTTGTACTGTCATTAATGCCATTGCATTCGATAGTTAATTCCAGAATTTATTCTCCAGGATTAAGTAAGTCGGCTGCGTTCTTGATGAGTAAAGGCATAAAATTAGCAGATAATGATTTAAATTCAGATGAAGTAAATGGTATAGAATTAGTCATTGGAGCTGATTACTATGGAAAATTCATTCAGAACGGTCAAATTTGCTCTGGAATACAGTTATTGAATAGTTCTGGTGGTGCACTAAATTTTGGACCTCTTCCTAGTTGGTCTTATGACAATGTAGAATCTAATGAGATTACTACATCAAATGTATGCTGTTCAAGAATAGAAGTAGAGGAAATTCCTATTAATTCTTGTTGTGAAGTTAGAAAATTATGGGATTTAGAAAGTGTTGGTATTCGTCAATCTGAAATTAGTCCTGAAGAAAGAGAAGCCGTTAAGTGTTTTAAGGATAAAGTAAAAAGGGTTGACAATAAATATGAAGTGTCCTTACCATTTAAAGATGAAAGTAGACCGCCTGTTAACTATGGAATAGCCATTGGTCAATTAAATTCCTTATTACATAGATTCGAATCTGACCCCTCCTTGTATGCTCATTATGATAAGAGTATCAAAGATTACGTTCAGTCTGGGTTTATAGAATTAATTCCTTCAGGCTCCCCTATTATAGGGCATTATTTACCCCACCATGCTGTACTGAAGGATTCAGAAACAACTCCCATTCGAATAGTTTTTAATGCTTCTTCAAAGGCTAAAGGAAAACTTTCCTTAAATGATTGTTTATTAACTGGTCCCTCATTAACTACTAAACTTTTCGATGCCCTGTTGAGTTTCCGTACAAACCCAGTAGCTGTGATTTCAGATATCAGTAAAGCCTTTTTAAGGATAGGCATTTCACCTGACTGCCGTGATTATTGCAGATTTATATGGATAACTGATCCCTCCGATTTGAAGTTTACTGTAACTTACCGGTTTTGTGTAGTTTGTTTTGGAGCTACATGCTCCCCCTTTCTCTTGCAGCAAACCCTCTTGCATCATTTATCTTTACATGATAATTCCCTTGCATCATCTCTGATGAAGAATTTCTGTGTAGATAATATTAGTAAAACCTACAAGGATGTGTCAGTCTTGATGGATGAGTATCCAGTAATAAATGCGATTCTTGAAGACGCTAATATGCCTCTACAAGGATGGGTCAGTAATGATTCAGAGTTTAACAGAACCATAGATGTTATCAAAGAAAGAGTAAACGTTTTGGGTTTAGAGTGGTATCTAGCACAAGATGAGATGTCACTGAAGGAAGTAAATTGTGAGTATAAAGGACCTTTAACCAAACGAAAGGTTTTATCAGTAGTAGCTCGGATGTTTGATCCTCTAGAATTATTGTCACCAATACAGGTGAGAGGTAAATATTTTCTTAAATGTTTGTGGAGTAACTACGGGTGGGATGACCCTTTGCCAGAATCATTATGTTCAAGGTTTGATGAAATTTGCAAGTGTTTTACAAATGTAGAAAGTTTAAAGTTTCCTAGGGTTGGTTGTACCATCCTGAATGTTCCCACTTACATGTATTTTTGTGATGCCTCTAACAAGGCATATGGAGCTGCTGCCTATGTGATTGATTTCAAGAGAAGTGTAAGCAATTTACTGGTCAGTAAATGTAAAGTGGCACCAAACCCTAAACAGACTATTCCGCGTTTGGAATTGACAGCCTTGTCCTTGGGTGCGAAACTTGCTGGAAGATTAATGCAGAATGATGATTTAAGAGTGAGTTCTTGCACTCTCTGGAGTGACTCCATGGTTTCTGTTTGTTGGGTGAAGAACAATAATAGTAAAATTCCCTATGTACGAAACAGTCACTGAAATTAATGAATTCAAGTTTTCTCTACGGTATACCCCCTCTAAGGATAATCCAGCTGATATTCTATCCAGAGGTAGTAATAGTGAAGATTTAGCGCAAAATTCCTTATGGTGGAATGCCCTAAATGGCTTTTAACTGGTGATTATCCCCAGTCTTTAGCTACAGAAACTGTGCATGTTAATGAAATTCTTTCAGAACCTAAGTTTGTTCACCCTCCAACCCCATTAATTTGACATCCACGTTATAGTAATTTAAGTAAGCTTAAACGTATCATGAGGTCAATATTGCTTTTTCTTAATAAGTGCAGTAAAGGTTCTAAGTTTGTTGTTAACGAAATTAAAGCACTTGTCCTCCTTGAACAGAAGCAACATTTTTCTACTACCAGAATGTACCTCTGTGATAAGAATTCACATGGAGTGTCCATGGATGTTAAGAACTTGTGTAATCAGTTAAACTTATTTGTTGATGAGGAAAATCTAATTAGGTCTCAGGGTCGCATCAAAAACGCTTCCATGTCTTATGATACTCAGTGCCCAATGTTATTGCCTTCCAGAAGTTATTTAACAGTGTTGATAGTTGAACATTTGCATAGACATCATCACCATTGTTGTGTCAATTCTGTACTGGTATTGTTGAGAGAAACCTTTTGGGTACCTAAAACACGACAAGTTATCAAATCAATTCTGTCCAAGTGTGTTTTGTGTCAGAAGTTAACCAAGAAATGGTTGTGTTTGCCCCCTCCCCCGCCATTACCCACAGAAAGAGTGAGATATGATAGACCTTTCCAATCAGTAGGAGTTGATTATACTGGTGCTATTAACGTTTTTGATCATGAGACTGGCTTGGAGAAGGTCTTTGTATGTCTATTTACCTGTACTACGAGCAGGGCGGTTCATTTTGAATTGACTCATTCCATGACTGCTCCCGATTTCCTACTGGCTATTCGACGCTTTGTAGCGTGTCATTCTCTGCCGAGTCTGATTATATCTGACAATGGTAGGAATTTTGTTGGATTTAATAATTTCCTGAAGGAAACTATGGAGGAACCAGAGGTAAAGTCATACCTTGAAGGAAATTGTGTTAATTGGAAGTTCACTACACCGCGAGCCCCCTGGTCTGGAGGCTTTTATGAACGCCTTGTTGGTGTTCTAAAGGGATGTTTGTCTAAGGCCTTGTATCACAAACGTGTATCCTTTGAAGAGTTGAGAACTCTACTTGTTGAGTTTCAAGCTGTGATAAATTCTCGACCACTGACTTATCTCTCCTCTGATCGAGATTGGGAGGCTTTGACTCCCTCTATGTTACTTTATGGGCGAAATGTTTGTATTTCCCCTCTTAACAATTTAGCAACTGATGACCCAGATTTCATGAGTTCAAGTGATCTTAGAGCACAATATTTTAGATTATCATCAGTGCTAAGGAAATTTGAGAACTCTTGGAAAAGAGACTATTTAGTGTCCTTGAGAGAGAGACATAATAATTCTAGTAATAATCTCTCTGCAAATGTGAAAGTTGGGGACATAGTGATGGTAGACTTAGAAGATCATCTGGGTAAAGGCTATAGATCCCTCCTCTCATTGGGTAAGGTTACCCAGCTGTTCCCGTCGTCTGATGGTGTGATTAGGTCTGTAGAAGTGAGAGTGAATAATAAACTATACATGAGATCAATCACAAAGCTCGTACTTCTGGAATTACCCGAGAGGAAATTTGAGTGTGTTGTAACTCAGGAGCCAGATAGTGTGCCTCTGAATGGTACTAGACCTCGGCGTGCAGCAGCAATCCGCTGTGATCAAGAGAGAAAGGATTTAATTTCTATGGATGTACTCTAAATGTATATTTGATTTAAAATTTGGGTGCAGTTGTAATTACTTCTAATTATGATTCTTCTTGGAGGAGAATGTCAAAAATTGCCATTTATTCCCCTTGAATAAAATTTCCTAGTTTTTTATGAGTACTTGTTTTGAAGTATTTCCCAGATTCTATGAAAATACGTTGATATATGATTATTTTTTGCTCCACAGAAGTAGTTTTTATCATATTAACTATAGCAATGAGTCGGTATAAATTAGTACATTGATATTCAAAGTAATAAACCACTTTTTTGCAAATTTTGTCCATCTATATAAAATTAGATGACTTATCATTACAGTGTTGTCATATTATTTTCTTACTGTAAGGGCACATGCCAGTAATTTATGTTTGCCTTCTGGACGAAACCCCCTTTTTTTTGTATGTTGGGTTACGATTAGAGCACTTGAAGATTGTTTTTAAATTGATGTTTGTTACGTAACCCTGTAATTTTGTAGATTTGACAACTGTGTTATGCAATATACTCCTCCCGAGTTTTCTTCTAGGGTGGAAAAGTAAAGCTCTCGAATTTTAGCAGCTGACTCCACGAAGGCAAATAAAAGAAGATGTTCTTGTAGAATCCAGCCACATCACCTCGTGAATTGTCGTCGCCATTGCAGTAACTTCTTCATAAGGATATTCTGGGATCCTGTTTTGCCATTTATGTTTTTTTCTTCTATCGAAGTAACGTAACGTTTTGTTAATTTTGCAGTAATGCGTTAGTTTTCTTGCTTCTTAACGTAACTTGGATAATTGTTGTGTTCTTTAAATATTAATTATGTGTTAAACCTTTAAATGCGTCTTTGTGAACCCGTGTGGCATCACCCAAAAAAGAATTGGTGTAGGAAATACAGTTGATTGTATCTTAACTGCACTTTTGTTGAATAAAAATGCAATGTTTCTTGACTTCATGGTAAATTTAAGTAAGTTAGTAAACTCCTCAGCACTGTAACTTGGTCTCATTCAAAGCTAGTGCAGGAGGGCTTAAGGTTGAATGAAATCGTACCGAATGTGGCCCTATAATTTTTTTAGTTTCACCACACCAATCATCAATATTAATTTTTTTTTCTCCTGAGTCTCCTCAGAGTGCTTAACACAGAAATCATATAATCTATTGCCAGCTTACAATTACAATGATTTTTACCATCGAATGTATGTATATGTAGTTACCCAAATGGATATTTTCTACATTCTGCGTCGATGTTTCATTGGTCATGCAAGTGGGGCTCCAGATTGGATTTTGATTGTTCCAGTGTATTGTGGACTTATTTTCATGTAGGATGTATGTAAACAATGCTGAAGCATGGTCGCTTCTTTTCTTTTAAGTATCACCAATTAAGTGGGTTTACAGAATTCTGGCACTGTTTGACAAAAATCTGCTTCAGTTCTTAAGAATGGCTTCTTTGGTGTTGAAGTTTAATCATTGTGTGTGGTTTTCTTTAAACAAAGTTAATGTTCATTTTAGTGACAATTTACTACCAGTAGTTAACTTTCACTTAATCACAAGTAGTAGTTTACATACTGGAACCCTCTATACCCTAGTTCATGAGGACCACAGTGGGAAACCTGGGTGTGTGGATAGGGGGAAACACAAGTGAAATGACATGGAAGTACTATTCCAACATCCCCGTGATAGCCTACCTCTGCAAGTTCTGAATCTGATTAAGGTATGGTTAATTCATAAGATGTATTTTTATTGGTTGGTATTAAATTAATCCATATCCCTTGGAAATGACCAGGGTCAACCTGATGCAGGATTGGTTGGATTTAAAATTCCCGCGATGAGGTTGGGGTGACGTACGGTGCTTCACCATTCGCATCAAGTGGGAACTTAGAAAAAGTTGTTTCCTGTAAAACATAACTTTTTCTGGCTGATGGCTAATTGGTCGGGTAAGTGACTTCTGGTAGATTTTGGAATGCTGGACAACTTTTATTCTCTGCAATTTTTTATTTGGGATCATAGTTTAGGAGCTGTAGGCTCTGTCCATGGATATGTAAACTACCGGAACATTCAATATTTTGGTAATTTTTACTGTAAAACAATCATATTTTGGGTTTGACAATTGGATATGACTTTGCTGTTTTAATGCATCTTAAATATTTCTGGTATTCATCTCAGTAGCAAATTTGTAGGGTAAGCCTAATTCCAAGATACAACTGGTATTCTGGTTGATGGGGGAAGTACAAGATGAGTGAAATACCAGAATGTAGTGTTACAAAGTTCCCAAGGGACTTAGGCTAAACGACTAGTGACATCACACACTAGCTAGTTTAGGTATGTAGTACATCAATGCCTGATTACCCACATTATTGGAGGGCAAGGTACAGATCACCTTCGGTAATCTGGGTTAAACTGCAACCCTATGTCACTTTTTTTTAATTGACAGTTCCTAAGGTTAGGTTTTCCCCCCATCCAAAAACCCCACTTCCCCTCTGTGACCCCCCTTAACTGTAGGCTATATAAAAGGAGGGAGAAGTACCCTAGATCTACCCAATATCTCTGACTTTGCACATTTGTTACAAAAACAAACGGCTGAAACATTGAAATACCATAACTTTCAACTCCGGGATGTGACTACGTACAGTTACAGTTTAAAAATATAATAAATAGCCTAGGTACCTACTACCTACTAGGTAATAGCCTAGTAGTCTAGGTTTACACTTGATAAAGTGAACCACAGTAGTAAGTAGATACATATAGTTTTGCAAAAAAAACGACTACTCAAACGACTAACCCTAATAGTACTTACCATATTCATACTGCAAAACACTAAACTAGGAAATATTACATTTATTCCTCGATTGTAGCTATCATGTCAACCTGCTCAAACAAATTTCTTGAAGTTGAATGACAGTCGAAAGTCAAGCGAAAGACTTGGACAGTTACACTTGCGGGAAGTTGACCATTTACAATTGTAAAATAATAATGCATATGAACTTAAATTCGATACGAATTATTATTATTATTATGACTTGACACGGTCTATAATATAGTCACCATTTTATGAAGGATAAACAAATCATGCAAATCACAAGTTTTATTTTTAATTTTATGGCTAAAGCATTTTATCATTAAAACAAAACTTTGGGTACGGCTTAACAAATATAAACTTCGTGTTAAGATAAAATTACATTGGATTGATACATCCGTCTGTACTGAAAGAAAGTTATAAAACTGGCATCATAGTTCGTTTCATGAACCATGACCATTGTTCATAAATAAATGTTGGAGGTTACTAAAACAGATTATTTTTTGTGTAATCCCATCTTTGGAAGAATTTTTATTCGAGCTCAATAGCACCACTTAAAAATACTTTTAACCGAAAGCCGCCATTAAATGTATATCTATACCCTCCGTTTCTTTGACAACTACTAACCTTGTTATTTGTTATATAAATAACAAATGTCTGTATTTCTTAACTATTCGTAGAAACGTAGCCCATGTTGCTTTCAAAACATTTTATAAACAAGAAACAAATTGTATATAAAAATCAATATATTTTACTGTAGTTTTATTCCTAACCTCGTGATGAGATAGCAAGCAGTACTTTTTCGGGCAGCAGCTAGCACCGTTAAAATCGCTCTCAATGATATTTAACGAAGGGTAAATGTTTTTTTTTTCTTTCTTTCTTTTTCAGCTTATCGAATATCCCCAACTAAAGTATAGCCATAATGATATTTTCAATATATTAATAAATGGATTTAGACATATTTATACTTCATTTTGAAACTTTACACCTTTCGCCATAACAATATTTTTGTGTTGCTTCAACAAAAATCGCCATTCTTCAAAGAAGCTTGCTTAAAAATTAGCCATCGGTCCCGTAGCGGGCCACTTGAGCGAGAAGCTCTAAAACCTGACATTCAAACCCAGGATTATTCTTGTTTAAATCTATGTTCTATACAACCTGGGTGATTGTTTACAGTAAATTTCTTAATTGGTCCCACTCTGCTGAAGGCGTGCTACGGGACCAGCAAATTCAGGTATACAGCATTAAGCAAAAATTTAGAACAAACAAGACAAAGTCATCATACGGGAAAGGTACTAGTGAATTTTTACTGTAAACCGTAATCACATTCAGGAATCGAAAGATATATTTCTGTTTTATTGGGCTTTGAAACATTCGTTTCGACATCAAATGAATAATCTAAGTGACATTGTACCCCTTCCCCCTTTATATCCTACAATTCTGCTCATCCCCGTAAACTCTCACAATCTCATACGAATCATACCCAAAATGATCATCAGCAGAACAGCCCCATTTATGTGTCTATCTTGCATGCTTTCCTTTCACTTCCTAGACATTATTAAGACCTTGCGTTCCAGCCACCGTATACTTTAGTATGAATTTACTTTAGTTATAGGATATACTGTTAGATACATGTATATACAAGCCCAAACCTAGAAATAATGTTCTATATTTGAATGTCCGTCCACAGAAACGTTTTCAAAAACAGAGTGAATGCATTAATGACATCTGCTCCCATAAGTGACAAATAAAAATGGGACCCGCCAAATTAACCAAACGGAGGACGACAGAAGCCCTCCAAAAATGAGCATGAAAGACCATTTGAAAAAACATCAGCAGATTGTCTGAATATTCAGTGGTCGGCGGAGGGGCCATTCTATAGGCTGATGATCTCTCTGAGAGCTTAGCGATTCATTATAGTCATGTAAACCTGACGATACGTCTGAAGACACTTCGTCATCAGAGATGTGCGGAACACTGGTGCTGGTAGAGAGGGCATCATTGTTCTCCGTTACTTCCTCAATTTCTCTTCTGATTTCCAAGCGATGTGCGTTTGTTCTTGGAGAGTCAGTGGCAACCACGTTGCGTTCATTTCTGCACCTTCCTTCAACCTGGAAGAGATGAGGCCATATCTACAGGGTTGTATTTTTTTGTTTTATCATTATTGGGCCTCTTCTTTCTTCTTAAGACAGAATTAACTAGCTAACAAGATCTGTGGCGCACCACTAATATATATATATATATATATATATATATATATATATATATATTATAATATATCTATATATATATACCTACTATAAACCAAAAGCCATCTGGCAATAACCACGGGGGAAAGTTAGCTAATAATTTTTTTTATAAACGTCCAGAGATACAAAGAGGCCCTTTGCGCGTCACGCGGCGTTGGAGGCAATGTGAGGAAAAAAGAAATCAGTACAGTTACTGAGCCAAAAGTATGCCTTTTTTTTATAGTTTTTTAACCAAATATGAAAATGCCACAAATAGGTCGGACATTATTCCACCCAAATAAAATGTAGATGAAAAGGGGTGGGGGTAACATGATTACCTCCTGGGCATTTGCACTGCATCTTGATATGTGGGTAAATTGTCCATTACTTCGTCATAGGCTGGTGGGCATCCCCATCAGATGTCTGTTTAAAAAAATAAAATAGTCGGGATTCAGCACTTAAATAACCAAGGGTCTGTTTCCAGAACCTCCGTCCATGATTTAGTATACAGAAAGTATAGTAAATAATGCCACTTAAAAGTGCAATTTTGGATAAGAATCCAGTTTCATAAACTAACCTTTTATCTACATGCTACAATTATTAGGGTATCTATGAACGGTATGTATTTCACCTGTTTTCCCTACTACAATTCATAAGTAATCGAGCTATTTCAGGTATTAATGCCCTTTGCATGTGCGAAGCCAGTTTCGTGATTAATCTCAACCAATTCTTCAGCTTGTGTATAATTTTTACCTTATTCGCTGTCACATAGCTTCAAAAGGATATATTGTTGTGGGATCTAACACTTGTAAAACATAAGCAAAGGTTTAGTTCTTGTCTCTTGTTCAATGCTTTATGTCTTAATGTCTGCAAATATCTAACCAGCAACAGGGGTCGCGGAATCAATACAACTTATAGTATGCAGCAAATTTCCATTTACAAGTTAGAAATATAAATCTTTATATCCATCCGATGCCTGTGATGCGTAAGTTCAGTGATTTTTTTTTTATTTACCTTTAGTAGGAGTTGGCGCCAGAGATAAATAAAAAAAAGCATCAGTTATTACCCATTCATCCTTCAACCGCTGAATCAGGGATGAATATTTACCTGTACATAATATGCAAACACTTTAGGTTCCTCTAGTAGAACGTCAAACCCAAACATACTCGCTGCTCCAGTTATACCTCGATTTTGCATGCAATCTTTTGCTTCGTGGGCAATAAGCCCTTCTTTCGTCCTCCCGACGTTATCAAATTATACACATTTTTCACCACATTATCGTACTCCAATCTCCCCACAGGATTCAAACCATGTCAAAATAGCCTGATCGTTCGTTCCTTTCACCTATGCTGACCTTTCACCACTCTGCACTCCACATTTCTCCTCCATGCAGTTCTCGCTTCATTCATATTAAACGACATTCTCCTTCATTTGGTGTTGATCCTGAAGTCAGGGGCAATTGCATGGACTTCAAATTACAAAATAAAAACTTCCACCTAAATGGAAAATCCGGATGAATAACTTCCTAAATGACAACGAAGACTTTGGGAGATGGAGTTCCTAAAACACCTCTGCCAAGTTTAAGTGAACTGCGTACATTCTTCTGATAACTTGGACCTCCGAGGTACTGCCCGAGGAACGTCTGCTTTGCCAGCATCTGTCACTGCTTTCGTTTCACGAGAAAGAAAATGGAAATGTAGAAACAAGGTCTTTCAAAGTTTAACTTTTACAAGCGCAACATACGGTAATTAAGTAATAGTTTTCCCTAAACACAATCAATATAATTTTCTTATTGTTCAATTATAGTTTTGCGTATTTTGGAACCTATTTTTCTAATTTCAGATAATACAATCATCTTCAACATAATCTATAAACATAGCTGTTGAGACTAGTACGCACTTTACAGCTAACATAACAATGAAACTAAAATATGCTGCTATTATATAACCAGTTATACTTATCTCAGTATGATTACAGTTTATATATGCTTGACTCCAAAATTATAACTACTGTACGCTATAATGGACACCTTAACTTTCAAAGTAAAGTAAATGGGAAAATAAGGAAAAATGAATTCAAGACACTGAAAAACGAACTCACTGAAATAACTGTTGACCAAAGCAGTAAATAATAAGCATTTGGGAGAAGTAAGTAGAAGGTTACAGCCGGGGTGATGAGAGTGGGAATCACATCGTGGTACCAATGAACGAGAAAAAGAAATATAGACGAGAGAGAGAGAGAGAGAGAGAGAACTTCCTCCGGTAATCTTTAGCATTTGCAGGAAAATATACATTTAAAATAAACATTTCCATTTAAAATAAACAAAGCTAGAGAACTAATGAACGGATAATACTATAACTACGAAATGAAAATGACATTTTATTGTTAAGGTAATACCATTTCATTTACAATTATACTAAACACAAACTTTCCAGCAATTAGTCCTTAGGCCGTAATAAACTTTAATCTGTATTTATATTTATATTTTTAAATACTAAATGCTGATTTGATATTTTCCGTTTGAGACATTGTTGTTATATCTCCGTTAATAGGTTTTCGACAGAGGCTTAATTTCCTGCCAGGGTAAGTTTCGTGAAAAACATTCCATGAAAAGTTTGGGCTAACACTTTACTACATTCAAGGCTAAAGTATGAATGTTTGCCCTATTTTTACCAAAGGCAACCCAACCCAACTAGGACACTGCAGGAGAAATGTTCGTGGAATGAATGATTTAAATTGTAGTTCGTTAGTGATATAATGAAAGAACTTTCGTGCTGCTGGTTAACAATCCTTTCATAAATATTACAACCGAGTTTTACACCTATTTGCATATTATCAACAAAATCGAATTTTGTGCAGCAACTAAGTAATGGTTCGATTACACTTTTTCCAAGATTTCTGTACTAGAAAAACCTTGCATTACTCTAAAGGAGTTACTTTAGTTCCTGACTAAACTGATTTTACTAAAAAGAGAGCAACATTTCCTGTCATTAAAGTCATCACATAACAAAGCCTTCAACGCCCTTGGAAGCACCACCAACACATCTGTGAGTCTACAGGAGTATTTACATCTTTAGCCTAAGCGCCTCAGCGGCGTGGTTGGTATGGTATTAGCGTTCCACCTCGGTGGTCGCGGGTTCGATTCTCGGCCATTCCATTGAGGAGTGAGATATGTGTATTTCTGGTGATAGAAGTTCACTCTCGACGCGGTTTGAAAGTCACGTAAAGCCGTTGGTCCCGTGGCTGAATAACCAATGGTTCCTTGCAACGTAAAAGCACCATACAAACAAACATCTTTAGCCACTCTTCTCTCAGTTCAGTAACAATGTTTTATTCTAAGATTTGAAGGCCAGATTACCCACTTTTATCCATGCTCTTCAGATCTATATTTCTATATTCAAGGTATTTTTCTATAAATGGTACTATTATCATGTAAACCATGCATGTGGATTATATTAACATGGCAATGTACCTTACTTCTCTACACAAAGGGCTTATAAATTTTAAATTACAAGATGAATTACAAATACGAGTAGGACTCCCCCCCCCCCCCCCCCAAACCCCCCCCCCCCCCCCCCCCCAATTCTCCTTCATGAAACCAGCTTCTCTCTTTCTTTCCATCATTCTTACTTGTGAGACCCAGTTACTGAGTGAAGTTCCCAAAATTTCTAGCTTTAACTATAATGATGGTTTGGGGTCAGCTTAAAAAAAAGGACTTAAATTGCAAGACTCGAGGTAACTTTAAGTTGGTATGACAGAAGCATATGAATTGTTCCCTTTCACTGTGCCGCACATAAAATGAAATCTAAACCCTAATCCTTACACTAGAGAGAGTTAATCAAAATTCAAAGATACTTACAGTCCAGTTGCAGCGCAGAGAGAACTAACAATGAACGAACTGACGATCAGAATGGTTATAATGATGCAGATTTGAAGCGAAGTTTCGTAGAGTACATACGGGATCTCGCTGATAAAAGACACAAATCGTAAACAGAAAGTCCAGAACTCATAATAAAACAAATAAATCCATTAGCAGAGTTTTTTTATTTCATCAAATCACATTTCTGAGACTGACCCCCTTACAAAAAAAAAGTTTCAGTATATACTACACAAGGATATCTCGAATTTATTCTATAAAAAGTACAATCAGCTGAGGAAGTTTTGTGATTTTCTTACGGTATTAGATCTAGTTCCACGGCATACTCAATATATCAAGTCTTATTGGTAAAAAAGTAAAGCATATAAAAAAAACAGTTTTAACTAAACATGAGTTTCTTGCATTGTTACTGATTTCCATTCCCCTGGATAAAGTGATTCACGAAAGCTAAAATAGTGGATCAGCGAAGTGGTTTGATTTTGTAGGGATAATGAGAGATATAAGTTTTGCAGAAATGATGTAGTTTTCAGACATTTCTGCAAAAAATGAAGAAACGAAACAAAGGAGGACCTGACTCAAATGCATGATATAAGTCCAAACGACGGGTCCTTTAAAGTTTAAACGGTGTATGAGGTAATTTAAGCAAGGGGCGCTGATATGAAGTTTATGGGGCTTCATCGTACTGGCAAGTAGCAGCTGTGTCTAAAAATAATAGGATCCATGAATTTAGAGAAAAAAGAAGAGGTAAATTATTTTATTTCATGCTAATCTTTGACAAAATGCTCTTGTTCTAATAAATATTCACAAATGTAATCACCGTTCATGTAAGTGTATAATAGTGAGAGGAGAATAAATGTTTATATAAAACTGATGACATATGTTAAATTCTTAGTATTGGTTTATAGAAAAGGAAGAATTATAAAATACAAGCAGAGGCTGTATGGGAAGGCAAGGAATAGTACACGAGAAAGCGAGAGGAAGCAAAGCACTTTGTCTAAACGATGATTTTTCATTTTGTCCAAAGTGCCACTGCCAAAAGACGGGAAAAATATTCTATTCTGCAAACAAAACGAGGTTATCAGAGATCCCCATCGAATAGGAAAACAGCCTCCTTCGGAATCAAGAGTTTTGCGGCGACTTCTGGCATAATTAAAAGAACCAGGGGTATAAGCAAAGACAGAAATGAAAATACTAGCTGTCTCTCCTCCCTTGACTAATGGGTCCTGAAGAAAGTAAATGATCACACCAAATATCAACAGGAGACGGGGATTTATCAAAGGTGGGTACTTGTCTCAAAAATTATGGTTAAGGCCACACACACAAAGGTTCCTGCACTCCAGTTCGAAGTACCAAAACACCATAAGTCTCAAAATACAAGGAGAGAGGTTTAAGTAGCAACCTAGTAAGAGCTTCGAAACGCTCTACACAGTGTTGAACTGTGAAAGTAAGAGAAGAGTCAAATAAAGATGTTACAGAAACTAAAAAAATTATGATGAGTTGTCGGAACAATTAGGGTGGTTTGAGAAAGTGGAGGGCATGTCAGAATTATGTATTCATAATTATGATGATGAACATGTGCTGGTTTTGAAAAGAGAATAATGCTCTATAAAGTTTCGTAACAACGTAAGTGGGGGCCCTGGGTGCAAGTAGAATTAAGCCATTCAGAGTGCTGCAGGCTGAAGTGGGGGCTGAAGACTACCAAAAAGGTAACCTAACAGATCATAAGAGGAAAGCGCAAGACTAAGACTCGCAGGAAGAATGGGCATCAGATTATTCCAGATCAAAGAGGCTTGGCTACAGATGCATTGGTGTTACTTTGACTACAGTTTACAGA
>NC_087213.1:11134054-11141554 GCF_015104395.2 Macrobrachium nipponense | reverse complement strand
CAGCGAGAGGTAGACAAATGCGGTTTTTGGGTCACATAGTAGGAAGACAAGAACTAGAGCATCTCTCTCTCACTGGTAAAATCAATGGAAGGAGACAGAGAGGAAGACCCTAGACAAAAATGTATGGATGGATTGGTGAGAATGACTCGAAGAAGAATGTCTGCAGCTCAGTTGCTGCAGAGAGCTGGAAACAGAGAGGAATGGCGAGCCATGATGATGATCATATATATATATATATATATATATATATATATATATATATATATATATATATAATGAGTGTGTGTGTGTGTGTTTGTGTATAGTATGTATATACAAACATACTTATTAAAACCACCGTGTCACTTTGGCAATGTCGTAGAGGTTTCCTCTAATTCGCTATGATGGGGCTAAAAATAGAGGTAGCACAGATAAAAATTGGTTGCACATCCTGCAAAACAAGATGTGTTGGCCAAAATACAAACCGTTCACATAAAAATGGCATTTGTAAAATTTAAATTATTTTTTCACACTTTTTGAGCATAAAAACTTTTTTTTCATGAATGTGTCTTGCAGGCTCAAAGAAAATTTCTGTGCGCTTTTTGCTTTTCTTGTTTGATGCACGTATCTCATCATGCCCTCGCTAATACAGTACTGTTTTGATAAGACATTTAGAACCAGGAGCCAGTGTGTATTACAATACATTCAAGAGACCATTTTATCAAGGCAATACATTCAAGAATAATACCAACCTTGGGTATAGAATGAAACACTTACAAGCCACTCAGTCATAAAAATGTGATTCAAGTTGTGTTTTATTCATGGGTAAGTCATAAGTCAACTCTAAAGGCATTAAAGTACTTGTGGTTTTGCAATTGAAGATATATTAAGTATCAGTCATTTCTTAGGCGCAGTAACTTTACACAGAAGGAATCTGCCTCTCACAAAAGTAAAGTTCATCTATTCCGAACAAAATAAATTTAAAGACATTGCAACCAGCTATCAGCGTTTTGCTGCAAATTGCTTTAAACTAATCTTGGCCGGAACTTCAGACGGAAGTTTCGATTCTTGGGTTTTCTGATATAATCAACAGTCGCATAAAATAACTTATTACTGTTATCAGTGACAGGGTTATGCATAAAAGAATGTTTAGTATGTCCTTTAGAAGAGGGACGACTGGCTGGCATTCCCTGCCATCAACTTCCAATAAGAGCTAATTTCAGTTAGTTGTCCCTATCAAAAAAGTTAACATTATTCAAGTTGATGAAATCTACTTACGCTGCTCTTCTCCCCCTTGGTAAGTGGCAAATATTCTACCATTTTGTATATGCTGCGAAAGGGCTCCCTTAGTTGCTCCATTAGTTGCTCCAATCTCTCGTAAAAGGGAAAGTAAGAGAAAACCCGCAATCCACAACAATGCACAGCCGCCGACACTTCTCATGGCCCTTCCGTGTCAGATTTCAAAACTGGATCAACGTTGCTGAAATTCACGGCAGGTCTCCGAGCCTTATCTGGACACGATAAATGAATTCCTTATCTTATCAGCAAATATGGTGATTAGCAGTATTAAGTTTTCATGTGGAAATTATGAAGTTCAGTGTGGAAATTATGACTCAAAGTTTTGTGGTGGAAAAAATATAATGAATATGCACACGCATACCATCAACGAAAAGGGATATCACATTTACCACAACGAATGTCAAAAATTGCTTTTATATCTTCTCACGTGATAAATACATTCATCAAATATTGACAAACTGTAGAATTATAGTTGTCTTCAAGTAAAGTTTTCGTCAGTCGATGTCCTATAGGCCTGATAAATAGAATAACAGACCCTAGAGTACCAAGGTCCTTTTATGAATAGACCTTGTACCAAACAAATGCAATAAATACCCCCCGGCCCATCAACAGCCCCAGAATCGGAAATCGATAACCTTTAGATTGTACGGTTCACTGACTTTTTTTTATCTATCTGTTGCATGAGAGTAACAAGGTTAAGAAACGTCTCCTTAGAGTGATAAAGAACACATGTCTATGCACTAACCAAACAAGTAATGGACAAAGAACTAGAATATGAAATGTACTCAAACTGCTGCAGCTATAATTTAGAATAGGTTCGGCGTATATTTCCAACTAAACATTTCTGTACCTAACTTACATATGTATGAAGGCAATATTGTTCCAGGAAAGTTCATATGGCCAAAAGGTGTGATGCTATTGTTTGGATATAATTTACTACAGATATTGGACAATAACCATAAAATAGCCACAATTAAGCACTTTTAGATGGCAACAAAACTCGAGCTATTGACCGGGAACGATCCGTTTGATGGGCAGGTTGATAGTTTAGATTAATTCGGGTTTTATGCCAGCAACGACCCTTGACCAAAATGTGGTCAAGTAGTAAATGGAATTCGAAGGCCCTGGAGTGTATCTCTAGACTCAGCCTAACCAACCGAGACGAAAAAGATTTCCACAACCTTCTATTGCAGTATTTACCGCAGTACAAGTCATTTCTTGCTGGCGGTTTTGGCCAGCATCCAGCCCGATTGCTCGCGAGCAAAAGTGTTGTATCGTCACACTAGGACCTCGTGGTTTCGAGGAGCAGTAGGAAAAAGTAAACAAAACTGATCAGCTGACATCATCATGGCGCCCAGAAATTGTCGGACTGTTGCAAGATGTGCTGCAGTGATGTGTTTTCTCGGAATCTTATGTGGCTCAGGAGAAGAGAAGCCAAAGGTCTGAGAGTACGTCCTATCAGCAGCAGCCATCTTGTTTGTTTACAATACGTGGTCGCTCGCGGTTCGTGGCACGCTGCTTCCCATTCAGTCGGGAAGCAAAAATCTCGAGCTAAAAGGTCCCGGTTTTCCATTTTCGGCAGCAACGGCTCGCTGCTCGAGAAAAAAAGGCCTAGTGTGAGGCCACCAAGTCTCTCAAGGACCTGGTCGTTGTTAAAGCAATTCATTATTCAGAAGTTCGGAGATGGAAATATTTGCTCAGTGCCTCATTTAGTAGACTACAAATGAAAAGGTGACTTACGTCCCATTTTCAGCACAAAAAACCAAAGACTGAGCTCTCATTTGGCAACGTTGCCACCAGGAAGGCAAAGAAAGGAGAGGAATCAGCAACCACCAAGCAAGCAAGTCAAAGGTGTTCTTGGAAACATGGTTGGGGAGAATGCGTCTCCTATTACGATTTTTATCCAAGATAATTAACTGAATTAAATTCTTTGGTTAAAGTAACTGTGCTTGGTAAATACGTCGATCTAACAGGGATTTAGCAGTCTCCATCGTACTTCCAACAACTGTGGTCATTTTTTTTCTATTTTGTTAACAGCCCCTATACTTCTTGTTACTGTTGTTGGCTTGTAGAGCTGGGCTTGTGCCCGTGTGACCTGTTACGTTTCTGTCAACTACTGTCATAAGCAATCACTTATTTATAGAAAAATGGCAGCATATTTATATCATAATAGTACGAATACATCTACCAAATATCTAATAACGTATTTTCAGAGGGTATGTATACTGGTAATGTTCAATAAAATGGCGACTCTTCACCTCTTACTTGCATATTCGTTAGGGAAAACGCCCAGTGGTTTTAACAAGTAACAAATTAATAATCTCCAAATTACCTTACCCAATATAATTTTAAAAATTTGGTGATCAGAGGCCTAGGTTTGATAAACAACCTTCTGAAGCAACTGATTGTTGAGAACTTTGTATTGAAAGTCGCATGAAAGTGAAGTCACAACAGACTAAACTAATTGATGAAATTCGGAAGAAACCGTCTTCCTGAAGGTATCCCACCCTCCCAAGGGGAACAGGGCGTGATCTGGCCTCCAGCTTACTCGGGGTGCGTGCTAAAATCTACAGTCAAATAGAGCGTTGTTTCACTAACGAAAATTAAAATAAATATGCTATATTCTTTAAGAAATAATTATTTCTGTACTGTTTAACATGCACATTATATAATTTTTTTCATTTTCATTCTAATCAAATAAATCATAAATATCCTATTCAAAAAAAATAAAATTGTATCTTTTAACTCAACATCTTTTTCAGAGCTTTTTAGCTTTTCCTACCCTCCCCAACAAGAACAACAACAAGGTAGTTTGTAGGCTTCCTCCCCGAGCAAGCTAAAAGGAACATCTTTAAGGAATGTATTATTTATCCTGTACTTCCTATTCCACAATGCTACTATTGAGCAGTGCACCTCGGTTTCGAACAAGTTTCATAAATCACAACTATCATCAGAATGAATGAAACGCAAGTGAATATAAAATATGTCCACAGAAGTAACGAAGGAATGACATATCAGTTTTATTCGTTGTATGTACAGGTGATCCTAATGAATATATTTAAAGTCTACATTATTTTAATTCAATGTTGATGGCGACAAGACTAAAACTAAAGGTCCTTAACGAGCTAAAAGTTTATAAGTGAGCAGGGAAAGCAAGAGCCTAACGAATAAAAATAAATAAAGTGGTGTTGATCATCGCAAGAATAAAATGATGAAAGGGAGGTTACAGGTATCGAAAAGAGCACCTTGGCCTTTTCTGCATATGCTATCCTTACAGTATTTACTTCGGTTCATCTGAGATGAGGTAGAAGAAAGTTTTCAGTATCTATCAGCAATTTTCCACATGCGTGTAACAAGCGTGGCATATGCGCATGGGCCAGTAGCTGTTATTTTAGATTTAGCTGGCCTTATGCCAGCACGGGCTCTTGCTCCTAGAGCAGCCCGTAATGGGCCAGTAATCTACTGCCGCCTATATTCCCGCCAAGGGCGTCTCGTATAGGCTGTTCAATGGGTTGCTCGTCAGAAACTGCTGGGGGGCTGATTGGCAGGTCGTCCGACGTCGAATGGACTCTTGGTTGATCGTTGTCTTCGAGTGACGCGACTCTTATTTGTATCGGCGCTGGTTCCTCCGAAGGCGGATCTCCTGAGGGTTTGACGCCGTGGACGGCGCTTTCCTCATAGGAAGGCGGTGGCCCTTCTTCGTCGTCCTCGAAGGCTGGGTTGTCGTTGCCTTGCAGGGTGCGTCTGAAGGGGGAACAGAAGGATCAATATCTATCTGTCTGTCTATTTGGTTCTAACTTTCTTTGCGAATTAACACACACTCTCTCTCTCTATCTCTCTCTCTCTCAATAAATAAATAAATGAATGAATAAATAAATAAATAATTAAATAAATAAATAAATATACATACATACACGAATAAATAAATAAATAAATAAATAATAAATAATCTATGATGAGCTCCAATTTTACATAAGAAGCTTTGCAAAGGGAGAAGACTTTCATATGAAAAGAAGCTTAGTCTCACTGACTGTCTTGTCTCCATCAATTATCTACATAACAGCATCAAAAGTAAATTACTAGCTATCATAATCAAAAAGAGAAGAACAGCTATCTTCAGGAAAGCAGCTTTGTCAAAGATGAAGAACTCACATTTTCCATTTCCAAAGCGTCCTGGTAAGACGGTAGCCTTTTTGTCCACCACGTCGTCGTATGTGGGCAGGCGTTTGTCCTCTGGCGGGCTCTAAAAAAAATACTCCTCGTTACTAATATTCATCAATAATAAGGATAATCAGCATGATCAGTGTGGATGAATACCTCTTACATCATTCAATTAGCTGTCTTTCGATTTTCGATTTACCTCATTTTGGAGTTGTTTCTGTTCAAATCATATGGAATGAGTTGATTTTGGATTTTATTTTTCCGTTAATTTTAATTTGAAATTAGTTTTGATATTGAGTTTATTTTCCTTATAAATTAAGAATCAATCAGTCGATATTTGGAGTTTGCTATACAAATCATGCAGAAATAGTTAATCCTGGAGTTTATATTCTTTACTAATGCAGAATTAGTTGATCTTGAAGTTTACTTTCTTCATAAATCATGTAAAATTAGAAAATTAGTTGATTTTGGAGCTTATATTCATTTGAAATAAAAAAATAGTTGCCTTTAAGAAACCACATCAAGATATTAAGTTGTACTCGTTTTATTATCTTACCTCTCGCACGACGCTGCTTCTTCGCCACGAGTTGAATCGTCTGAAGTATCTTCTCCTTGAGCTGTGGCGAAGAGCCAAATTAAATACTTATTTTCATTTTACATTGGTAATAGTTCACTATGGACTAGAAGTAAATGGAAAAACAGGCAGACAAGTAGACAGAACGTAAATATGTACGAGAGTGTGTGTGCATATATTATTTCATCAATATGCTTCCGCATAAAACTATAATTACACTGCACACACACACACACACACACACACACACACACACTCTAAGGAACTAGTAGAAGAGGCACTTTATAAAAATGCGAAAGATCCTGAAGACCTGCTGAAGATGTACTTTTTGGGAAAAGTGACCTTAAACTAGCCAAGAGACACTTGGTACCATGTGCTAAAGCTCCATAAGACCAGCTAAAAAGAACCTTATGGTAGAAGTATGAAGGTTTCTGAAAACTATCCCATAAGCACTTTGTATATGTATATATATAATAATTGTATATATGAATATGTATACACACATCTATATATGTGTGTGTATGAATATTCATATATTATATATATATATATATATATATATATATATATATATATATATATATATATATATAGATATAATATATATATATGAATATTCATATATATATATATATATATATATATATATATATATCTATATATATATACAGTGGAAGCTCTACATACAAAAGTCCCTACGTACGAAAATTTCAGGTTATGAAAGCAAGATGAAGAGTTTTTTTACTTCGGTGTACAAAAGTAATTCAGGTTGTGAAAGGATAAAATCCGAGATTCGCCCGGGCCACCGAGAGCTATTTTAAAACTAGCGCGCCGCCAAACTCAGTAGACTCGCCACCGTCCTCCCGCTCTCCCATGGTTCCGACTGATGCTAGTCACTGCACGTAAGATCCATGCCCTCCTATTGGTCAGCGACTCTGCTCCCATTCATGCCTTCTATGTAAAAGGTGTTCCTTGGGACCATTTTTTCTCGGCAGTGTTATCGTAAACACCTGGAATTTGTTCGTTCACATATATTTCGTTTGTTAACGTAAATTCGTATTAGTTATTTCACTTTTCGTTGTACTGTAAGTTTCTTTATCATGCTGTGTGAACTTAATTACTTATGTCATTAGCCATTATATATTATATATGTATATATATATATATATATATATATATATATATATATATATATATATATATATATATATAGATATATATATACTATATATATATATATATATATATATATATATATATATATATATATATATATATATATATATATATATATATATATATATATATATATATATATATATATATATATATATATATATATATATATTATATATATAATATATATATATATATATATATATATATATATATATATAATATATATATATATAGTGCACGTAATATACACACATTTAGAAAGTGCTTATGGGATAGGTTTTCAGAAACCTTACATACTTCTACCATAA
>NC_087213.1:11128057-11133554 GCF_015104395.2 Macrobrachium nipponense | reverse complement strand
GAACACCATAATATTCTTTTGAAGCCTGGAAAGCAGCTGGAAGTTCTACACGCAGCAGATACGGACAAATTCTTTAAAAATTATTATGAAAAAAATGCTGGAATGGAAGAGGATGGGGCAGTTAGATTATTTCAAAGAAACCATTGAGCTGCTCAATACGGTCATTCAGCGGCCTACGAAACATTTATTGGACTAAAAAGTGGCTTGGTTCCTTGTAATTACAAAAAAACATTTTCAATAAAACTATTTACCATAGCTATACACACAGACCTTGAAGAAACTACCGTTAAACACACTGCGGCAAACATTACAGATTGGTTCCCCATAAAATTACGTTTTCTCTCATTCAAATTTGTTCCGTTTTCTTTCATTTTGGTCACTCTGATACGAAGTTCAGTATGTTAGCTAACTGGATATTCAAACCTCTTGTTAATTTAAGAGTCTGAAGGTATATCAACTCGGTTATCTAACTAATACAGCACTGGCCGTTTCTACTTATAATGCATTAGGGTTACTTAAAATTAACACAGACTGGATTTCTCGCAAAAATGTGTACAATTTTCTTTATATAATTGTGATTGAATTACCTGAGCCTATCTAAAATAAATAAACATGTTTACATCAGATCTACAAAGGTGTAACGCAGGCGGCAGTAGTACTTTGACCAATTCTTTTATGTATGTATGTATGTATGTATGTATGTATGTATGTATGTATGTATGTATGTACATCGAGCTACAAATGTCCTTTAATATCTAATTCGCACGACCTTGGCTTTAATATATTCTCTTATCGACTAAAAAATTCCCCTTCGCTTAACATATATGAAAATATTAGATATCAAAGGACATTTGTAGCTCGATGTATGTATATGCATTAGGGTTACTTAAAATTAACACAGACTGGATTTCTCGCAAAAATGTGTACAATTTTCGTTATATAATTGTGATTGAATTACCTGAGCCTATCTAAAACAAATAAACATTCTTTTTGTCATTTTTGTGGCCAGGACCCATAAGCAGCGAAGGAGATGAAATGCCATCTAACGAAATTGTTGGAAAAGGTGCATCAACGCACCCGACTACTTAATTTTCATTTATATTTTTGTTTTTAATTATATTATTTTATTTTCATTATTATTATTATTATTATTATTATTATTATTATTATTATTATTATTTTATTATTATTATTATTATTATTATATTATTATTATTAATTATGGAGAAACAAATCCACAGTTATGTAAATGTACATATATTTAAGTTTAAATATATGTACATTTACATAACTGTGGATTTGTTTCTCCATTTGAAGACTCGTGCTACTATGAGGAATTTTTAATTATTATATTATTATTATTATTTATTATTATTATTATTATTATTATTATTATTATTATTATTATTATTATTTATTTTTATTTTGTATATTATATGATTTATTATTACTTGACATTATAAGTCCGGTGTCATTTTACGTCCATTTCTACGCGCTTTTTATAATGATGTTTGAAACAAAGAACAGCCAACAAAAAGAGGAAAAAACTAAAAAATATTGGGGTAAAATTGAAAATCCCCATAATATATTCAAATTAATTTTTTGGACCCCCTTTTTTTTTATTGAATTCATTGTCTAATTCTTAGCCGATTTTTAAATTATTTTTGAAACAAAAACCTGTCATCAAAGAGATGAAAAACACTCAAGAAATTTGTATTAAAATTAAAATAATTCTAAAACTTTTTATGTTACATTCATTGAGCCTGACCGAGATATACTACAAGAGAGACGTCGATGCACTTTGGAAGCTGGTTTCCAACCTTTCGTCATACCCCAAGTTGACATCCTGTTGCTCGTGGGTGAGAGATCCTATTCTATCACTTTTTTTCCACGTCTATGCATCCTATGCAATCAATTTTCGGTAATCCTGCAGTTTAGGAAAACAATGAAAAGTGACGTATATATATATATATATATATATATATATATATATATATATATATATATATATATATATATATATATATATGAAGATAAAAGGCCCACCATAAAACACATATTTTAACGTTGCAACCATATATTTCGAGATTTAGTACCAGAGATCAGGAGCACAGAAGAAGTTGCTCGAGATATATGGTTGCAACGTTAAAATAAGTGTTTTATGGGTCTTTTATCTTCTTTTATATATATATATATATATATATATATATATGCGTGTGTGTGTTGCTTAAAATAATAGTATATGTATATATATATGTGTGTGTATACATGTTACATATATATTGTGTGTATGCACACAAATGTTGTGCATTTTTGCTGTCGAAATAATCATTAGCCAAGCAAATTTTTGCTATCAATAATCATTGAAAGAAAACAATGTTCTATTATTCGTATCCAGTTGTGGAGGGGGGGGGGGAGGGAGGGGGACACGTGACCAGGTGCTCCTCCCTTAAATCCACTCCTGAAATAAAGTGGACAAAAGGTCCTCCACCTCACACGATTGTGGCAGCAAAAGTAGTCTGAGCAGTAGTCGGGATTATAGCCTCTGAAGCATCTCTGCAACACCATAAATCCTTTATCAACTCTTGCACATTTTCAGTTTATAAAGGATTTATGGTATTGCAGAAACAAAAACAAAACAAAACTCAAAAGGAAGGAATAAAACTAGGAAGTGAGAGCCTTTTCAAAGGCAATACTCGACTACTACTACCACTACTACTACTACTATAATCGCAGCCCTAGCAAGGTGACTTCTAGTATACTTTCCCAACGCCTTCAATAGCTATCTAGTACTTGAAAAAGATTAATACTAAAATTTATTCAGAATTGTCTCCTTTGGTGTGCAGCTCTGGCCCACGTCTTTCTCTCCCTGGGGCTGGGTATCGGACCCCTCACGAATTTCTCCAATAGAGGCGCCTTCAGATTCACCCTGAGAGGATGTGTGTGTGTGTGTGTGTGTGGGTGCAAACTAAATATCTAATGACAGTAGACAAAAGGGGTATACGTATATCTCCTATTGCCAATGGAGGTGATACCTAAAGGAATTTGAAATCCTGTCGAAATCCTCCGTAGTTTTCAAGAACTCACTTCTCCTACAAGAAAATACAAGTGTTAGCACCAAATTCGAAGTATAACTTACGCAGACACTCAAGTCTCTTTTCAAATACCTTTTGTTCTGGTTATAATCTCATGATGGTCACACACTAAAATATATATATATATATATATATATATATATATATATATATATATATATATATAGTTAATTGTGTTAATACGTGGAATTGCACATGAGCATGGGCATATATAGACATAAAAAGCACAGTCATTTAAATATACATCTACTATGTACATTTTCCATATTTGGGATATAACTGGGTTAGGATTTTTCTTATTAGATTTTTGTCTTTCTCCTTGTTATGTTTTACCTTTCTACAATTATTCATTTATTAACTGGCCTTTTATTTTTCATGTTTACAAAATCGGTTTTCATTAAAAAAAAAAGAAAAAAAGTTTGCAGCCAAAGAGAGAGGGCGATAGAAACGTTGTGTATGGCGGAGGTCTCTGATTGGCCAAAGCAATTCCTTCCCTGGCGGTGAAAATGAAAAGCATAGTGACAGTAACAGTGTAGTGACAGGTCTAAGGTCCAAGATGGACGGTTTCCTTCATAGACATGAGATTGTGAATAAAAAGATTCTGGTAAGAATAGGAAGTTTCTGGGGTCATATTCTTGGTTTTGTAGCTTTGAGGACTGAATGACAACTGGAAATCTTAAGAATGTCACGGAAAGGGGTATTGTGGTTACGGAATTAGAGAATTTTGGCACTTTGCAAAGATTACTAAGTATATGCCGGCAAGTCTGAAGAGGCTGGAAGGCCATTGTATAAGATTCTGAGACTCTTAAACGTATTTGCGGTTTGGGGTCTGTGGCAAAGCTTTCATCTGAATGTTACTGAGGTGCCCTAGGGAGAAAGAGACCTGATGTGTATGTAGTATATCTGGGCTCTTCAAACCGACACAGACGATGTCAGACGGACCTTTTCTATCGTGGGTAATGTGGAAAAGAGCCAACTATAGCGATTTGTGGCGGTATGAATCCTTAAATTGAAAAGCTTGGTAGGCGCATTTTAAAAATATTATCTAAAAATAGAAATAAATTTCATGCGATGGAAATCGGAGAGCAAGGCTCGAGATGACACGGCCTCTAAATGTCATTCATTACCAGTGTCTAAAAATCCACGAAAAAGAGGGTTTATTTACCGCTTCTCAATTTGGTTAACGTAAGTAATCAACGGCTTACAAGTGCTTGCTGAATCAGTAAGGAAGGCGACTCTACTATCTGCTGAATAATCATCACGAATGTGCAACATTATGATTAGATTAGGACAAGGGTTTTCAGCCTGGGGTACCGCCCACTTGCTAACAGGCAGGACACCTGTACTGTAGTTCAGATGGTAAGCTTAAAAGAGTCGATTGCCTTACCTCACTGCAAAAGAGAGCTTAAAGCTAATTAGAGACCCTGTCCATGCAGATGTTTTATTACTTTAAAGACATTGCTCTTGCTTCAGGCCCGAGACAGTTTTTAACAGATTGGTTTGAGGTTTTCGCAGTATTATAACCTTTACCAAACACGGTCATCAAAAGTACAAAAAGGACGTTTCTATATAATTGTATCAACATTTGCACCAATTTCTCGGTGGGTAGTTCATTATTGCATTTTTGCATTAGTGCAGCTCATTATTGCATTTTTGCAGTAGTGCAGCTCATTATTGCATATTTGCATTCGTGCAGTTCAGGGGCGTCATTTAGTCGGGGCTTGGGAGGGCAACTGGCCCCCTAAAGCCTCAATTTGCCCCCCCCCTCCCCCGGCAATTCCCAAGTCCCAAGAAGTAACAGCAGCTGGGTTTCCATTGTAATTCTATATAGGAATGTAACTCAAAAAATCTTTCGTATAGACCTTGGTGTCAAGTGTTCAAATAGTGAGATTTGAGTACAGACACTTTCAATGATTTGTAGACATGAAATGGTCATGAATAAATGAGTAGGAATGGATATGGTACCATGCAAAGCTTCTTTAGACCCGTAGCCAGCCCTGGGCGAATCGTATCGTAGCTGCCCAGCGAGGGAAATGGATCGTAAGAGAAAATGCGGGGGAAATGAAGAAATTTACCGAGGTGGTAAGATATTCATATAACCGAGTAAAGTAGCGTAAAAAAGGCCGATTTTAGGAGTAGGAATTGTGATGAATGAAAGTTTTAAATTTTCCTTATTTTGAGGAAAAAAAAAAACTTTTTCGCCACATCTGGAGGGAAGACGTGTCGTTGACTGTGTTTGTCCTTCGAGAACTGTTTCCTGTCAGTATATTTAATGCACTTGGCCTGTGTTCGCCTCCTCAAAGGAGGACTGTAGAATGTATGTGTATAATTATGTTTGTTGTTTATGCTTTCGTCGGTAAGAGCGCAGTTTTGATCTGCATTGGTCTGCTTGTCTACCTTCT
>NC_087213.1:11118057-11123057 GCF_015104395.2 Macrobrachium nipponense | reverse complement strand
CGGATATTCTAGATCTTTATTAAGCAAGATGAATTCCTTCTGGTCAAATTCTGTGGGAAATTAATCTAAGGGAAGAACCGGCCTTGCAAGAAAGGGAAACTCTTTACCTTCAAGTATGCTCTCTTCCCTTGATGACTTCTAATAGAAAGATCTCTGTTCAAAGCCGGCAAATAGTCGGATATCTAGATTTATTAGCAGATCTTCCGTTCTGGTCAATTCTGTGGGAATAATCTAGAAGACCGGCTCTGCCAGAAAGAGGGGAACTCTCCTTCAAGTAATTTGCTCTCTCTGGGGTCCCCTTGATGAGAACTTTCTATATTTAAGAAATGCCGGCTCTGTAGCGGCAAATAAGTCGATATCTATATGTCTTCTAAGCCAGAATGTCTCTTCTTGGTCCATTCGTGGAATTCAGAAGACCGGCTCCTGCAGAAAGAGGGAACTTTCTTCCTTCAAGTATGCTCTGTCCCTTAAGATGAAGACTTCTAAGAATGAGAAGATCTTCTGTCAAAGCGGCGGCAAATAGTGGATATCTTCTATTTAGATGTATTAAATTAGCTTAGCAGATGTTCTTCCTTCTGGTCATTCTGTGGGAATAACTAGAAGACCGCTTCTGCAGAAAGAGGAATTTCTTCCTTAAATCTTGCTTGTAAAAATGCTCTGGTCCTTTGATATCTAGAGATTCTAATAGAAAATTCTTCTGTCATCCTTTGGGTCAAAGTGCAGCAAAATAGTCGGATATCTAGAATCTATAATAGCAGATGTCAGATGTATTTCCTTCTGGTCATTCTGTGGGGGAATACTGAAGACCGGCTCTGCAGAAAGAGGGGAACTCTTCCTTAAAGTATGCTCTGCATGATGAAGACTTAATAGAGAATCTCTTGTTCAAAGCGGGCAAATAGTCGGATATTCTAATCTATTCTAGCAGATCTTCCTTGTCATTCCGTAAGGGAATTAACTCTAGAAGACCGGCTCTGCAGAAAGAGGGAATTTCTTCTTCAAGTAAATGCTCTGTCAAATTGATTGAAGACTCTAATAGAAAAGGATCTGTCAAAGCGGGCAAATAGTCGGATACTAGATCCATGTATAGCAGATGTCTTCCTGGCTGGTCATCTGTGGAATAATCTAGAAGACCGGCTGCTGGCATAAAGAGGGGAATCTTCCTTCAAAGTATGCTCTAGTCTTGAATGAAGACTTCTATAGAAGATCTCCTGTCAAAGAGGGCAAATAGTCGGATATCTAGATCGTATTAATTAGCAGATGTAATTCCTCTGGTCATTTCTGTGGGAAATACTCTGAAGACCGGTCTGCAGAAAGAGGGGACTCTCCTTCAAGTATGCTCTGATCCCTTTTGATGAAGACCTTCTAATAGAAGATCTCTGTCAAAGCGGGCAAATAGTCGGATATCTAGATCTAATCTAGCAGTTCTTCCCTTCTGTCATTCTGTGGAATAATCTAGAAGACCGGCTGTGGCAGAAAGAGGGAACTCTTCCTTCAAGTATGCTCTGTCCTTGATGAAGACTTCTAATAGAAATAATCTCTGTCAAAGCGGGCAAATAGTGGGATATCTAGATCTATTATAGCAGATGAATTCCTTCTGGTCATTCTGTGGGAATAATCTAGAAGACCCGGCTCTGCAAAAAGAGGGAATTCTTCCCTTCAAGTATGCTCTGTCCCTTGATGAAGACTTTCTAATAGAAGATCTCTGTCAAAGCGGCAAATAGTCGGATATCTAGATGTATTATAGCAGATTTCTTTACTTCTGGTCATTCTGTGGGAATACTCTATAAGACCGGCTCTGCAGAAAGAGGGAACTCTTCCTTCAAGTATGCTCTTGTCCCTTGATGAAGACTTCTAATAGAGAAGATCTCTGTCAAAGACGGGCAAATAGTCGGATATCTAGATCTATTATAGCATATGTCTTGCTAGGTCATTCTGTGGGAATAATCTAGATAAAAAGACGGGCTCTGCAGAAAGAGGGAAGGGTTCTTTCCTTTTTCAATTATGCTCTTTCTGTCCCTGATGAAGACTTCTAATAGAAGATCTCTGTCAAAGCGGGCAAATAGTCGGATATCTAGATCTATTATAGCAGAGGTCTTCTTCCTGGTCATTCTGTGGGAATAATCTAGAAGACCAGCTCTGCTGAAAGAGGGAATTCTTCCTTCAAGTGTGCTCTGTCCCTTGCTGAAGACTTCTAATATGAAGATCTCTGTCAAAAGACGGGCAAATAGTCGGATTATCTAGATCTATTCTAGACAGATGTTTCCTTTTCCTTTGGTCATTCTGTGGGAATAACTCTAGAAGAACCCGGCTCTGCAGGAAAGAGGGAATTTCTTCCTTTCAAGTTATGTGCTCTGTCCCTTGATGAAGACGTTCTAATAGAAGATCTCTGTCAAAGGGCGGGCAAACTAGTCGGATATTTTTTCTTATGAATCTATTCTAGCAGGATTTCTTCCTTCTGGTCACTCATGTGGAAATAATCTAGAAGACCGGCTCTGCAGAAAGAGGGAATTATTACCTTCAAGTGTGCTCTATCCCTTGATGAAGACTTCTAATAAGGAAGATTCTCTGACAAAGTGGGCAAATAGTTCGGTATATCTAGATCTATTATCTAGCCAGATGTCGTTCCTTCGGGTCATTCTGTGGTAATATTCATAGAAGAACCGGTGCTCTGCAGAAAAGAGGGAATTCTTCCTTCAAGTGTGCTCCGATCCCTGGATGAAAGACTTCTAATAGAAGATCTCTGTCAAAGCGGGCAAATAGTCGGATATTCTAAGATCTATTCTAGCAGAAAGTCTTCCTTCTGGTCATCTGTGGGAAAATAAACTAGAAGACCGGCCTCGCCCAGAAAGAGGGAATTCTTCCTTCAAGTATGCCTCTGTCCCTGATGAAGACTTGTAATAGAGATTCTACTGTCAAAGCGGGCAAATTCGTCGGGATATCTAGAATCTTTATTCTCGCAGAAGGTCTTCCTTCTGGGTCATTCTGGTGGGAATAATCTAGGAAGACCGGCTCTGCAGAAAGGGGGAATTATTCCTTCAAGTATGCTCTGTCCCTTGATGAAGATTCTAATAGAAGATCTCTGTCAAAGGGGGCGGGCAAATAGTCGGATATCTAGATCTAATCTAGCAGATTCCTTCTGGTCACTCTGTGGAAATACTCTAGAAGACGGCTCTGCAGAAAGAGGGAATTATTCCTTCAAGTGTGCTCTATCCCTTGATGAAGACTTCTAATAGAAGATCTCTGTCAAAGCGGGCAAATAGTCGGATATCTAGATCTAATCTAGCAGATTTCTTCCTTCTGGTCACTCTGTGGGAATAATCTAGAAGACCGGCTCTGCAGAAAGAGAATCTTCCTTCAAGTATGCTCTGTCCTTGATGAAGACTTCTAATAGAAGATCTCTGTAAAGCGGGCAAATAGTCGGATATCTAGATCTATTCCAGCAGAAGTCTTTCTTCTGGTCATTCTGTGGGAATAATCTAGAAGACCGGCTCTGCAGAAAGGGGGAATTCTTCCTTCAAGTATGCTCTGTCCCTTGATGAAGACTTCTAATAGAGGATCTCTGTCAAAGCGGGCAAATAGTCGGATATCTAGATCTATTCTAGCAGATGTATTCCTTCTGGTCATTCTGTGGGAATAATCTAGAAGACCGTCTCTGCAGAAAGAGGGAACTCTTCCTTCAAGTATGCTCTGTCCCTTGATGAAGACTTCTAATAGAAGATCTCTGTCAAAGCGGGCAAATAATCAGATATCTAGATCTATTCTAGCAGATGTCTTCCTTCTGGTCACTCTGTGGGAATACTCTAGAAGACCAGCTCTGCAGAAAGAGGGAATTATTCCTTCAAGTATGCTCTGTCCCTTGATGAAGACTTCTAATAGAAGATCTCTGACAAAGCGGGCAAATAGTCGGATATCTAGATCTATTCTAGCAGATGTCTTCCTTCGGGTCATTCTGTGGGAATATTCTAGAAGACCGGCTCTGCAGAAAGAGGGAATTCTTCCTTCAAGTGTGCTCTATCCCTTGATGAAGACTTCTAATAGAATAGAAGATTTGTCAAAGCGGGCAAATAGTCGGATATCTAGATCTAATCTAGCAGATTTCTTCCTTCTGGTCACTCTGTGGGAATACTCTAGAAGACCGGCTCTGCAGAAAGAGGGAATTCTTCCTTCAAGTATGCTCTGTCCCTTGATGAAGACTTCTAATAGAAGATCTATGTCAAAGCGGGCAAATAGTCGGATATCTAGATCTATTCTAGCAGATGTCTTCCTTCTGGTCATTCTGTGGGAATAATCTAGAAGACCGGCTCTGCAGAAAGAGGGAATTCTTCCTTCAAGTATGCTCTGTCCCTTGATGAAGACTTCTAATATAAGATCTGTCAACGCGGGCAAATAGTCGGATATCTAGATCTATTATACCAGATGTCTTCCTTCCTGCTGACCTGGAGATTAGGTTTCCTGCCCAACAGACTTTTGGTGACCACAACCTTACCTCAAGGATTAATCCCATTGACCATCAGCTCAGGATATCAGAGCGACAAGAGGGGATTGGCAACTCTCAAGGAAACCAGAACAGCCATCACATAAATGACAGCTCGACGAGAAGTTCCAGAAGACTGCTGGGTCTTGACCCAGGCTAACATCCCAAACATCTCTTGAAAATGGGCTACAGATAGGGCCTGAAAGTACTCGAGTGTGTAGTAAAACTAAATGTAAATACTTAGAAGTAAACAAGTTACAAAGTGATTCTGTGGGTTTCTTTTTCAATAATAATAATAATAATAATAATAATAATAATAATAATAATAATAATAATAATAATAATAATAATAATAGATGTAATTAAATATCATTTTGATTTTTATGTCTGTCTTGTTAACTTTTGGCAATAGGGGGAGGGGAAGGTATTTTGGGGTTGTCTTACGTACGTACGTATATATGTATGTATAAATACGTGAATTATATATATATATATATATATATATATATATATATATATATATATA
>NC_087213.1:11113057-11115557 GCF_015104395.2 Macrobrachium nipponense | reverse complement strand
GGTGTTTTGTGCTGCTTGTCTATACCTTCTAGAAGTTATGTAGAGGCGTTTTTAATATAGTTTTTATATTATTATTATTATTATTATATATTTTTATCACAGTCCTCCAATTCCACTGGGTGGTATTTATAGTGTGGGGTTCCGGGTTGCGTCCTGCCTCCTTAGGAGTCCATTACTCTTCTTACTATGTGCGCCTTTTCTAGGATCACACTCTTCTGCATGAGTCCTGGAGCTACTTCATCCTCTATTTTTACCAGATCCCTTTTCAGGGATCTTGGGATCGTGCCTAGTGTTCCTATGATTATGGGTACGATTTCCACTGGCATATCCCATATCCTTCTTATTTCTATTTTCAGGTCTTGATACTTATCCATTTTTTCCCTTTCTTTCTCTTCAATTCTGGTGTCCCATGGTATTGCGACATCAATGAGTGATACTTTCTTCTTGATTTTGGCAATCAGCGTCACGTCTGGTCTATTTGCACATATCACCCTATCTGTTCTGATACCACAGACCTTGAGGATCTTTGCCTGATCGTTTTCTATCACGCCTTCAGGTTGGTGCTCTTACCACTTATTACTGATTTTCTTCCGTATAAGAACAATATTATTATTATTTATTATTATTATTATATTATTATTATTATTATTATTATTATTTATTTATTTACTTATTTAGTATTAAGATAAGTCTAGACCAAGATATTGTTCTGTGAGGCTGGAGGTAAGGGTGAGTTAAGGTGTCAATGAGAGAGAAATGGTTGTTGTTGGGTGGGGGGTTGGGGTTGGGGGTAGGTAAAGAAGTGGTTTGGGTTTTTCTCTTGATATTTCTCCTTAACCAGGGTCTCTGAGGAAGGTAGGGAACGGTGGGGGTGATGGGTGGGGAGGGGGGAGGAAGGAAGTGGGTGAGAAGGAATAGCTCGCCACTCTTTACATCACCTAACTGAACCTCATGGAAGTTCCAGCAGTTTGGGCTGGAATTTTAAAAATAACTGGAAAACGGCATTGAATATAGCACCAACAGCAATTGAATACTGTCATTATACAATGGAATATTGTTTTCATTGTCTCTTTAATGGTTTTATAATAAGCATTTCTCTTCGATAACACTTTGAGAAGTTATCTGTCACGAAATTCCTCTTTTAGGCCTATCGGTCAAGTTCTCTCTCTCTCTCTCTCTCTCTCTCTCTCTCTCTCTCTCTCTCTCTCTCTCTCTCTTCTCTCTCAAAAGATTAAAAGAAAGGTAGAGAAAATCATAAGGATACTGTGAATGAACGTTGAAACCTGCTGCCAGAGATATTGAGACATACTAATCCTTGTAACTCTCTCTCATATCAAAATATACTCTCTCTCTCTCTCTCTCTCTCTCTCTCTCTCTCTCTTCATAGGTACCTGTGCCCAAGTTTTAGTACATGTTTCAACACCTTATTCAACTGTAGTTGTTTATAATAGTGAGTTTTAGCAGATATAGAAAGTTTTTTTTCTTGAACAATCTCGTTTTTATATGCTTTCCATTCATTTCTATACCAGAATCTTGACATGAATAATTGCAGTTATCCTTCTGTTGTTCTGGTCTTGAATATTTTACTTGGTAGTTTAAAAGCAAACAAGTCCAGTGTTTACCCTTTCAGACTCTTCTCCTCCTCACAGGCTGGTCCAATCCAGTTTACTTTGGCCACACTGAATAAGTTCTTTTCTTCAACTTCTCCTGTCTGGTGGTGATTCTTTGGCTCTTGTGAGTTTTTTGAGTGGTTATTAGTTTTATGGAGTCTTATAGCTTAGCATTTACTGTGGTGTTTACATTGGAAGTGCAGTTATGTCATCTTACAATTTCAACTTAAACTGTGATGGTATTTAGTTTAAGCCTTGGTTATTTTCTTTACATTTCATTACAGCTCCGTTGTAATCATATGCTTGTCTTGTATTCCTCTGCAGTTGTGGATAAATTTTTGTGTATGACGATGCAATGTGACGAGTTTGATTATCAAAAACCTCGTAAATATTTGAAGAAATCTGTTTTCAGAGTTTAAATTGTTGGTGTAGCTGTTTCAAATTGACTTTGCGGATTGACTGAAACGACTACTGAGGTGGAAGAACCAGGAACCACTTCGACGTCAAAATGTGTAAATTGGCGTCAACACTTGAACTGTTTTGTGCTTTAACTTAAATTTAAAAGAATTCCAGTGATCTGTCCATGACCCTTTGAAGGGATCGACTCTAGTGCTAAAACACTGATCATTTGTAAAATTAACAAATAACTTTCGCCATAAACACAGACTTTGAGATATTATATACCAAGGCTATAGGTATCTATAGACCTTGGTATATAGGTATCTACAGACCTTGTTATATACAGTTCCCTTGTTAAAGTACGAACACTGATATAGCAGAAGCTTAATCTCCCATTTGCCTGGAACTTTAGTCTCAACTTTTCATAATCACGTTAGTTTACCGTCTGTTGTCCCCTGCTCACTACCAAGAGTTTGAAAAATCTAAAATCT
>NC_087213.1:11010557-11108057 GCF_015104395.2 Macrobrachium nipponense | reverse complement strand
GTTCTCCTGTCCATCTTTGGTAGTACATCTCTTGGCTTCTTCCATGATGTTGGGAACCTCGAGAACTCTATCGATCGTGATATATTTGGGGACTTTGCAAATCATCCCCTTGTTGATTTTTGAAGCAGGATCAAGTAGCAGGCATAGGTTGTCCTTCTTGAGTAGTTCCACAGCTTTCTGGTCCTTGGGAGTAATTATAAACTCCCCCCTTAAGTTTGGTCTAGCTGTGAGGTTTGCATCAGGATATTTTTTCTCGAGGGCCCTGACTGCAGCATATGAAGTCTGGCCCTCGATAACAACAGCTTTGAACTTGGGAAGTGCCGGAAATTCTGCAAAACTCGCCGTATTCGGTGCCGATGTCGTAGGGAGCTGGTTGTTATCTGTCGAAATCGGTGGTACAATCTTCTTCTGTTTCTTCTTCTTCTTCTTCCTTACTGTGGCGAAGCCTTGCTCGTCCTCCAAGGGCGGGTCCTCCCTGGGATTACCGGGCGAAAGGGGTCTCTTAGAGGCCATACTTGTCAAAATTAAAGGTTGAAATTGACGAGAGTTACGTAACGCGCCTGTGCACGAAATTACGTAAACTCCGACTTACAATCTGACCTTTCGGCCTATTTATCTCATCGTGTGGGAGGTATGACCTTGAGGTATGGGTACTGGTTAGTCTAGGGATTAACAGCTTAAGGGCGTTGTTTTAGTTACAAAGAACATAAGGACATATGTACTGTGACAATAAGAGTGAAAGTTTAAACAATGGTTAAATAAATATTCAAAATACAATGCCATGGGCTAGAGTTTCCTTAAATGTATGTTTAAAATTTAATATGTTACATGTTGGTTTTAGATAAAAATTACAAAATTACATACAGGAATGAAAATGAATATAGAAATCTAAATACGGGAGTACAAATATATGTATATATTTTATAGCATGCATAAAGGTACAAGAGATAATTTCTGTTTATACATAAATGTGTATGATTTAAATTTGAGTGTGTGTGTGTATGTCCAAAATGGTCTACGTTGGTTAACGGTTGCTGATTCGTGTTGGGGCGGGGTCTCAGCGACCTGAGTAAGGATGTTACTTGACTTTCGCTGACCGCTGGGTCTTCTCATGCCTTCCAAGGGGCGCGATGTTCTCGTGGATTGGGGCGCGCTGTCTGGTCCCTGGTGGCTTGGGTATTCCTTCTCCTGCTGGAGGGGAATTATGGTCCGGATTCTTGTTTAGGACGTTCAACGGTCGGCTTTCTTGAATAAGACGATGCTCACTGCTTCCGTTATTAAGAGGCGACCGTAGTTGTCTTCTCTGTGTACGACCTGGGTGCCTTCTATGAGCTCTTGTAGAGATGGCTTCCTGTCGTGAACATCTATGTAATGTTGATGGATGGTCCCTTGATTTCTATGAGCCAGCAGACGTCTCCGAAGGGTCGTTGTAGTGTGCCCGATGTAGTTTTGGCTGTGAGGTTTACACACCTCCTCTGGACAAGTAAATTTGTAAACTACATTCGTGCACATCTCCTTCGGTCCCCCCCCCGGAGGCGGTGCTGTTCTTCATATTAAAGGCTGCTACAAGGTTGGGCTTACTATATATCCTGAGGCTTATTTTATGGTAAGGGGTGGCTTTGGGGAGGGTTGTTACGCCTCTGTTTATTATCCCGCGTAGTGTGCAGCAATCCTCCTTGTATGCAGACCCATAATGTATACGATGGTAAATAATCAAGTTCTCCTCGTTTTTCGCCATCGTGTTGGGTTGGTAAAATTCGTCCATTTTCTTTTTTATTGCTGCTTCGATAATTTGATCTGCATACCCGTTGTTTGTCAGCAGTTGGCGAATTCGGTCGAGTTCGTTATGTATATCTTTCCAGAAATGACAAGCAAATTAAGCGCTTGTGTCTAGTAGGTCTGTTCATTCACTAAAGACTTGCTGCTTCGTTTGTTGAGATTTTGGCCTCCAAGAGTCCAAATACTACACTACTATGAGATTCAGGACCTCTGTAACACGGTTTTTTGGCCTTTGCTCCTTATCAAAGCATCAGATGTAGCTGAAAGTTGACATATGTATATTTTACAACCACACACAAATTTTGTCAGCATTATCAACAACCTAAACCCGATAGTTTTAATTTTTATAGAGTAAAAATGATCTAGCCGACGCCATGGCCAATGATTACGAGCCAAGAGTCGAAAAACATTCATTATTTAAGCAAGGTAAACATCGTTTTACGAAATGTTGCTCCGCCCATCCGCCAGACAGAAACTTCATTCACCTTGTTCCATCGGCTCTGAAACCCAATAGCCAGTCAAGAATGGCTAACAGGATTTGGAATTTTCCCCGTGGTTGCAAAACTGCATTTGTCTTACGACTTGTAACTTTATACAGTCAAGAGAAAGCCCGTGGCCATACTTACTATAGCCTGAATAGGTAATTATTCATTTTATAGTTTAAATCCAATGTTATGGTCTGATTTGTATTTAGTGTAACGTGATTATAATACTTGTAATGTCATTCAGAATTTTGAACATTTCCATTAACTATTCACTATGCCATCAAGAGAGAGATTGTATGTAATCAGCCTTTATATAACTATTTTTTTAAAATAAAATTTTTATCCAAAGTAAATACAAGCTTATATGTGCTAAAATCTCTAGCAGACCAACAGATCATCCGATATTTTTTTCTTCTTCTTTAGGCCGTACGACGTGTTGGATATAAAGACTTTATGAATGGCGGAACGATACATAGATGTGGGTGGGGTGCTAGCGTAGCAATACTACTGTAGTAATAGCAGTAATATACATGAATTAAACATTTAGGCCAACTGCTGGGATCCTTGAGGATCATTTAGCATTTCTTATAACTGCTCGAGAAATGAGTTTTTATAGCCAGAAGTTAAATTTTCTAAACCAACAATGCCCATGATAGCCTTCAGTGTTATCCTGAATTATAACGAGGCCAAAGTGGGTGGAGCCTCGTGAAGTCATCATTCTGACGATAATTATTGGTGAAGGTTTAAAGCCAAAATACAGTACCGGCTATTTTTTTTTTTTCAGTAAATAGGTAGATCGCCAATAAATAAAAATTGCGTGACATTGGATATAGCAGTTATCAAATCAAGCTTGTCTACTATGTTTTTTTTAAAATTACCATCTATTCCCTACATCTTGTCAATCTGATTGTGACCTATTAAGTAGACTGTAATTTCTTAGGACACTTATTTTGGGAGTTAGACTAATAATCGAAGTGTTTTTGTATTTATTAACATATTTTGTTGGTTTGTTCATTATGACAATTATCAGTGGAGAGGCTTCAGAGTTCATAAAGGTGTACTGCTTTGCTTGTATTTAAAATTGTATGTCATTATTGCCAGAGGAATAGCCTTCGTTACGTATAGCCAATCTTCCATCGAGAAAGAGGGAAGAAATGCTGTCAGAAGTTACGTAACGAGTGCGTTCGAAACCTTTTCTCTGAGTAAGTTGGCCCGTCTTCAAAAAAAGTCACTTTTACATTATAAGTACTAAATTTATTCAACCTACGTAATGTAGAATACTGTCAAAATTTACGTGTAGATATAATATGTATTCTGAATAAGCGTTATATTTATGAAATGCATAGATAAAAAGCTATTGCGAAAAAACCGTGTTACAGAGGCCCTGAGTCTCATAGTAGGTCTGATCCGTTTGTCAGAGTTAGGGTTAAATTCAATTAACACTGTACTAAACATTAAACCGTGGCTTCTTGGTTACTGGGCGGTATGAATAGTTATCATGTCTGAAGTCTAAGATTTTGCTGCTAAGGATATGTCATCCTTTGGTCAGTTATTCTAAGAAATGTAACACCTTTTCCCTGTTTTCAATCCAATTAATGGTTAAGAAGCATGTGATGTGGCTTAAGTGGAGTGCATCAGAAAATGGAGATAAAAATAAACGGTAAAGTTGATTTTTTTCAGTGACCTAGTTTTTATAGTAAAATGGATAGTAATACGTCTATCACAGACCGTAGAGATTGCATGATAATGCACACATATGTTGCATGAATTATTTCAAGTTTTCATGAAAATATTTTGTCCTTTTAATTTTCAATATTTCGGCCAAATGTTGGTTCTCGCAGGTTCCCTGAATAGGAAATATAATATACGGTGCCAATATTTCAGTGGTGCTGCTCTTTTTGACTTATGGGGCTAATGACTAAACTTGAGAGAGAGAGAATGCAATAGAATATTTTTTTTTCCTGGGGGAGGGGGAGGGGTAAGGGGAATGGAGAGGTCCATGCTGTTGTTACGTACAATGGACAAGAAATTTGTTTCGAAACTTTTTGTAACTATTGCTGAAGTGATTGTGCAACTTCGCAAACGACGACTAGTGATTTTTATCATTGAGCCATAAGTACATAACTTATAGAATGCCATAGTCGAAAACTTCTGCAACTGGAGACTTAATAATCTCTATTTTTTATAACTAACCCTTTTCCATTATGAGGAATTGATGTAGATAATTTTTTTTACAGACATTTCTCTTCAAGGGCTAAGGCCACTTCGATTCAACTTGTTTCAATACATCCATGAAGGCAATTCGATATAGCTCCGCGATTTCGATGATAGCTCTGTCAAGTCATTGAGTTTCCGGGAAAAAATAGCAGAAAAAACGTAACTGTTTTAAACAATCGAGGTCACCGCTTGTAACAAAACACTTCTCCTAATTATCAAATCTTTTTAAGGTCAGATACAGCACTTGATAGATAAGTAAACCCAATCGCTTAGCAGGGAACGCAATGCTATACTCAGGGAAGCGAAGTCTGCTACTACGTTGTTTGTATTCTAAAATAATTATTTTGTGGTAATCAGTGTAAGTACAACATTCATTCGTCTTTGGAACAAATTTTGTCGTCAGTCAGTCAGTCTTTCTAAGCGTGCTATTTAGTAGTACTTGGTTTTGTTTTGTGCATTAAATTAAAAATCACGAAGTCAAAATTTTCGTAAATGTCAGATACGTGCCTATAAATCTAACGTAAGCGAGGCAGTTTTGTTAAAGATACTAGTAAATGTTTGAAAAGATAAGTTTTAGTGTTTCAATTGCTTTTGTGGAAATGAACGGGGCTGTATCAGATCGCCTTGATGGATGTACTGATTCTGAATTAAATCTGAAACATCAGCTTGAATCAAGACAACGGAGGAGGAGGAACAACCAGGAACAACTTGAGCATGAAAATATATAAACATTTCTAAGTAGAGTTCTATTCAACCCGAGCTCTAGACCCTAATGCAACTCTGAGTACCGAGTAAGACGAGGTGAGCGAGCGAACTAATTCTATTCGGTTGTTTGAGATTAGCTGGCCTTATGCCAGCACGGGCTCATGCTCCAAGCGCAGCCCGTAGAGATTTATTCGGGAAATGATGTGGTGGTTGTTGTTTAAGATTAAGCTGGCTTTATGCCAGCACGGGCTCTTGCTCAAGAGCAGCCCGTAGGTCATATGAATATTTTGCAGGAGGAAAGGTGAGTTTAAGGATATGAGGTGAGCCTTTATTTATGATCTCAATGGGATATGCAGGTGAAATGGTATGATTTGCAAATGAAAGGAAAAGTGAGCAGGCAAGGTTACAAACCTCTTTAAACCCTAAGGTACCCATCAGTAGATGAAAAAGATCGATAGTATCGAGTCCTAGCGAGTCAGAGATAGCCAGTAAGGAAATCGAAAAAGTTATCGTCGTAGAAAAACGGAAAAAAAAGTGCATAACTCTATAGAGTTCAAGGACCACATTTCATTATTCGAGGATAGAAAAAAAAACACCGATCGTTATGTTGTTTGAGATTTAGCTGGCCTTGTGCCAGCACAAGCTCTTGCTCCTAGAGCAGCCCGTAGCGATCGTTATGTTGTTTGGGATTAAGCTGGCCTTGTGCCCGCACGGGCTCTTGCTCGTAGAGAAGCCCGTATAAACGATCGTTATGTTGTTGTTGTTTAAGATTAAGCTGGCTTTATGCCAGCACGGGCTCTTGCTCACAGAGCAGCCCGTAGATGGAAATCGTTAGTAACAAGGCTGTGCATAAGGCGACGTGCGGACGGAAGCGTAGTGTCCGTCACGCACGCATGAACAAACATAAACAAAAAAGGGACAGACCCCCGCTGTAAACATTCTTATAAACTCCATCCCATTTAGAAATCTGATCCAGGTTTCATACTGAATATTAGTTTTGTGGTTTTGAATATATTTCATAAGGATATTCATCCTATGTATGCCTCTGATTTGCTTACAAAGCCTGTCGGTAAAAATAGCCGTTCTATGTCATGTGTACATAACAAAATCCGAGCGGTTTCTTGAGCTAATTAACTGGCGTTCCTCATAAAAGCGTCAGCTCTGACATTCGTTGCTTGATAAACCAGAGGTAGAGACCATATTTACTGAAAGAATCAACATCTCGTTGTTAATACATCACAATATTTCTGTGCTTCCTCGGTATGTATCATATTGGCTACAAGGTTATATATCATATGAATTCACCTTTAATACTGCTGCTGCTGCAACCTACAATCTAGACCCCCTTATTACATAGCTGTTAGCGAAGTTCAGTGATGTTTTCGAGCAAATGACACCCCATTCTGTATTTAGTTCTAACTTTTTTTTTACCTGATTTTCGTGTTAATGACACCCCTTACTGTATATAGTTCTCGCTTTTTTTTACCTGATTTACGTGTAAATGATAACCCTTTCTGTATACAGTTCTTCCTTTTTTACCTGATTTTAGTGTAAATGACACCCTTTTCGTATACATTTCTTCCTTTTTTACTTTATTTTTGTGTAATGACACCCTTTTCTGTATATAGTTCTTCCCTTTTTACCTGATTTTCATGTAAATATCACCCCCCTTCTATGTATAAAATTCTTCCTTTTACACTGGATTTTCGTCTAAATGATACCCCCTTCTATATGTAGTTCTCTTTTGACTTGATTCTGTGTTCATCACACAAAATGCGCGGTACATCTAGCCTACTTGACTGTTCCACCAAAGGCTACACGAATAGATAGATAACAGTCTCTTCTCAGGTGTAAAACAGAGCCAAGTTGTAAAGGGGGTCAGGTCAACTATAACTAGTAGATTACAGTTTCAGGTATAGTGGTGTTCTTAAGTATTCCAGAAGTGACAGGAGTAGTTTGTGTCTAAGTCTGTCCATTCACTGCATAAACTTCTGCTGCTTCATGTGTCGAGGTTTTTAGCCTCTACACACTGCTACACTAGGTCTCATCCTTCTGTTGGGGTTAAGGTTAAATTTAACTGAATTCTTGCTAATGCAGAATTTTTCGTTCATAGGTGTCTGGGTTTTTCAACTGATTGATCACGTCAGATCC
Source organism: Macrobrachium nipponense (assembly GCF_015104395.2). NCBI lineage: Eukaryota > Metazoa > Arthropoda > Malacostraca > Decapoda > Palaemonidae > Macrobrachium > Macrobrachium nipponense. The sequence continues at coordinate 11,100,720 of NC_087213.1, read as the reverse complement.
ACGACAAAGCAGCTTGCAGTCAAGTTTTTTCCTAAGAAAATAACATCCTTTGGCCATCACTCGTGAATGGTAAGGAATTGCTTTGCGCTTTTTTCCTCTCTCTCTCTCTCTCTCTCTCTCTCTCTCTCTCTCTCTCTCTCTCTCTCTCTCCAAATCAATGCTGAAACACGCGACCTATGTACAATGTATCAGAAAATGGCGACAATACAAACGGTTGTAGTTCATTTTTTTCCCACTGACCTAGTTTTCAGTGAAATAGAGGGTAATGTTCTCATTATAAAGATTAGAGATCGCATGATAGTGCACACTGATATAAATATTGCATCCTCCAAAGCATTCACGGAATTAGTTACTCCTTTGACTTTCAGTATTTCAGGCAAATGTTGGTTTTTTTCAGATGCCCAGAATAAAAAATGTAAGGTCCAATATTTAACTAGTCTAAGGTGGTATTAATAACTCTTTTGACTTAACTGGTTTAATGATTAAATCTGAGAAAAAGAATGGAATCATTTTTAAGGGGGAGGCAGGGAAAGGACTTGAACGAAAGATCCCACTTGCTCTTATGTACAATTCACAACAATCTTTTTAAGCTTTCTGTAACCAACTGACATTCGAGGTAACAAGTTTTTGCGTAAACAGTGCATGGCATTAAGAATCATAGTTAATTTAACCCCCGTAGGGGGGTAGCGCCATCAGTGCACCTTCTGCGGTGCAATGTAGTCATTATTTGCTGCGTCCTTTCGGCTCCTAGCTGCAGCTACTTTCATTCCTTTTACTGCACCTCCTTTCATATTATCTTATCTTTTCTTCCATCTTACTCGCCACCCCTTCCTAACAATTGATTCATAGTGCAACTGCGAGGCTTTCCTCCTGTTACATCTTTCAAACCGTTTACTGTTGATTTCCGTTTCAGCGCTGAATAGCCTTAGTTGCCCCAGTGCTTGGCATTTTGCCTAAAAATGTATATAAAAAAAAGTACTTAATTTAGCCCTCTGGTAAGTGTGACGTCATCTGGCGAGTTTGGCAACGATGCAATAAAATAAAACCATTTGCGCAGAAGGACGTGTCGTATAAGGAATTAGAATTGACTGAATCTGTAGCATTGGACTGAACCCTTTTCAAATGACATTCCAGGCTGACCTTTTTAAGGATATAACGTATATATTCGCTATCAGTTACCTGAACTAACGTGTTTTCATTTTACGATATATATTTCATACAATGATTTTCTCCCCCATTTTTTTTATTCAGTGTCACTTTTATACATTTAATACTACACTCTTTTTAGTGCCATGGGGTACGTAGGTAATTATATCTTCATCCACTCATTAGGGGAAGGTTTGAACTATATGCTTAGACTATTTATTATTTCAAGGTATGCTCAATCTAATGAAGTTTTTTCTTCCAGGCTTATAGCTAAAGTACCTTCTGAGGGAAGTGAAAGAAAACTAAAAAAAAAAAAAAAAAAAAAAAAAAAAAAAGGTTCAGAGGGATTCTGAAGGTGAAGAAAGCAGGCAGCAGAGAAGTTTACTGGCTGCTCTATGAACAAGAGCCTTTGCTGGCATACCGCCAACTTGATCAACAACAACAACAACAACAAGGTAGAAGACGACGGTGTACTACCACATGAAATTTTTAAAATTCAGAAACACTTCAAGTTACTGTGGCTGGAAAAGGATTAATATAAAGATTATGACAACTCACTATATACATATTAGAAGGATGCATAGTTTTTAATGTAAACTTCCTAGTTTAAATCAACTATCAAGTAGTTAAGTACGATGCAGGATACAGAGTTCCGTCTTTACTCGAATCTAGTATTTTGATATCAGTTTGATATAGGTAGTTTAAATTCCTTATTCAATATTAGCTATCTTGTATGTTTCAGGATACGTGCTTCTTCTTTTTCGTAAGATTCATAACAGTTTAAGATAAGCTTTATAAACCTCAGTTATTCCTGGATAAATACATTGTTTCTACGTAGATATCTTAAGAGTTTATTAAATAGCTATGCTTCAAGATAGATAACTGTCAATTGAACTACCTAGCAGTGCTATTAGCTATTAAGTTAGTAGCTCGTTTCTAGATTCATAATTTTCAATTCTCATTAGTTTTATAGTTATCAGGTACTCTGTTTCAGGATTCATAATTTATATAAAAAAAGTTACGTACCTTTTAAAGATATTTATTTATTTTTTTATTTAAAGGTCTTAGTTTTGAGTAAGTCATTGTTCATTGCATATGTACTTGCCTGGCTAAGAAGGTAATCTTAATTTTCATTCATTTCCTGAAGTTCATGTAAAATCATAGCAAAATAATTAATCATCATTTAGAGGGTATGGTTTTAATGATTGGGTAGAATAGAACAGGTCATATTTTCAGCTTAAATACCTGATAGTTTTAGTCTTGTTGGTAGATACAACTAACCTCCTTCTCGTGTGTTCTTGCGGCCACAAACTCTAGTTTCAGATAGCGATTATATAGAGTTCCGTCAGAATTAATCTTGTAGTAGTTTTAGGTCCTTGTCATAGAAATATTCTTTGAAAGGTTGAATTTCAAGTCGGTGGCACCTGTTGGCTCGTTCATTATGAATAGAGTTCATATTCTGAATAATAATACGTACTGTAATAATGTTAATGAAAGCATTGGTAGGACCTTTTTCTTTAAGACTTGGGTTATAGAAAGTTTTTTTTTATCCTTTGAGAGAGAGAGAGAGAGAGAGAGAGAGAGAGAGAGAGAGAGAGAGAGAGAGAGAGAGAGAGAGAGAGAGAGAGAGAGAGCACTGTCAGAAGCATTTGCGTGTGTACACTCTTAAGTAAAGATATTTCATTGTTTAGTTTGATAAGTTTGATCTCAATCTTGATAACAGATGTGAACTTGTAAGCGAAACTGAATTTTGTACAAGGCTTGCCATGAGAATAATGCCTCTTGTTTAACGTTAAACATAAGTTGATGAAAAGGTCATATGTACTGTAAGTACTGAAATGTAATCTTATCAAAAACTTTATTATCATGGCATCTCTGCATATTTCAAGACAGTGCTGGCACGTGAGGGCCACAAACTGATGTCTTACTTTGAGGGTAGTTTAGTATTGCTAACAAATAGAAATTCTAAGTGGTGTTTAATTAAGTGGGGTTTGGAAGAAGTACTGACAATGGTCTATTGGGTAGGAAAAATCATCACTATAATTGCATGTATATCACTTCAGGATCATATGATCCTTGCTGAAAATGATATCGTAGGTAAATGAATCTAAGTAAACTGAAATTCTAAATATTGCTTTAAAGAAATTAGGTATTGTTAACAACGGCATCTCGAGCATATGAATACACTCAGAAGTGCTCTTTTAGAGGGGATTTGTCAAGGATTTTTTTTTTTCACAATAAGAATAAGTAAGTATTCATAGTTATATGAAATGTTTGTTTATCTTCATTTTGAATTGATAGGTACTCTTTCTAGAATTATCAAAAACATCTTGAAAACTAGCCAGGATTTTATCATTAGAGCTCTAAATATTTCCCAGTCATTTGATATAAACAAATCCTTTCTTAGGGGACAGTTAGGTAAATGAGTATCCATTTAACTACCATTTTAATCTCTTTGAAACAATCAAGTCCTGCTCATCTCTCTCCTTGTATGGTTCTCACAAAGGGATTGATTTCCCATGAAAGGTATATATTAGGGTAAGGTTGGGTTGAAGACGTTGAACAGCAAAGTGGAAACGTCTAAAGGGATAGGAAGTAAAAGGAAGATATTTGATATTCAGGGATTTGTGTTATGCGTATACTTGACCCCGAGAATAGTTACCAGAAATGAAATGTTAACAGAAGACTTCTGTCTCAACTTTGAAACTAAATCCACAAGGTAATTGTTCTTAGTTACATTTCAACAAGGTACTAGAACTAAGCTTAGGAGTTTGTGACTTTGTTAACGTAAATTTGTTTGAGAAATTCACATTTATTATTGCAGATTTAAAGGTTTTTGTTAGATATTAGAATAACACCGTGTTACATGTGTCTTGGCATATGAAGAAATTCTTAGGTTAAGGTATTATTATTATTATTATTATTGCTTTATCACAGTCCTCCAATTCGACTGGGTGGCATTTATATTGTGGGGTTCCGGGTTGCATCCTGCCTCCTTAGGAGTCCATCACTCTTCTTACTATGTGTGCCGTTTCTAGGATCACACACTTTTGCATGAGTCCTGGAGCTACTTCAGCCTCTAGTTTTTCCAGATTCCTTTTCAGGGATCTTGGGATCGTGCCTAATGCTCCTATGATTATAGGTACAATTTCCATTGGCATATCCCATATCCTTCTTATTTCTATTTTCAGATCTTGATACTTATCAATTTTTTCCCTTTCTTTCTCTTCAACTCTGGTGTCCCATGGTATTGCGACATCAATGAGGGATACTTTCTTCTTGATTTTGGCAATCAACATCACGTCTGGTCTGTTTGCACGTATCACCCTATCTGTTCTGATACTATAGTCCCAGAGGATCTTTGCCTGATCGTTTTCTATCACTCCTTCAGGTTGGTGCTCGTACCACTTATTACTGCAAGGTAGCTGATGTTTCTTGCACAGGCTCCAGTGGAGGGCTTTTGCTACTGAATCCTGCCTCTTTTTGTACTGGTTCTGTGCAAGTGCCGGACATTCGCTTGCTATGTGGTTTATGGTCGCATTTTTCGTATTGCACTTCCTACATATGGGAGAGATGTTATTTCCATCTATCGTTCTTTGAATATATCTGGTTCTTCGGGCCTGATCTTGTGCCGCTGTTATCATTCCTTCAGTTTCCTTCTTGAGCTCTCCCCTCTGTAACCATTGCCATGTGTCATCGCTGGCCAGTTCTTTAGTCTGTCTCATGTATTGTCCGTGCATTGGTTTGTTGTGCCATTCCTCTGTTCTGCTTGTCATTCTCCTGTGTCTGTATAATTCTGGGTCTTCGTCTACTTTTATCAGTCCTTCTTCCCATGCACTCTTGAGCCACTCGTCTTCACTGGTTTTCAGATATTGCCCCAGTGCTCTGTTTCATATATAAAAACTAAAACTATAATTAATTAAACCAGTGACCCAAGAGGTCAACCAGTTTGCTTGCAGGAGTATGATCGGACCAGATAAGTTAATGTAGGCTAAGCTGACGTCTTGTATCAGTCAGTGTCTGGTTTGCCGTCATCTGTGGTCATCAAATCTATTGTTTTGTAAACTGTTGTCACAGCTTCCTGCTTGAGACAACCACACTGACCTATAACTCAGATGACCTACGTGACTTGTAATCTGTCATCTGTGTGTATGTTCGTATGTTAGAGCTACTGTCTGCTCACTTTATGATTTGTAAACCAGATTGTATGTCAGAATTCATTAAGCCAGCATCATTGGAAGACCTGTCAAATTTTATCTGATCTGCATCATGTAGACTTCGAGAATACAGATATTTTTGTACTCTGTTTCACAATAGAACCTTGCATCAGAAAGAAGATACTGAATGAACCTAGAAATTATCATCATGAGTTTGAAACATCTCCGCCTTCATACCCAAAGAAGATACTGACTTAGAAATTATCATCGAAATCCAAGACACACTAATGAGGATGGAGAGTCATAACAAACCGACCTTAGCAAAAATTATCGCAGGTCTAAATAACCTCACAGAGCGCCTTATTATACAAAGGCATCAGCCCTACACATATAGGGTAGCCTAGCCTACACTATACAGCATACTTTATACATATATGGCCTAGTAATGATTAATTTCAGCTAATTCTCTAGGTTCAATGCTCGTTGGCTTATGATAATTCAGTACAAAGAGAAATTGAATAACATTAACAAGTTGCCTTACGTATACGATGATTATATCATGGTACATATATCTCATATATATGAATACAGTAGCCTAGCCTACAGTATACTGTATACTACATATACTACGATATAATTTGCTAATTTATGAATATAAACCAATTTTGGAGTTCACTGCATTTTGACTATGATGTATCATTAGAAGAAAAAATTGGACACGAAACGGGTATCAGATTCACACAGACATTGGCATACCTAATTGAGCTGCTGACGGCTACATATATTCATGAAATAAAAACAATGAATATGCATCCTTTCTGTGAATTTTTTAAAAAGTTATACATTACTGTATCCAATAATATTGTTTGTATTCTCATATTATTGTATCATAACATACTAACAAAGTGGTCAATGTTTTGGTTAGGAAATCAGCTTCTAGTTAGCATAAAATATCGAGACACTTTTATATTAGACAAGGTAATTTGTCATTATACGACATGTTTTAAAGTCGAAATATGAATTTAATACATCTCCTGAACTAAATAGTTTTTTTGTTTGTTAATTGCGTTGTGGACATGTTCACTGTGTAAAAATATTACTTGATTCCGCTCGCTATTTTCACTCGATTCCAGTATAGTACGAGCTTTACCGTTATGTTTCTTATCTTTAATGTGCGTGAAAACAACAGTAAAATGTATTCTTTCAAGACCTGAAGTTTTGATCGAAATGATTCTCTCAATTTTATCTATGGTTGTGTTTGATGCACAAGAATAGTCATTAGCAGCTCAAAAAGTGAGCTACGTGTGTGGAGAGGCGAGAGCTGGGGAAAAAACTGTTGTACGTTCAGCTGGACACCACTCCTGTCTTGCTCACGTCGCTTCCCGGTCGTTTTAGTCGCTGGTGGTCGTAAAGTTGATCAGTCGTAATTTGCATAGGTTGTAAATCGACAACTACCTATTTTCAATGCTTATGACACCGATAACCAGTTAATTGTGCCTCTCTTAGGTATGTTTCAATGCTGGTAACCAGAAATCGGCACATTATGGCACCAATACAAGCAGTCCCCGGGTTACGACCGGTTCGGCTTACAACATTCCAAGGTTAAGGCACTTTTCAATTATATTCATCAGAAATTATTTCCAGGGTTACAACGCCTACATTGCTGATCTGGCACAAGAAATATTTGAAGTTTTTTTTGATGAAAAATGCAATAAGAATGCAGTTTACATAGTTTTCAATGCACCCAAAGCATTAAAAGTAAGGTTTTCTTAGGATTTTTGATGATGTTCCGGCTTACGACTATTTTCGGGTTACAACGCGTCTCAAGAACGGAATCCCCCTTGTAACCCAGGGACTGCCTGTAATCAGAAATCAGCACATAATGGTAACGAATTTCGGGTCGCTAGACAAACACCACAAAACCGTATCACCGATAACTGGGGACTGCCTATAATTCATGTATATATCTAAAGAGGTGAAAGAGGGGGAATGGCTAATAATATGTTTAATGTGTTTTATATAATAATAAAGTCACATAGCTCTACTCGCTTAGAGACAAGGGGTGGTACACTGCAAAGTTCACATGGGAGAGAAGGGTATTTGCTGAACAAGCAACTTGTCTCAGAGGTCGTTCCCCGTTTGCAAGGCATGTGCATTCGTTTGTACGCGTATTACAGGCCTACTGGTTCAGGGTACTTGTGGAAAACGCATTCTTTGTGCAAAGGAGAGAACAAGCGGTTGCTCGAAGTGTCGGGAGAAAACGCCCATCGAAAAGGTAAGACACGTTCTATAAAAACTTAGAAAATCTGTTACCTTTTGGAAAAGAGAGAGAAGTGTGGAAATATTCTCTTTACGTAAATACTTTGAAAAGAGTGACGTGGGGTGTCTATATAATTATTATCTTTATTACAGATGGGTCCGATTCCATGGTTGATTAGGAATGGGATTCTCTAACTGATAACTGACGAATACTAGACAATGTGACTTGTTTGGGGTTTGAGAGTGTAACCATAGTCAGGAAGGTAGAATGTTATCTTATTGGTTTTCTTTATGGGCAGATTTGGGTATTTATGCCATTATGACTTGTTAATCATTTTGTTCTTTGTTATAACCAATTGCTTTGGGAAATGAATGATATTTTTTATATTTACGCAGTCTTAATAAGCCTCGTGACATCTTACAGACAGGGCACCGTTGGCAACAGGTAAGAGTTCCCAGTTTGTGTAGTTTAGGGAATAAAGGGGGGCTTAACATATATTTATTACATTTTTAGTTTGTAATGTTTAAAAGATTTTTACATTTTGTAGTAATGTCAGAGAAATTCAAGTCATCCAACTATCCCAGTTCCTTCTCAAACTCAAGGACTTCCGAGTGGTCATTCACTGTTTGTGCTCCAGCATGGGCATCTAGAGATGAGTCATCGCTACCTCCTTGCTCAGCACATAAGTGATCTGCAGATTGTGCACATGCAAACAAGAGGTTCAGCATTTGGTTAATGTGACGACCCACACAAGCGTGATCACCCAGGCACTCTGGCTGTTTCTAGTTTATCCAGAATTTCTGATGTGTGTGTGGACAGTAATATGCATGAATGTACAGCCAGCTGACTAGGCTGGTGGAAAACTATGTTACTGGATATTATTCTGGTAAAGAATGATTGAATCAATTTTCAGTTAATTGTGTTATAAATTTTTCTCTATTTTTAATTTTTTAGCAAAAGCTATTTGTCCCACAGTATACTGTTTTTGTTGGTTTTTATTTTAATACTTTACACTGCTCTTTTGTGAACAGTCAGTGATAAGGATATTGTCCGTTGGTTAGTCATGAAACCTGTGATGCAATTTTACACTGTGGTTTGTAGAGCTTTATTCTCCATGATGTCTTTATGATTATGTACTTTTAACAGGTCAGCATATCTAGGAAGCCTGGGCATGTAATACATCCCACATTTTGAGATAAAAGATAATATTTTAGTGTTGCTTTGTTTCTGATAAAAACATGTTACCTTACCTAAAGGCCTTTCAAACATAGTACGTACTTCCTTTTTAGATGAAGTATTTTCAGTGTGCAATTTAAGAACTAGACACCATGATTCCATTGAGTATCTCATATGCAATATGCATCATTAATGAAATAATTGAAGATTTTGCATTTGTAAATAAGATAGTATAAGTTAAACCTCTTCCACAGAGGTTATTTACATATTGGAGGCTACCAAATAAACTAATTTGACAATTAACATTTTATTGTGTCCTCAAGATACAAATGAACTCTCGTGAGGAGTGAAGGCGTCGCATGGAAGAAACCGTTACGCAGGGAGGTTAGAAGAACACGTCACCTGAAAGTTTAGCTACGAAGCCATGCCGTGGTCGGTACATTTGAGTGCTCTGGCTGGTACATTATTTTAAAAACAACCACATAGACAGCAGTTGCAGCAGTGACATCTTCAAGCCACATATATTAGGAGTTGCAGCCATGAAAACATCAACATTATGATTTACCTGGGAACTGCAGTGGTGTTGATATCAACAACCTTAGAAACCTTGTTTTGTTTTTTTAACAGAATAATGTGAGTCACATATAAAATAAAATTCATAAATAATCATCTTTGTAGTTGAGATGTCAGCAACCACTGCACACACTTGAATGGCAATAATCATTGTACATATCAGTATCCATGAACTTTAGAATCTTTCATTAAATTCATAATCATTTCTATAATAACACTTACTATCTTCACTGACCAACAAATAACTTGGTATTCTATTGCATTTCAAAACAAAATAGTGAAAAGTTCATGGAACTGACAAGTTATATATATATATATATTTACTGTCTACTTGTGTTGTGTGTGATAACTTGAGGTTCAAGTGTGAAGTGCAGCGAATAATGAGGTATTACCATGTGCTTGGAAGACAAAGAGTTTTAAAATTACGATACTTTGCACATGTAAAACAAAACATTTATAAAAGAAAACAACAATTATCACTTATGTAACTGTTTGTAAGCCATACATATGAGACACAACTGGAAGTTTCTGTACACATCTGTAGGCTTAATCACTGTTTAAATGGATTACAAACTCAAAATCAGAAACAGAACACTCAAATACCGAGGCAACATTGACAAACAAGAGAAGCTGGGACAAGAAAAGCCATGCCGGATATGGAACAACAGGACATACATCTCCATTAAGAATACTGGATAAAAAAAAAAGAAACTGTAAAAAAAAAATGTATAGTTAAAGGGCAAAAGTCAATGAAACCTATTTTCATTTTCTTCTTCAGCTGAATGGAGACGAGTTTCGTGTACGCACTGTACTATGTTCCTTGTATCCAACTCGGCAAAAAGAGTTAAAGGAGATAATATACCATAGAGCACCGCCTGGGGTTTTAAACTACTCAAGTCAAGGCAAATTTGATGGCAGAATCTTTGTTTCATAATTCAATAGGTATCTCTAAATGCAGTTCAATGTTCATATTTAAGCACAAAATTACATTAGTGATATGTATACTGACTGTATGTATGCCTCTGTGTTTTATTGTTAACAAGGTGGTTCATATTTTAAAATGGAAAAGTAACATTTTCTTTTTAAATCCCAAAACATAGTGCTCGATTGGTTCTGCCATTTTCTTAAATCTCCATTTAAACTTACATATGACGTGACCAAATTATGAATGAATATCATAATCTTAATGCACAGAAGCAGGTTAAGAGGGCTAACATGCATGTTCACTTGCAAAGTACACTTCTTTTTCCAAGGAAAACTTACAATATATATTTTGAAAGCTTATTGTTCGTTTTTTTTAACAGATCTGGAATGAGGACTGTATCAGTTACTATAAGCAATTCAAAATGCATATTCCATCACAAAAGCAGTAGTGACCTATTTACATGACAGCATATTAACCAGGTTCAACATTTCATTGATATGCAGTAGTGTGAAAAAGGGATGTTTGCTGATATGTAATTCCAACTTTTTTTTTTTTTTATTTCTCTAGTACGGAAGATTAGAGCAGCATACGATGGTGGCCTATATAACTATGCCTCTACAATACTGTAAAGTCTGCAGTTTACAAAATTTTACAAAGGTAAGAATAAATCAGTTTAGTAATAGACAATAATCTATAAAGGTAAAAACTAATTATATAAAGTATTACATAATATATTTCTGACACGTTCACTGAATTTTTATCGGCCAAAGATATGTTTCAATAACCAGAGAGGTACTGAATTTCAGAGATAAGTTAGTTTCAGTTGTTAAAATATTCTGTTTGGTGAGATTTATTTGCTTGCTGTTGAAATATTTTCAGCTAGATTGGTTTTGACAAGTCCTTCAGTCAATCTCCCTTACTTTTATGGCTTTTAATCCAGTACGATTATCCTTTTCCATACCAAAGCAACATAGCACTGACAGTGGCAAAATTATGCACACTGAGCAGCAATGAAAAAATGGCAGGCTTCATAGTCACAAAGGCATTCTTTCAACACTTAATCTAGATTGAAGTCAAATGTACAGAGTTGAGTTATGAATATTATAAATTTTGTTTCTGGCTATATCTGACATTCCATCCAAATATTTCCTCATTCTTCTGAGACAGAATAAATTAAGTGTTTCACAATAGTGCAGAAATAACTAGAAAAATAACAAAAAACCAAATAATTGTGCATGTAATCCCTAGGTATCAATCAAATACTGCACATACTATGAGAAACAATTATTAAATGTATACAAGGAACACTGTTAGCCCTCTGAACTTGCTCTGATTACTTTACAGTGTACCGACAAGCGTCACCTCAGGCAGCGCTGGTCAGATAACAGCATGACGTTCAGGTCACTGTTCTCCTGTTACAGGTCAAAGGGTCAGGTGCATACATTAATCATGTTTTCACTGATATACATATTACAGTTTAGTTCCACCTTCCTCCATTATAAAGTTGCTTTGATTTAAATGGTTGGAAGTTAGAAAGTATTTTCATTTTTAACGATTTCTTTTTTCTCTTCTGAATCAGCATGGAAATATCACTAGTACATGAATTGTGTCTACATAAAATACCTTTAAATTGACATATTTTACCTATATCAAAAATATATTAAATGGATATCTAGACTAATGTCTGTTTGCACCCGACCTCATTTGACCCGAAATGACAGGTCATCAGCTTCCCCTCACTAATGACCCCAGGGCGAAAGGTCTCCCCTCAATTTTTGTGTAATTAGTGCTTTTTTTTTCTTTTGTTTTTACAGAAGTTTCAAGTTTTCCGGTGCATTACCTACAAGTAAAAACAGTATCTGAATTTTAGTAAAAATTTTCTAATTTAAATTTGTTTAAAGAATCTATATATTTTTAAAAGAGAATTTTGCTTAGAAGAAATACAAATAACAGGCAATTATATAAATATGATATTGTATAGCAGTACATTCATACATTACTATACACTCTGGTATGTCATGGAGCATGTCAGTAAGAAAGTCAACAGTTTTAAAATGTCAGAAACTTAAGTCTCCCAAAAACCATTATTTTTTTTTACAAGTACTTTGCTGTTCCCATTATCAGATGGTCCAGTAAAAGTTTTAATGGATAAGTAATATTTGTGTAATTTTGTGACTACTTTCAAGATAAAAGAAAAAAAATTGAGTTTACCAGAGGTACCTGATAAAAACATTCTTCTTATTGTTTAGCAATTAACAATTCTTCTTATTGTTTAGCAGTTAAATATTTTTTTTATTAATAACCATAATTGTAATAAAAACCAGTATGGGTAACACCGAAATCAGAAAAAGATTGAAATGCCTTCTACCGATGGTAGCAGCAGGACGCGACCTTTGCTGGTGCGGGGTGCTGGTTGGTCCACAGTCAGGGAGACCTCTCGCCCTATTTCAACTTGGCCCTTAACTGATAAATTACCTAATATCGCCCATTATGAAGTGAATTACAATGCTGGGATCCTCTCATTATACAAGGTAGCATTTTATTTCCCTAAACAATTAAATTCTGAAGTTTGGTACCATGTAATAATTGCATGGAAGATACTCTAAACATTCCTTGGTTTCTACATCTTCCTAACTTCCTATACAAGATTATAACTGATTGCCAACTTCAGAAATTGAAACCCGACCATAAGACAAAGTTTCTCTAAAAAGTGGAGAGACAATAGCATTCTATGTAATGCTTTACTTTTATTTCTGTATAGCAAAATTTTCTCCACTACTAATCAATGTATATAACTACTTTGGGGTCTTTTTCATATTATGCGGCTGATAGAGAAGAAATCCACATAAAAAAGTGAGAAAAAGAAACCCACTGGGAAATTTCTTTTACAAGAACAACTAAAACATCATGAGGATAAGGGGAAACTTACAGCGCACACAAGCCCATAGTTGATCTACAACTGAGAACCTTAGCAATTGTTTAATCATCTACACCTGCAAGACTATATCACCTGACAGCCAAAACTAAAAAATCTGTGGCTGCATTTATTTCTTTTTTGCAGAGAATAGACCTTGGAAACAAAATAGCAGGTGAATAATCATCTCTCTGACAGGCAAATAATCATAGCAAACGTGTGAGGTTTTCATCATCACACACTATATTACTTGGAAGCGGATACAAACAGGGTAGTTGATAAAATGTGCTTAGCATCCTAAATAATATATCGTCGATCAATAATCAAAGCTCCATCTACTATACTCAAAGCTCTGAGAAGCACTGTTGAATATGCTCTTTGAAATGAGGGTCTTGACATAACTTATGTGGCCATATGGGCTTCTTGAACAACTGGAACTCTAGTTCACCATTTCTTTAACTAATCAATTACCCCCATTGTTAATGACAAAGTAGACTTAATTTGAATGTAAGATAACTGCTTCCATAGAACTGGAAGGTTTTCAGGACATAATGTCTCGCTACCTTTGAAGATGTGAATCAAATCTTACAGCACTTCAGTACCAACTCTTTTCCCTTTTTTGTACTCCGCAAAAAATCAGATAGTAATGCTTGAACACTAAGCCGAGATGGAAGTTCTTAAGTAATTTAATACATCACATCTAAACAGATGATCTCCTGCAGTCTTGTGGCACTATAGGGAGTATATTTCTTATATATATATTAGATCACCAGGATCATTATAGCTTTTCTTAGAAATTACAGCATTCAAGCTCAATTATTTGCCCTTTTCACAAAAGGATAAGCAATCCCATTAACACTGAGAAAAAAATAATTATGAATAATTATGACTCTAAACACAACTACATTTATCTGCAATTCACAACAGATAGATAAAAAAGCATATACTGTATCATATTACTATGGAAGAATAATGGCTTTCAGCTGACTGAATTTACACTTCAGATTTCTCTTGACTACTTACTACAGATACATCAACTATATTCAACAGTTACTGTAGATTAGATAAACATATCTGTTGTCTTAGGATGATGAAAGAAAGATACAGGAAAAAAGATAGGCCTTTTTCCCACACACCATTAGCAATCAATATAGTGAAAAAATAAAGAGGCGAAGTCCATTACTCTTCCCAGACATGCATTCTCCAGCAACCGGGCTATTGACCAGTAGAAACTCTGACAACAAGTACAAGTCATAAGATCAGAAAAACAATACCGTACAGTAATTTACATGTACAATGAGTGACTAAGAGCAATTAAATATCCATATGGAATAACACCACCTTGATTCTTAAATAACCTTAAATAGTCTCTAGCTGAAATTATGGACTCCAGTTTACATCTACAACAGTACATGTACAGCACATCATAATTCATTATTTACATATCTTTTAAAAATTACTGAACATGATTTAAATCTAGTAAACTTTTCTCAACTGTTATAAATATGATACCAAATTTTGGCTAGGAGTAAATGATGTCACTTCATGCAAACAAACAAACAAAAAGTAAGAAAATATGACCAAGGCAACTCATCTTTAGGGCCCTTTCAGACTACTGGTAAGGAGCTCATTTTCCATTGCATGATCTGAAACTCTGAATATACAACTTACTGAAACTTAAATTCAATGAGATAGATATACATCAAACAACTTCCTTATTTAACATTTTGACCACAAATCTAACTTTGATTATAACTAAAGTGGTTCTATAGGACATCAAAATATCTCCTGGATATTGCAGTTACACTTATGCACTAAAATTCAATAAAGCTAATATCCATTTTGGAAAATTCATTAGAAAAAGATAGAATCTCTAATGTTGAAGGCCCAAATCCATTTTCTTACACCTATGCATCCAATTTATAGTAGGGCATAAGTGAGGAAAAGACCCTCAGCAATAAAATGTTCTTATTTTACATTCATCAACATCATCACTGTAAAACAATCCCGAGGGATCCATAATGAAAAAGTACTAAAAGAACCCAGTAAATAATGAACTGCCACATATAAGCTGTAACAACACCCTACTGCAGCATAAATTACTAGTATATCTCATCACAGCTGAGGTCTCATGACCCTAATACTGTAGTATATATTATTATATAGACATCTCAAAAAATACCATTCAGAACCTATAGCATTAATGAAATTAACCAACAACAATAAAAAGAACAATAATTCATGTACATGAAAGAACATGAGACAAGACTTTAGGTGTTTTAGCATGTAGTAGTAATGTATTAACCAATACTGCCTGGCATTTAAGTTTTAACCAATGAACAGTTGGCTTAATGGTTTCTATGAACGAATTTCTATTTCTAAAAGAAGGGGAAAATGTTATAAAAATTAAAAACTGATCTGTCTTATTAACTAGAAACAAAAAAAAAATTCTCAACAAATGGCAATGCAGTAGTTACTAATTCAACAATTCTTAGTAATATATATATTGTTTATGAACAATAATTCCTCTTTTCTTTAAAACTCAGATAGTTGAAATTAGAAATAAAATACCAAGACTACAGTGTCTAAAAATCACTATGTGAAGTATAAATCTATTAGCTGAGAAATATTGACTATTAAGATTTTTTCTTAGATACATTGAACCATCCGTATTTGTAGAAATGCAACGGCATACATCTAATTGCCAATTGCCATAAAGTTATATTTACAGACAAAATAAAAAACTTGGCATTCCACTTATCAGTAAATCACCTATATCCTTCACTGATTCATTGATTGCGTACTTTCATAAAGGGTGTCCTTGTTTTCAGAAAATTCATTTAACAATGTATTTGTAACTTAAATTCTGTTGAGAATATGAAGTTTTACAATCCATTAAAAAGTGTTAGAAAATTTTTCATGTCCACTTGTAGGGAGCTTTCAGTTAGTCCTAACTCTTAAAATCCTTTTAACATCCATTCTAAACAAGATCACACATGAGTCTTGGATTAGAACTTGTCCATCACAGATGAGAACGAATTTTGACTTTTCCAAAGGGTAACTTGAAGAACAGAATGTTATTTTCAATGCATTTTGTTTCACAAACTGCATATGTTCTTCATTTATCATGGACTATCATTTACTGTCCTTTACCAATCTTATTCCCAAAGTATACTCTAAAATCTCTATTGTACTTCATAAGAGCCCTAGTCTCTTGACATTCCAAATGCCTCGTCAGAAACAAAACAATTAAAACACTTGTTCTTACTAACATAGGAGAGTTGTTTCCTGACAGACTGCACCTTCTGGTTTATATATATATATATTTATATATATATATACTGCATTTATATATACTTGAGAAATCACACAGTATGTACACACAGTAAAGAGGAAATATATTAAACAGAGATACTATTTGGCAGGTCTCAACAAAATAAAAGGTCCAATCCACATTTCCTCATAGCATATACTCATCCTTCCACAGCTAGTAATAAAATGAAAACAAAGTAAATCATATAAAAATGAGAAAAGAAACATTTCTCGTGACACTTGACTTGTCTTCTTACTCCCTCCTAATCACAATAATGATCAATAGGACATGTAGTATGAAATTATAAATAAGGAAAACACTGTTTCCACATTAACGACTTCAATTTTCTTCCACGCGCCACCACTAAAGTAGGAGACGCAACTATCACGAATGGAGCTTTAGGGTGTAGCACATGTGTGCCAACACCAAGGAAATTAACATGGTGAGAGAGGGTAGCCCTAGGGATCCAGCCCCTCCACACAACTTAATTTCTGTTTCCTGGAAAAGAAAGTTTGAAAAATATCAGTACAAATAAAAGTTTCCACCTTTCCATAAATTTCACTTCCAATCTATATAGCACAGTTAAGAAAGGTCAACAATAATGGCATGAATATTACTGATACAGAAATGTGCTTTTTTTCCAGTCAAATTAATATGGTTTGTTCTCATCTTCATGCTTCACTAGCAAACAAATATTCACAAAATTATCAATGTCACTGGGGCACTTCTTAAAACTTATTATGAAAACCATATCCAATAAGGAATCATGTTTTCAGATCTTAATATATAAGCATATAATATATCCCCAACTTTGTTTAGCTGATCTACATGAAAAGGTAAAGCCATAACTTTTGATTACAAAATTCATATTTAAAAATTAAAATTTGTGAATATGCAATGCTACTGTACTGTAATATATACTTATGTATAATACTGTGGCATAATAACATGTGGTTTGCAAAGTTTTGTAATACTGTACTGTTCATACTGCATGAAGTACATGGTATTACTGAAATTTGTAATAAACTTTATAAATGCTTTTCTTAAATAGTTTAATGACAGTTCAAGTTTGAAACTAAATTACATAGTAGTGCCATCTTATGGCTCACAATTCTGTCTTAAATCTCCAAAGCTTAGTTGCAAATGGTAACTATATTAGTGTATTTCTGTTTGAGGACACAATATTTTTATTAAGATAGAGGAGTCCAGAATCATAAACAGCTTTGAATCAACCAGTCTAACTTAGGCCAAATATTTCAAGGTCAGGTCTCACTCCATGAAACACGTTTGTTATCATATGTGTGGATTTTTATTACAGTAAATATGTAACAGCACTCGTGTGGAATTTAGCACCAAAAGATTTTGAGTTGAGGAGGAAAATTCCTTTTAGCGTACATTTATTCATTCCTGCCTTGTAAAGTTAATGCCATCTTTAGTAGAGATTTGGCATTGATCAGTGAGTGGGCTGTAGGACTGAACATCAAAACTAAGGTTTGTGGCTGGAATTGCTCCCTGTTTAGTGTTTCAAGGGTATCACTGGAGTTAATGAGTTTTTAATATTTGGTGTTCCCTGTAATTTTTGTTTTGTTTACACAACTTAAGAAATAAATAATTTAATTCTGTTAAAAATCTAGACATTTATAAAGCCTGTGTCTACGTTCTGCTATTTTCTGTCTTAGAAAATTACTAAGTGGTGCTGTATAGCCTTTTCCTAACAATGGTAATTATGATTTTTGTTGCATTTGGAAAGTATCTTGTTAATCCCTATCTCATAAGCTGTATAATGATGTTAATCAGTTTGGGTAAAATAAGGCTTATTAGATAAACTTCATTTCAATATTATTTGAACTGGTAACTTTCATTTTTTACTTGCGTTCCAAGAGGCAAGTAAATGCCAGTTGCATTCACTTTCTTTTGAAGTGCCACAGTGTCTTGCACCAAAAATTTATCTTGTATGTATTATAAAACTATGTAATGGTCTTCTCAGCTGTAATGCTGCACCACTACATTAGTATTTTCTGACTTGAGCCCCTTTGTATTTGTTTATTGCTCATGTTGAATACATGTAGGCAGTCCCTGGGTTACAACGTGGTTTACGTTCTTGAGACGCGTTGTAACCCGAAAATCGTCGTAAGCCGGAACATCATAAAAAATCCTAAGAAAACCTTACTTTTAATGCTTTGGGTGCATTCAAAACCATGTAAACTGCATTCTTATTGCATTTTTCATCCAAAAAACCTTCAAATATTGATTATTTTGCACTTTTGGTGTCATATTTGTTTAGCCAGATCAGCGTTGTAGGCATCGTAACCTTGGAAATAATTTCTGATGAATATAATTGAAAAGTGCCTTAACCTTGGAACATCGTAAGCCAAACCCGTCGTAACCCGGGGACTGCCTATTAATGAATGACAAATTTGGATGGGTCATACACTTTTCAAAAAGACTGCTTTTATATGCAAAAAGTATCATGTTTTGGGGTTTTGTCTCCTTTTTGGCATGTGCTAGATAATTCCTTGGTTACATATTGCTGTTTTGGGACTTGGTCTCATTTGGTGTAAGTTTATTCATTCCATGGTTAAAAAGTACTTAATGTCTTTGGTATTTTGAGCCTGAAATCTTTACGTTTCCTGATTGACTTGTACTAGGTTCTTCTTAGCTTACTTCAATGTGGTTTTAACCACCGAATATATGGTAAGGCAAAATGAAGCTTTCTAGCACGGTACTTTTCTTATTATTAGCTTATCTTTGGACAGGGTATGAGAATAGCATCTTCTGTCATTAAAGGCACTATTAGAGGAGATGCATCTAAGAAAAACTGGCATACACTTGTACAATAGTGGCTGCTAGATAGATACAAAGATGAAGACTTAAAATATAGGGTATGTATTATATTGTTGAAGGTTTAAGACCTAGTGCTCTTGCAGCCATCATTAAGTACCTGTCTGAAAAGCACAGCCTTCGCCTCAAAGAACTAAACACTAGAGTAAAAAAAATACTTTGGGTATGTTATGGTATCATTGTCATAGAAATATTGATTACTTTCTAGGGGGGCAGAAGATGGGATATATGGGTGAATGTTCTTGACTTAGCTGATGGGTGAGTTTTCTTCTCAGGAAATTTTCTTTAGCTGATGATAATTATTTGCTCTGGACTGTATGGTGTCTTTTGTTGGACTCTTGGCTTTCAGGAGACAAGAGCTGAGTGTATGTTACCTATAAAACTGATTTTGTGCTAAAAACTAAAAGTGAAATCTTCAGTTATATGCACTGCCTTCTCATCAAAGTGAAGGGAGCAAGTTTTTTTTATGATTCAAGATTAAAACTGATGTTTAAAATGGATCAGTTATGAAGTTGTATAGTACTGCAATTGCATATCATTCTTCATTCATATAAATTTATTTATGCTAAATTTTTAACTCAAAACTGGTAACCCATTGATAGACAATATTTGCACAGAATTTGAGATATCCACGTAATTGATTTTCTAGCATTAATTTTCCTTCTCTATTTTCAGGTTTCACTTACTGTTTTAATTTTTTGTTGCTTAAATTGCCGATGATGAAAGCAACCTCTAACTTATAATGTTTCTTTTCAAAATGGAGTGATTAAACATATTGCACATTTCAAACAGTGTGATTCTAAATGATAATCTGTTGTGTTTAAAGCTAGCATTAGTTACCATTTCAAGTAGATACAGCCTTTACATAATATCCTACTACATTAGGCATGGGAACCTGTGGTGGGTATCTAGCCACGTTTTACTGGTATTTGTTTAGGGCACATTGATGATATAATTCACTTTCATGCCTTAAAGTCAAAGGTCAAATTCTATGAGCCATTCACAGAGCCAGATGTCTTTTCATTATAGGATTCTTCTTGTGGATAACTTTTAAATAAGCTGTGCTGATAAGTAACAGCTTCGAGACAACAGCGAGACAACATCTGGCTCTGTAAAATTCTATCATAAAATGACCTGATATTGCATATGCCTGGATATGAAAGAGGCTATATAAATTTTACACATGCTTCTCCAACTGTAGAAAAAAAGGGGCACAAAATCTGCTGTTACACTAAGAACATCAATCTTTGATATATTTCATTTACACAATGTATTTAATTATTTCAAACACTATCTTTAATACTCTATATAAAATTTTCTATTACCACTGTGAACCCTATGTCATGCTTGGATGGATTCACAGAATGAAAAAAGCCTGAAAAATATAAAATCTTTTATAAAGGGGAAAGGATTTCCTCATGAGAGCCTTCAGTTAGGCAATGGGATGGACTCCTACACAAGCTGATTAACTAATCTTCATCATCATCATCTATCCACAAAAATAAAAATTGGATATTATAATGTCTCAAATTCCCAGAGGCAATGCATTAATATGTTGTATAAAAACTAGAAATAAAACAACACCCGTCTAGCATCCACTGAGCTCTATTGGGTAGACTAAGGGGTGGAGCGAGCACAAAAGAATGAAAGAAAGAAAGAAAGAAATAAAATATAGCTACCATGAAAGGGGTAGCTAGGGTAGAGGGAGCTTACTATAAATTTAAGGACAAAGAATGAAAAGGGATAGCTAGCCGAAAAGATAGTAGCCTAAATGAGAAAAGTAAACCTGAGAGAACTTGATGCAGACTGAAAGGGATGGGGAGGGCCATGTTAGCTACTGTCGTATGAAATTCATTATGGAAAATCAAACAAAAGGAACTCAAGAACGAAGATTAGGTAAAAAATAAGATATTACCATAAAATACCCTTGATAGTCCTCATGTACATCATACTTAACACTCAGTAAGATAACATTTCCAATTGCTAAATTAAAATTATATAATTTATTTGCTATAACAAAAGAACCTAACTTTATGTAAAAAGTCTTATGCAATTAATGGAAAAAAATGCTTTCTATCCATTTCCTATATTTGTAACTTTTCCTCCAAAGGACTTGAAAACAACATGCATTCATATGAAATTAATATTTTGTTCGTATCTTTCCTCTTACATGGTTCATAAATTGATTAGCAATTGTACATGATGAATAGTTTCCTCTCAAATTTTTCTCCCAAAGAATGCATAATTAACATTTTGTTTTCAGATTTTTTTCATTTAAAGTACTCCTCAACAGCAGTCACACACACACATGCAGTTAATATTTTTCTCTTATGTTTCACAGGCCAACCTTGAACAGTTTCATTCTTATATGATTCAAATACTCAAGTTTCAGATTCCTTGATTCATAATTTTTTTTTGAAACTTTGGTAAACTTTTAATCAGGAAACATTTAAACCAAAGGAAAATGCTTCTTAATTTTTCAGGATTAGCTCACTGATGAACTTCATATTTTGAATTATTTTCCTAAGGCATCAATTCTAAAAAGAATATTAATCTATGTTAGTTTTGACGGGTTTACATTTTTGTAGTTGAGGTTGTGCGTTAAGCTAAAGCCTTTGAAGAATCATGCTCAGAAACTTGTTTTATCTTCTGAATTCTTTTGTAAATAAAACTATCCAGGTTAAGTCATTCTCATAAAATATAAGAATATTGAGAAGAATATTGTGTTTAAAAGTTATTATTAAATGAAGGCACTACTATACATGTCTAGCTTGAAAAATAACATAAATATAGCATGTTCTTAATAGAACCTTTTAGCATCTTCAATGCCTCTGAATCACAGACAAAAGTGTTTTATGACTAAATGAATAATAAGGCATTCTTAAGCAATGTAATACTGATGTTCTCTCTTGGCCATCTTTCCTCTTTGCATAAATTACAGTAGTACATAACAGCACTGTAGTTGAATTTAGTATTAATGAACCAAAGTTACAAAAACGGCTCGCAAATGCAGTCAGAATATCTGCATTCTCCCTTTAATGGAATAGTTAAATTTAATTAAAATAACTAAAGAAGCCATCCATAATTCCCATTTGATTTTCATGGTGACTCATCTGCTTAAAGCAAATTTTTAAATGTAGACATGAAGCACCAGTTACTGGCAAATTTCTAAATATGAGTACTGTACGTATGAGTATTATTACTACAGGGAATAATCTAGGCCAGTGGTCTGACTTGACAGATCTAATAATATACAGTAATACTTGTGTAGTAACATGACACTTTGAGAAATGGAATTTAAGTAATAAAATGGAACAAAAAAATAAATTTTGAGTTATGAAATAAAAAGTATTTTCCTGGTCATAATTAAATGGTAATAGATTAAAAGTCACAGTCATGAACAAACTGAAACTACACTCTAAGAGATACATGACAGATTTCAAGGAAAAATGAACAGGAACTAAGCTGAATTATATAAAAAAAAGGCACATGAAAAAATTAAGTGGCATAAATGGGAATATGATCTGTGAAAATCGTGCGTCTGAATTGCTGTAAGGATTTATCTATAAAGCGTAATGACTTATTTTATCTTAAGTATTACTTTACAGTCTCTCTCAGATAACTCATTTTTCAGAGAAAATATTAATCCTCCAGGACATTAACTCAATTGTTAAATTTGAGTTTTATGACTAAAAACATTTGAATTTACAAAAAGTAACTTTATGTAGACCCAAAAGAATTATGTAAATACTCATCAAGCTGAATATAATAACATAAAAACTTGTGTCCTTTTTATATCTGGCACAAGAAAAAATAATTAAAAAACTGATGAAACAAAAGGCAAATTTTCAAAAAAATAATTTTCATTTTTTGTAGGTAGTATACACTAGCTTTTCATAAATTAGAGTATCTTGCCACTTGTGTGCTATATTGGCTGTGTAATGACTAAACGAGGGTGGTACATTATTGGAGATGGGGAGAGAGGAGGCCAATCGTCACTGTATTCAGAATGAAAACTGAAAGGTGTCTCCCTCCACACATGTGAAAAACTGTTCCTTGGAAGCTGTTGGTATGGATATAAGGCTCTTGTTATAGAAGGGGAAATGAGTGCTCATATTCTAGATCAGTTGAACAGGGGCTCATAGAGTCATTTACCTGTACTCATTCAGGTCCAGCTTGTTACTCTAGCATGAATGTTCATAGGTGTGAGATTTGGGAGAGAATGAGCTGGTGCAGACACCACCTCTCCCTTCAGGAGCCACACACTCCAGCTAAAGCACTTGAATGATCCATGGGATAGTCGCATGGTTCTTGGTGGTAACAATACTTGTTGAGTTTCCATCCTAATTCTCAACAAAATGTGTTGGGGGCTAAGTGGCAGCATCCCTCCAGTAGAATGAGGAGAAGGTAGTCTGATGGCGCCAGACTGCTGCCCTCATTACCTATTGAAGTGAGAAGTTCTTCCAGAAGGCGACAGAAGGCCCATAATATTGTGAACTCAAGGATTGACTGAAGGTTCCTCTGCACAACTGAGGGACTTTTAGGCTTTGAATATTACCTCTCATGGCTGGAAGGAGATGGTGTTTGAATACCTCCTCCTTGGGTGACATTTAGGCAGTGAACTCTCGATAACAACATTTTGTCTCTCTCCACCAGCTGATTATTAAACACAGGAAATCTAGAAACTCTTGATTGGGGTTGGAACCAAGGAATTCATATCTTGTCCATGAATTCTTGGATGAAGGGGAATGTGACAGTACTAGCATAAATAAAGGGTCCCTAGACAACTGTTTCTTGCACTAATTGTACTAATGAAAGAATACACATCAAACTTGTGAGTAGGTAACTTCAGATAGCACTGAAAAGCACTGGCCAGCAAAGCAGTGTCTTATCATTTGGATTTCCACTAAATTTGGAGGGAAGATTGAGAAAAATCTCAATCTTATTAAAAGAGATGATACTTGAGCTAGTATTCCTACTGAGGAATGATGTGATGAGAGTCATCTCTGCCCTACTGAAAGCTGAACGCAATACAAGCTAAAAAGACCTCCAACCATATGCCATGGCCAGTAAAGAAGAATCTAAAGGAAAAGACTGTCCGAGCTGGTGAAATGTTTTGAAAAATACCTCGTGGCTATTGTAGCACTTGAGACTGAAGTTTCCGAGACAAACAGACTGTTCAACTCTAACCCAATAAGATAAAGACTAAGGCTAAGGCCCCACCAAATCTGTCGCATGCGTTCAACACTGCCAAAGCAGCCGTGTCCGTCTGTAAGCATGTCCGTCTTCTGTGTGTATGGCCCAAGCAGACAAACAAGTTACAGTTACAAGACGGACAGTTCAGCAGCATTTGCCGTCATATGGAGGGAGCGTGCAAGTTTTTGCTCTATGACTCATTGCTGTCAACCAAACTAGAAGTGTTGAACAATAGGAAAATCTGGACTCATGACATAAATTTAGAACGAGGAAAGTGGAGAATATGCAACACTTTCATAAGTTATGACAGCATCCAGACAAGTTTTTTTTAATATTGTCGGATGTCGCCGAAAACTTTTGACTTACTTCACGAGGGCATTATATCTCGAATATCAAAATTTGATACCAATTACAGAAGATCAATATCATCGGAAGAGAGACTTGTAGTAACTCTGAGGGAATGTGAAGATTGTGTGTGAACTGAACACTACTAGGATACAGTAACTTCTGAAACAAAGGTATCTACATAAATGTATCCATTAGAATATAATAAAAAAAACCACTTGAATCCTTTATGATAACCACAAATCATCACAGTCGATTATAACTCAAAGTTGGGCAGGTGGTTCAAATGCAGGTTGTTGTAGGTCTACCTCAAATTCTTCCTTCATGTGGACCCCACCTCGGAGACGCACGTCCAACTGAGACTAAAAACAAAACGTTTTGTTCCTTGCGCATCCAACCGGTAACGCACCTAACGCCACCCATGTTCATGTGTCGTGTTGGGTCACTCGTATTTGAATTATGACAGTTGATTGAAACGCACAAAATGCTTAGCCGTGTTGGATACATGTGACGGATTCGTTGGGGCATTTAGCCTAATCGAGTTGGATAAAAAGTATAGGCAGCTCCTGGTTATCAACAGGAGTTCCGTTCCTTGGGGCTTGACAGTAACCGAAAATCGCCAATAACCGAAATTGAAAAGTTTATGGGCACCGCAATCAACCTTACGGTGCCCTAGACTGGTATTTTACCCTAATATGTAATAACTTTCATGAAAATGTAGAATTTCATTTACTTAATCGTTTACTATGGTCTGCACGGTAGTTCTACAAATTCATAATGGTAGATTTAATACAGGAAAACCTTGACCTAGAGAGAGGAAAAAAGTTGTAACCTTTTTCAGAACACTTAACAATGCCAATTTTCTCTAATGATATTGTCATCTTCCTCATAGTGGCACTTCCTAACCTCTTTTCCTCCATCTTTTTATTTATCCTAATTTCTCGTTAAATAAGTTCATAAAGTAAAAGAGATTGATTATAGTATCATTAGTAACGTTATAATCATTGCCTAAATGTGCACAGCCATAAACAATTCAATGAAAACAGTTGTTTTGCTACAAACAACTGAATCGGATAACATCACCTATCTTGCTTGCATTTCGGCCACCGTATGACAGTAAAAAAAATCACCATAGTTATTTTACAAATGGCAAGTAGAATAGGACTGATATTTTTACATTATACTTTGTTCACTATGGAGAAAATATTGGCAAGAAAATATACTGCTAAATTTAAGCTGCAGTTGGAGCTGAAGCTGAGAAAAAAATGTTCACACTACTGATTATTGTAAATTAAAGTCAACCCCATATTCCTGTTCTCGGGATCTGCAGATTTTTCTGTGGGACCTATCTAAAAATTATTCGCAGGAGGACTCACTCATTTGGGGTTTTTCCATCAATGAGGAAGATGACAATATCATTAGAGAATATTCACTAATTAGGTATCTTAATGTTATTTTTATGACTAAATACATTTTTATGATACAAAAATGATTTACTGATTTTCAAATATTAATACTGATTAACACATTCAATTTAATAAATTATATTAATTAATATAAATAATAATTATCCCTCTCTATATGTAGTACTGAGACGTATATTTTTTGTATAATAAATTATTTAAAAATTTTCATGTAGTATTAATAATGTAAACCGCAATTATATCAATTCGTAAAAGAAAATATATAGTAAATCACAAAGATTTTAGTTCATAAATTAAAAAATTATTTAAGAATGAAGGAGATCCCAATCTTTCAGCTTTGAGACTTGGCGAGAGGGGCGAGGTTGAAGCTGTCATAAATGTCAAGGACCTTGACAGCAAGGGTAGGGGAGTGTTGTGATCTTAGCAAGTCTCTAATAATTGCTGCCATCTTGGAGTCAAAGGATATACTGAAAAATCTCTCTCTCTCTCTCTCTCTCTCTCTCTCTCTCTCTCTCTCTCAGGAAAGTTTCTTTAACCAATTGGATTAACACATTTATCTGTTGATAAATATTCACTAATTAGTGTATTTTGATGTTATTTTCATGACTAAATACATCTTTATGATACAAAAATGATTTACTAATTTTCAAATGTTAATATTGATTAATACTGAATTAAGTTTAAATAAGACTAATGATATTAAATAACAATAAAAATAATAACTCTTTGTTTTGTATGATAAATAAATGATTCACTAATACATAATACTGAGTACCAATTTTCAAATATTAGTAAGAAAGTAATATATAATAATAATAATGCACTGTTATTACAATATTTATGCATTTCTATAGTACTTTGTTAAAAAAATTAAAGAACAGAATGTTCCCTGTCATTTGCCTTTCAAGTTGTGAAGCGAGGGGAGAGGTTGGGCATGTCAGAAATGTCACATTACTTGACAAATTAACAGGTCCAAATTGTTGCCAATGCCTGATCATCTCACTTCTATTTCTTCTTTCTTTTATATCTCTCTCTTTCCCAAAGGATAGAATGAGAAATGAAGCGCCTCAGTGGCGTGGTTGGTTTGGTGTTTGCTTCTCACCTCGGTGGTCGCGGGTTCGATTCTCGGCCATTCCATTGAGGAGTGAGAGATGTGTATTTCTAGTGATAGAAGTTCACTCTCGACGTGGTTCAGAAGTCACGTAAAGCCGTTGGTCCCGTTGCTGAATAACCACTGGTTCCATGCAACGTAAAAACACCATACAAACAAACAAAATGAGAAATGGATTGATAGATAGACAAATATATACAGTGGTACCTTGGTTTTCGTACCTAATCCCACAAAAACCGAAGCAATATTTCCCATAAGGAATAATGTAAATAGTATTAATGTGTTTCAGACCCCCCCAAAATATTTTTAAAAATACATTTATAGGTATCATAAACCTTTCTGGGGTTACTTCTCTAGGTTTTTTAGTGGCACTGTCTGAGGTTACTTCCCCACTTCATTTTTTACTGGCACTAGGACCAGCTCGAGTGTTACTGGACCCATCGAATAATATAACTGTCCAGAGACATTTGTTTCTGACGTGTCTTCAATATCTGCCTAAAATGATACAAAGCGTTGTCATTAAACATGTTGGAGACATGTTAAGATAATGTCTCAACAAAATTTTGTAAATCACACCACTTTGCAAACATTTCTTTGATCACTGAAGTAGGCACAGTATCCCCTCTCTCTTCCTTGGATTCTTCATCTGCTGTCTGTTGCTGTTCCTGCTGAAGGTCTTGCAGCCCCTCAGTGGTTAGTTCTTCCTTGTAGACATCCACTAGCTCTTCCACATCCTCGTCACTCACATCCAAGCCTATGGACTTCCCCAGAGACACACTAGACTCCACAACCGGCGTAGGGTCGTTGGGGTCAGCTCAATCCCCTCGAAATCCTTCTCGAGGTAACACTCTGGCCACAATTTTTTTCCAAAGAGAGTTCATTGTCCTGAAAGTCACTCACTGCCAAGCCTTGGCTATAAGGCTTATGCAGTTGAAGATATTGAAGTGATCCTTCCAGAACTCTCTTAGGGTCAATTCAGTGTCTGAGGTCACTTAAAAGCACCTTTGGAATAATGCCTTCGTGTACAGTTTCTTGAAGTTCAAGATGATTTGCTGGTCAATGGGCTGGATGAGAGGAGTGGTATTAGGGAGCCAGAACTTGACAGTGATGAATTTAAATTTGTATAACAGCTGGTCTTCCAAGCCAGGAGGATGCACAGGAGCATTTTCCATTACCAGGGCCACTTGAGGGGTAATTGATTTTCTTGGAGGTATTTTTTCACACTCGGGCCAAACACTTCA
The DNA here is from genome assembly GCF_015104395.2 of Macrobrachium nipponense. Taxonomy (NCBI): domain Eukaryota; kingdom Metazoa; phylum Arthropoda; class Malacostraca; order Decapoda; family Palaemonidae; genus Macrobrachium; species Macrobrachium nipponense. The sequence goes on along the minus strand of NC_087213.1, from coordinate 11,072,098 downwards.
TTGACCCACTCAATGAAAATTTGTCTCGTGACCCATGCCTTTTTATTGGCCTTCCACACCACAGGCAATTTATTCTTTATGACATTGTTTTTCTTAATCACTCGAGGAGTTTCATAGTGATACACAAGTAGGGGTTTCACTTTGAAATCACCACTAGCATTTCCACAGAACAAGAGAGTTAGCCTGTCTTTCATAGGCTTGTGCCCTGGCAATGAACTTTCCTCCTGTGATGTAGGCCCGTTTTGGCATTTTTTTCCCAGAACAGGCTTGTTTCATCACAACTGAAGACCTGTTGTGGGAGGAATCCTTCAGCCTTAAGATACTTCTTGAATTTCTGAATGAATTCTTCAGCGGCGTGTTTATCTGAGCTCACAGCGTCCCCATGCAGTATGTGGATACAGTGAAGTAAAGCATTACTTTTTAAAAGATCTATGTAAAAGATGCATATTCATTATGTTTGCTTTATGAGAGTCTCACAGTGCTTAAGACATCGATGACCAGACAGTGGTGCTATAAACCCCAGTCATGGATATATTCGACAAGCGCCATAAAACCGAAATGCCAATGACCGAGCCTGCCAATAACAGGGCTGCCTGTGTATATAGGCATATTTTGGCTTTTACTTCACACTAGGACAGAGGGACCTGGCTTGGCTAAGATAAAAGGGTTAAGTCTGTAACCTGCTGAGTATAAGCTCTAAGCAGAACTAGTCACATGAGAAAGCACTTGGGATTGATAAATCACAAAAAGGCACAATTTCATGCAAAGGAAATAACCAGCACACGCAAACGACATGTCTAAAACATACTGCGGCTGGAAAGACAAAACGTCAGTTGGGTGTCCCCATCTCCACCTGGGTACCACCCTCTTTTAATTAGTACATAGCCAGTCCATTGCATGCACAGAAGGATACTTCACATATGAAAGGCTTAGATTTTGTATTCCAGTAGGAACAAAAATTCTGAACAGGAAATATTTGTAGTTAATTCAGTGGCGAAAATGACTGACATAATTTTCTTAGTATAGTACCTGATACTTGTAATTATTTTGAAAAAAAAAATATTAGCTCTTTCCAGAAGTAATGTTGTTTTAATTTTATTTATTAAAATTATTAACCATTCCTCTTAAATTTTTCACAGATCTATCATTTTCCTTTTACTTAAGGGGAATGAATTACGTTTTCACCTCTTACATTTTCCACTGATACATGAAGCCCTTTTCTATATAGTATATATATGTGTACAGACAGTTTCCGGTTAACGACACTCTCTGAATGGCGATCTGGTTGTTTAGCGCCATAAAATCGGATATTTATAATGCTATAACGGGCCAAGTTTCGGTTATAGGAGTCATAACTCTGTTGATCTGTAGCTGGTTAATTACATGGATATGATCAGTTGTTGAATACCTGCTTCTAAAACCAGCCTGCTCTCTTGGTTGATTTAAGTCTAGCTGCCTCTTTATTTGGCCTAATATGGTGGCGGGATCACGCAAAGCAACAAAGCAAGCAATCTTCCCACAAGTAACTTAATCATACTGGCTTCCAAATAGTTCCCTCAGCCACACTTTCCCCTTTATGTTACTAATTATGTGCAGGACAATTGGTTTACCGACCACAGAACACACAAAACATGCATGTATTCACCTCAGATTCTAGATACTCAGGGCTTGGCTGTGCTGTCCGCCGGATATAGGCTAGTTGAGACACAACAGCCGCCGAGAATTTCGCTACCCAAGACAGACAAACACCAAAACCATACAACAACTAAAAAAAACTCCCCAATCACCACGCAAACAAACACCAACAGCTCGAAAACAACACGACAAATCATACACCAACACACAGACACCAAAATGCACAACCAACCTCTTCAACTTCACCACAACCAGACAGACACATGCTCAACAACTTTACAATGTCAAAATCAATCAAATCTCACAATCTCTCAACTGACCATCAGTGGATAAGACCACTGCCAAACCAACTCGATGACTTCACAGACTTCCTCACTTCTTCCCACTCTCGTCACAGACGCTAGCCACTGATAAACTCGGCGATCGCTACGACAGACAATAACCACACACTTACGCCCACCATCAAACCACTCATTCATCCCTCCACCAATTTTGCTTTCTCTCTCTCTCTCTCTCTTTCTCACGCAACCCTCAAAGACATTGTCAAATTTAAACTACCATCTTACTCCTCCATAATATGATCTTAGTAAATATTTTATATATTAATGAGTAAACTTATTGGGCGGTAATTTTTCAGGTCTTTTGTGTTTCCCTTTTCGTGAATTAATATAATGCTAAAGTTTTTCTAAGCTGTAAGTATAGAGCATTCTTGCAAGCATTTTGCGTAAAGTTCAGCGAGTTTTACTATTATGAAATCTCCATTTATTATTAAATCAATTGTTAGGCCATCTTCCCCTGCAGCTTTGTTTCTTTTCACGTCTTTAATGCTTTCTCTACTTCTACTGTTACTTTTGGTACCGGCTCAGGTGTTTCATTATTTCTATTGACAACGTTATTTCCTATATCACTATTGTACAGCATTGCATAGAAATCCTCAGCAATTTTTATCACTTCACCTCTTTTGTTGATAATATTTCCATTTTCATCCTTTAAAGCAAATATCTGTTGGTGCCCTGTTCATCTCTCTTGGATTTTACCCTCATGTCTAATCGTTTTTTTTTATCAAGTTTTTGGTGTTTTCTGATAGTTTTCCTTGATCTTGTTTAGGAACTTTTCCACCTACCTCTTGTGCTGTTTCCAATACAAATTTTGTTATGTTACTATTCATTTCTTCTTTACTTGCTTCCATTTCATCATATACCTGGGAGTATTTATTTTTTATTGCCAAACTGAACTCTCCTGATTTTACTCTTATTACAGGAGTGTTTATTTTCTGTCTTAAAATTAGTTTTTCGCTTTCTTTCCTTAGATCTAGACAAATTTTACTTCTCACCATTCTATGGTCGCTTGGCTTTAACTTGTTAAACACTGTTACATCTTTGACCAAATCAACTATTTCACCGAGAATAAAATCTATTTTGTTTTTCGTTTCTCAGTTTGGGCTTCTCCATATCAATTTTCTATGTTCCTTTTAATAAAAAAAAAGGTGTTCATGATTTTTAGATTGTTTCTTTCAGCAAATTCTACAAGCATGTCTCCTTTGCCATTTCTTGTACCTACTCTGAATTTACTTACAGCTGATTCTCCTCTCTTCTTTTGACCTACTTTAGCATTGCAATCACCCAAAACAAATGTAAATTGAGTCTTATGTTTTTTCAAAGATATTTACAGAACTTCATAAAAAATTTGTATTTCTTCCTCGGTATGGGATGGTGTTGGTGCATATGTTTGAATGATCTTCAGTTTATACTTCTTATTTAGTCTGATCAATCCTGCAATTCTATCACTCATACTATAAAATTCTTCTATATTACCTGCAAGATTTTTATTAATAAGAAAACCCACTCCATTTTCTTGGTTTCTTTCATGACCTCTGAAGCAAAATATTTTACCCTCTTTTAACTATATAAGATTCTCCCATTCTTCTAATTCCACTCAATCCTATTATATCCCAATTTATTTCTTTCAGCTCTTCTAGTAACAAAGCCAGATCTTCTTCCCTAGACAGAGTCCTAACATTGTACGTTGCAAGGTTCAGTTTCCAAAGGTGGCCTGTTCTAGTCCAGAGATTTTTAGTAACCCCTGCAGTGGGACATATCTGCCCGCCACCTTGGGCAGTTGTTCCCACTGCCGCTGGGGACTGGGGACTGAGACGGGATTGTTGTGCTCATGTCTGGGGTTTGGCCAGTTTCTTATCACCATGCTGGTCACTGCGGATTGGTGATGGTGTGAGACTTTGGTCTGATCGCTCACAGCAAACCAATCTAGTATGGGTGGCCCCGACTAGTACAGCTTTGTTGATCTTGGAGATGTGCAAACCCTTTCACCATATTAAGGTATCCCCACTCAGAAAGGGATATACTGTATATATATATATATATATATATATATATATATATATATATATATATATATATATATATATATATATATATATATATTATTTATTAAAAAGGACTAGATTGGTGGAAAATGTGAGAGGTGAAATTAAATAATCCATTCTCATTAAGTAAAATGATAATGATAGATCTGTGAAAAATTTAAGAGGTATGGTAAATAATTTTAATAAATAAAATGAAAAAAACAATGTACATAGAAAATAAAAATGTACAGGCTAACAGTGATGCATGTTTATCTGGACTTTGGACCAGGTCTTAATTTAAAATTAATTTTCAAATGTACAGAACCATTGCTAGTACATGTACATAAATCACATGCAGCATATATTATATATATATAATATATATATATATATATATAATATATATATATATATATAATATATAATAATTATATATATAATAATATTTATTATATATATATCTATATTATATATATATTATTATATATATATATATATTATTATATATATAATATAATATTATTATATATTATATATACATACATACATACACACACACACACACACACACTGTATGTATAGGTATTCTTTTATTAATGGGTAAAAGTAGTATATAAAAAATAATATTGGTAAAACTGTAATGAGAGTATTACAAGACAAAAATATGCAAAAGTTTTTGCGAGCTAAAAAAGAGAAAATAAGCAAGTATAAGTTAAGCAAATACCTTTTTCAATATCCGTAATACCGAATTCAAAAACATGTCTGATAGATACGAGGTACCAAACTAATTTTTTTTTTCTCCATAGTCTTCATAAGCACATGTAAACATTCAACTTGGTCATTTTTCATCCTTCACAGAATTCAAGCACATCAAAACTCAATACCAAATAAAAATGGCAAAAGCCTAAGAATTAAAGGGAACCTTTCTCACAGTTTAATATGGCAGGTTATCAATAAAATGGTATAAAAGAAGCAAATTCATAAAAAAAAGAAGATAACTTCACTTAAAATAACTTACTGCTCAAAACTTAGACAAACTGTCAGTATAACTAAATGAACGAATACAAAACCAACCTTGATGGAGTATGATTAAAAGAAATTCATAAATGAACAGGAAAACTAAATGAATGAATCCTTTGGTATGTAAATTCATAGTTGACTGGACAAAAATAAATAAAAATAGAAGATTGGCTAGCTACCAGTGGACATAGCCAAACTGAATAATGTTAAGTTTTTAAACAGCTGAAAAAAGGGCGCTTGCTTCAGAATAAAAGACTACTTGTGTACTGAAGTGTCTAGTTTGAAATAAGAAGACTAATAGAAATAGACTTAGTTGCCAGAGGGTAAAAAAAAGGTTATTTTCAAAGTGGGGTTGGCTAGCTTTAAGTAGGAACAGTTAGCTGGAAGTAGGATGGCTAGCGTTTTAGATAAACTGATTGCTAGAAGAAGGAAAACTAGTCTCAAGTGGGAGTAGCTAGTTGGAAGAGGGTGGGCGAGCAGAGGAGACCAGTGGAAGTCTCAACGCAGCTTTACCGGGAATTCCTATGAAAGGAGGCAGGAGGGGGGACAGAAGGGAGTTAGGTCATTGTTTGCACAGTTAGTCTCTATGTTTAGACTCGTGTGCTTGATCAATGTGTCTGTTCTAAATCAAAATAATTCCTGAAATGTATCTATATCCTAATTTGCAAATTTGAAAAACTATTTAAAAACTCTAAGCAAATGAATTAATGAATTGCTAGATGATTATCATTGTTCTTTACTATATACAGAAATCTATGATAAATGAGAAATAATATCTACTTTAAAGTCTATTAAAAGCTATATAAATCAATATAAAAATTATTTATTTATGTATATGTGTATTGTGTCCAAATGCATATGTGAGAGTGTGTATGTAAACATATACATAATCATTTATATAATTGTGTGTGATTAAAATATAAAAAGCACACACAAAAATACTAAACATTATACATATGTTAATATCTACAAGATATGCAGTAGATACATAAAATACACACACGCATATACAGTATTAGTTTACTCACATTATAACAGGCTGTACAGAACAATGTGCATGTGTGTATATTACATGTATGAACATGAATGTATATGAAACTTTTTATGAACTGTAATAAATGAACTTTCTAAGCACGGCCTATTTGACCACAGTTATCTGACAATGTAGTATCATGATTATTTCTTGGAGACAGTAACTCATCCTTTTCAAGATGAAGTGGAATTTCAAAGCTTATGTTGACTATGAAAATGCAGGTACATATATATAGTACATACACCATTGGTCCTACATCAATTCTTGAAGTATACACTTTCAAAAATTATTTAATTCCATGCTTTTGTATTTCTAAATTATTATGGTATCGAAAACAATTGTGATAAACTTATGTTTTCACTTCAGTACTAAAATGCAAAAATAAAATCTAAAAATTTAAAATATAAAAATTCAAAATATGTATATACATACACTCAAAGTCATATTTTACAAATGTCCACAGAATTTTTTTTATTAGTACTTTCAAATAGTTCAAGTTCCTATACAAAGGCATGAAGACAAGGTGGCGAAATTGTTTTTATGGATGATTTTGTAAGGTAATTTAAAAAGGAAAAAGGGGCTACTGGCTATTTTGAAATAATTTTAATGTTTATCTTTTAATATAACATGGTATCACCAGTTTTTCTAAGAAAGCTTATTTTTCATAACCAATCCCTGCATTTTAACCCCAATGAAAAACTCCTAAAAATAGATCTCATCTAAACAATTTAGTTTCTTTCAGAGAAAATCAGTTAACATGACAAATTTTTAATGAATTTGTATTTTTCATAGCTAACAAACCTGAGGTCTTGACAATAGGATAAATCTTCTGGTGGCAGCTGGAAACTGGTTAAAACAATCAAAGATTGTAAATGCAAGGAATCTATGGCCTCTGGCATCCAATGCATAGTTGAGGTTGAAGCAAGTCCAAAGACTTCACTTGAATCCAGTGACACATCAGTCTTCCTTCCAACCCAGGATGAAACATAAGAGAGGTGGCTAGAGGTGGGCAGTCATTGTTAAGAATTTAAGTTTGTTATGTGGAACAAACCTTCTGTCTTAACAAAGGGATATACTCACACTTGGAGGGAGGTATGAGAATCCTGAACCGACACACTTCATCATTCTTCTTAGAAATGAGAATTCTAAAGAAGACCTAAGCTTTTGAGATGTTAGATATGTGGATATCTAACACTGAATGCACTGGGTTTAAATACAACAAAAAATTTCCAGATTCATTGCATACATGCAAGTCAAAAAGAACTAAATCTCTTCAGGGAGCAAACCATGTTAACCACCAAAAACGATTTTTGTCGCTACTCCTCACTCTCCTTGTTGGAGAGAGGAGTTGAAGCTACTGAGAAGCAGATTTGTATGCTGCATGGAACATAAAATGTCCTGTAACAGCATGGCTGCAACGCTCACCTGCATCAAGCTGCCCGTAGGTATGTAGAAAGGAAAAAAGGGAAAGAAAAGAGACCAGTGACCTCACTCATTCTCTACTTCACACAGTCATCTTAGGCAAGATACAAACTGGCCCACCATGGGCACTGGATGAGTCTCACTTGTTGAACAGCCACCACTGGACCCAAGGAAAGTGTCCATGGATCTGTGGACAACATCCTTCATGTTGAAAAAAGTGAAAGGATTTGGTGCAGTCAGGAATCAGCATTCATAATCCTATGAACAGATAAATTCTAAGTTGACAGGGAAGAACCTAATCCTCTGGTGTCATGTGCTTCTGCATGCATCTAATTGGTGACAGAACTCGACAATGAGGAGTAGGCTTGCCTAATCACCTCGTGTAGTTAAACGAAAGGATATAGCTACTAGGACACCTCTTTCTTGACCTGGCTTGTGTTAACATAAAGTCTACGACACCAAACTCTCGGTAACGAGACCTTCATATAACAGCTTTGACGGGTCAAAGCAGAAACTCTTGAGGGTTAGTGATAAACTCCACGCCGTAAGGAACAGAAAAGGAGGCAAAGCTGTCATCGTGAACCATGGGAATCTGGGTCTTAGCCACGAATTCTGCTGCAAATTTGAAAGCTACTGACCCCAACCCATTGTGAGTCTGTGTCATAAGCCTGACCCTGAAGCTCTCCAACTCTTTCAAGGAAGCCAAGGTCAGCTGGAAAACTGTTTCCAAAGTCAGTTCCCTGTAAGACAATTGACAAATGGGCTTGAAGGAGCTTGAGTGAGACTACTCATTACCAGAGTAAGGTCCCACGTAGTAGGTCTAAGTTTCCTAGGCAAAGCAAGACTGCTCAAAGGTCTTGATCCACACTGAGAATCCTCAGGGCGAAGTGATGTCCACATTCTTCACAAAACTAAACACAACTAACCCTGTAGCCCCTTGTCTGTTCTGACAAAAATCCAGATCTTGTTTACTGAACAGGAACTCTTAGTGGAGAGAAATCCTTTTGATGACACCAATCACAGCAGCAGACACCTCATCTTGTATACAGCTGATGAGGAACCTTTGAAGTACTAGCCTTACCTCTGAGTCACTGCTTCGCAAGAAAGATTTCCAGCTTGAAAGGAAAACTGGACAGTCTCCAGACATGAGGAGATAAGGTTTCTACTAATTGGTGGCATCTTCATTCAGCCCCTTCGGACCCATTCCTGCACTAAGATGCCTCCTGTGAATGTTGGAATGATCTTGAAGAGCTCCTGGCCTTGTGGGGCTTGGAGCGTACAGGACAAAGAACTTCACGTAATGTTGGAATTGAAAGCAACTTTTCTGGGTCTTCAGTAGATTTGAGAAAGGGAGGTAGGGCACTCCATTGTTCAATCTCCAAGAATGTTCCCAATATGGTAATTTTGCACTATTTACTACGGTAAGTTTGCTCTATTTGTAGTTAACCCGTGTCATAGGCTAGGCTAATGTTTATTTTGTGAGCTGTAGGCTAAGCTAGGTTAGGATACATCTTTGTAAACTAGGGTAGGCTAGTTTACTACTAGTCTAGTATACTAATTGCTGTTGTCTTTGAGGCTTGGTTAAGTCTGTATGTACTACTATATTTTTGAAGATGGCAGGTATGAATCCATACAATGAAGCAGAGGAGGATTGTGACTCCTATTATAGTAGAGTCAATATGTATTCCATGGCTAATTAAATTAAAAATGCAAAGAAAGCTGCTGTATTTTTCATTTTGGCAGGGCCAAAAGTTTTTGGTTTCGCTAGGGGTTTAATCTCTACCCAGATGCCTGAAGATAGCACCTATGAAGAGATAATTGCACTCTGCGCAGTCACTATAAACCTCAACCTGTTCTCATCTATGAAGTCGGGAGTCTGTTAATGATTTTGTTACAGTGCTAAAGGTACTGGTTCATACTTGTGAGTTTGGGGAAACGCTGTCAGAGATGTTACATGACAGGTTTGTAATGAGTATTGCCCGTGATAAGTTTCAGCAGGTGTTGTTGGCTGAATCTGACTTACCCTTTGAGAAGGCTGTTGGCATGGTCACAGCTAGTAAAGCTGCGTCGAAGGATGTTAAACCTAATTCTCATCCTATTGTTGGATCTAATGCAGGTTGTGTAAGTTACATTGGAAAAGGGAAAGCAGTCTCTGTAGAAAGCTCAGTCAAAGAACAATGTAAATTTCTGAATGGAGGGTCTTCTGTCTAATGAACTTGTGGGTGATCCATGCTATGATTATATCTATTCTGTTACTGCAGTGAGGGCTAATCCTATTATTCTTGATGTGTTGCTAAATAAAGTGTGTGTTCCAAAGGAAGCAGACACTGGTGCTGCCTGTACTCTTCTCTAAAGGCTAGTATGAGCAGTTATGGCTTGTAGCTCTGGAACGTCCAGTACTGAACCCATCTATGGAGATGGGTTAGTCTAAAGGTGTATGGTGCTCTTCAGGTGGCTGGTGAGATTGATGCCTGCTAAACTTGAAAATGTTTCTGAGGTGAGCTCTGTTAGGGTCGTCGTTTTCTATGGCTAGGGTCCTTGTTTGTTAGGTAGGGATCTTATAAAGTGGCTTGGGATGTTGGATAACATTCACAGCGACGCTGCTATGTGGTTCCTGTGGTGAAGCCTAATAACAAAATCAGATTATGTGAGACTATAATCTCAGTAAATCATGTGACTAGGCTTGACACATATCCCATTCCTTCACTTAATGACTTGTTTAGTAGTTTGGCTCGAGGTAAGGTGTTCTCAAAACTTGTTATGAGTCAAGCAAATGCTCAGTTATGCCTTGATGAGGATTCGAAGAAGTATACAGTAATAAATACTCACAGAGGGTTGCTTTAGTATAACCAGTTAAGTTTTGGGGTCTCAGCAGCTCCAGGAATTTTCCAGCAGGCGATGGAGGAGTTGTTGAAGGATATCCCTAGTGTATTTTGATGCCTGGGTGATATTTTAATTACAGGTGCCACTGAGGTAGAACACAGTGAGAGTCATGGCAGGTTTCAGCAGCACTTCTGACTACTGGCGTCACTAGTGTTTCACACTTAGAATGTCACTTAGTTGTGAGCCTTTCTATGCCTTCTTGACTTCTATAGGAGGATTTTCCTTTGAGAATCTACGTAGTATATTGGAACCACTGAATCATCTTCTAAAAGTAAAAACTCCTTGGATATGGGGTAAAGAACAAGAATCTGCATTCTCAGAGTGTAAGAAGACACTCATGAATTCCAGCGCTGTCGTGGATTTTGATCCAAAGTTACTAGTTGTTGTTGCAGACAGTAGCTCATATGGTATTGGAGCTGTTCTTTGTCATTAGGTGGATGGAGTGGAAAGACCTATATATTTTGCTTTGCGCATGCTAACTTCAGCAGAACGTAACTATGAGCAAGTGGAGAAAGAAGCCCCTGATATTGTATTTGCTTTACCCAGTTTCACTATTACTTGTGGGGGCAGAGTAATTTCACAGTTGTGGCAGATCACAAACCCCTGTTGGGAATCTTCTCACCTGATAAGAGTATTCCTCCTATGTCTTCAGGTCGGATTCAATGTTAGGCTTTACTACTCCAGGCTTATAAATTCACACTTTGTCATTGGTTGGGTACACTTTTAGGTACTGCAGATGCTCTTTTAAGTTGTCTTAACCTAATGTCTGCTACAGACTACCCCAGTAGTACCAGGTGATTGGATTAATATGGTGAGTTTCCTTGAATCTTTAACTAATCTTTGACATTGTTTGTGCATATGCTGCATTTGGGAAATTAAAGTGCAGGTCTGATAAAGATAGGCTCAAACCAGCTAGGCTAGGCTAAGAACTTCAACACGTAGACTAGGCTAGGATGGAGAGATGTTTTCGAACTAACTAAGCTAGGCCTAGAACCCAACCACTTAGGCTTGGCTAAGTCAGTAGGGGCAGGTTCGAACTAGTTAGCCCAGGCTAGGGTAGGCTATGCTAACCTAAAACTTACCACTTAGGCTAGGCTAAGATGGAAAAGTTAGGTTTGTACTAGATAGGGTAGGGTAGGCTAAGAACCCTACCACTTCTTAGGCTACAAACTCAACCACTTAGACTAGGCTAAGATGAAAGGAAGGTCCAAACTAACTAGACTAGACTAATAACTCAACTATTAAGTCTAGAGTAAGATGGTTAAGGAAGGTTTGAACTAGCTAGGCTGGCTAAGAGCCTAATCACTTGCCAGGCTAAGAACTCGACCACTTGTGCTAGGCTAAGATGGAAAATAAGGTGAACTAACTAGGCTAGGCTAAGCTAAGAACAAAACTACTTAGGCTAGGCTAAGATGGTTAAGGTATGTTCGAACCAGCCAGGCTAGGCTAAGAGCTCAACCACTTATGCTAGGCTAAGTTAAAAAAGGGCAGTAGTTCCTCATCCTTCTTGGTCTAGACTCAATACCTAACCAGTTGAGTAGGTCTGAACCTCAAAGATGTGTCAGGTCAATATTCGTAGGAACATTTCAAATGTAAATAAACTATGAAACGAGAATTTTTCCTGCCTGGAGAGGGTTGAAGTCTTGGGTGAGCACAAAGATTCAATTCCCACAATGAATCCGTATGGACTTGATTGGTGAAGACATGGGCCAGCTGTTGAAGCTACCAAGGGAACTCCTGTCAGTCTTTACAGTGGCCAAAAGGCAATGCACAGACATCCTGCATTACTGTTGGGTAGGTCGTTATCTCTTCCACCAGGAGGGCTAGCTATGCTCTCATACGATGGAATAAGATCTTGAACTCACCTTTGACAAGGGAGAGCCAGGCACGCAGTCGTGCAACAAATCATGTACATGGCCGTGCAACAAATTATGTACAACGTCATGCGATGAATGATGGACACTCGTGCAACGAATCATGTACACAGTCAAGTGACAAAACATGTACATCGTCCTGCGATGTCACGTACATGGTTGTATGATGTTGAACAATGCACAAGCGAACATCTGGGAGAAGACCACTTTTTGTCTAGAAGTGTCAAGACCTGACTCTGGAAGGTGACTGATGAAAGTTGGACCTCCTGGGAGGGGAGAATGAGAAGACAAACACCTAGACTTCTTAGTCACAGAAAAAAGGTGGTCTCTTCTCTCAATCAGGGATGAAGAAGCACTACTATGATGAGAGACAGCCTCACATCCACATGTGTTACTAGTAACACATCCATGGGGAATAAGAAGAGGCAAAGAAGCTGTAGTCTCTGGAAGAGGAGAACGTCTAGGAGGCCCTGGAACAACAATCTGTGAGGGGACCACCTTTGGCTTCTTAATGGGAGCCTTGTCATTCTTATGTCGAACTTGAACAGACTGAGGGGAAGGAGAAGAAGAGACACATCTTTGTAAGGAGGGAGGCGAAACATCTCTCCCACTCACAGAAGGCGAAGCAACGAAGTCCTGAATCTTCCAACATCTGCCCCAGAGGAAGCATAAAATCAGGAATCCTGGAAGACTGTATAAATACGATACTCATGGGACTTCTTAGGCTGGTGAAAGAGAAACGATAGCACGGGATTAGATTTAAAAACCAGCTTTGGGGGGAGGAGAGCAAGGTGAAGGTCCACTCTCCAAGGCAGTTGAAGAAAGACTGATGGTCACTGGACCAGTGATGTTGTTTTTTCTTCTCAACATTGGCTTTTAGCAGTGTTACCATATGTAGTTAACCAGATTTTTTAACGTTATTTATGATTAAATGCGTACTTTTCTATGTAGAGTTATTTTCTGTGATGTTAGAAAACTACACGTCACTAACTTAACAAAAAGTAATTTTGACGAAAAAAAAAAAAAGGATTTCAATAAAATTAATTTTATAAATAAGCAGGATATGTTTTATAGCTTTATTTTCATAATAAAACATAGAAAGGCAAAGTGAAGAATTTTATTCTTCAGTGCTGTGGCCTGTGGTTGGAAAAGCCATGGAGAGTTGCCAGATGTCAACAGAAAGCCACACTAGTAGACGACATTCCTCAAAATGGCAACCTTGCACTACTGGATTCAAGCGTGGTCTCTGGACTCACTTCCACCGTAACTAACTGCACATCGGATGCCAGATGCCACAAATTCCTTGCATTAACAATCTTTTGATTGTTTCTACCTGTTTCCAGCTGGCACCAGAAGATTTATCCTATTGTTTAGACCAATGGTTTGTTCAACATATGAACAATACTATTTTAGCTTTTTTTTTTGGCTATAATTTTCAAATTTAATCAGCAATATGCTAAGATGCCAAATGACATACTGTACTAGAAAATTCCTAGCAAATTTCCTATTACGTGCTTTAAAATAGTCTTGGGTCACTTAAGATGCTATACATAGGATTTATGTTTTAGTTATTTCACCAACATTAAAGTACAGTCGTTGATGACTATCTTGTTGTAAGTGATGCCCCTAAAACTTTATTTGAGTAGAATTTTATACCTCTAGATTTCTTGTTCTTGGTTGCTTCTGAATATGTCAACAGTAAGAGTAAATCTATGGGGAAAAGTATTGGATAGCTTTCCCTTGCCAGGAGAGCAATAGTGTGAATACCTTGTATAAGGACACAGCTTCCTTTATGTACATTTTCCTTGTATTTCACCAACGGTGTATGGTGGCATGTCTCTCATTACCATTTAATGTCAATTACATGAACAGCTAGAAAACAATGAGTTACTATTTCCTGTCAAAAAGATGATAATAATAAAACTCCATGTAACTGGATAGCTTAGACCATAGCCGCTCAAATGTTAATCCAAGTTACAGTGTAACTACTATAATATGATATACTGACATACAATCGCCAAGTTGTAATTTGGCTATGGCTCATATATCCAAAATTCAGACTTAAGTTACTTCAGCTAAAAAAATAGCCTAAACGCTAATCTTAATCTAGAATTATCATCAGTAAGAAATCAGCAACAACATAACTAGAATACATATAAAATTTTCCTGGAACAAAATTCATATTCAGTTCTAGTCACATAATCTACCTTTACTCAACAACTATGTACACGATTACAAATACTGTATGTACAAAATCTGACTAAGAAAACAAAAGAGCTAGTTGGAACCAAAGTGTACTGTAGTTTTAAAATCATGCCAAACAAATGAAGAAAAAGTAATGTTCTCATAAAAACAATGTATCATTTTGTACTCAGTGCAAAGGTCATTATCACTAGGTGGTCATCCACTACAGTACCTGTGTGTCCTTCTGAATAAAAAATGATAAAAATAAAAAAGAAAAAAGTTCCAATAAAAATATATTTTGTTAGTGTTATGTGCTTCCAAAAAACATCGGCCTGTCAGTAAGAACTACAAGGACACCTGGATTCAAATACAAATGATTAATTTCCAAAGGATGAAATCTACAAGTAGAAATAGTAATTTATTGGCCTACTTGTGAAACAAAATTGAGCTATGGCTATGGATGGGATAAAAATGGTTGTCTAAAATGAGAAAATATTAGGAAAAGGTCATGTGGGTTGGACAGTAGGAGAAATATATAGTACCTTAAGGGTAATATCAAGATTACTTGACTAAGGATAACACTTACAAAATCTACAATAACATCAATATAAAGGAAAAGATAAACAATCAGTTATGTGCTCAGGAAAAGGAACTTTGGGGTGATTGTTATCTACAACATACAAATTAAAAAGAAAATAAAAATATGCACTGAACCGGACTTATATTCAAATACAAATTTAATGCTCCACCAGCACACATGATACATCGTTAGCCATTTCCCGCCCAAAATTCAAGTTAGTAAAGGATATATACAACACTCACTTCTGGATGATAATTATAACAGTTCTGAGGTCTTCTTCTGAAGTGACTGAGAAGCAACCGATTACAATGCATCGTTTCATTATAGTCCACTTCCGCTGGCTCAATGTCTACGTTTCTTGATTCACACTTGCACTGATTATTCACAGCAACCAAAATTAGGTTTGTTGATTTCACCTTCTGAACACTAAATGGCCTGATCAGGGAGAAAATACAAATTTGTTATTATATATTTTTCATAATATCACATAACTTCAGCTACCTAACAACTTAGGGCAAAATACATAAGAGCATTAAACAGAATAAAGAGCATAAAAGCATAGGTAAAAAAAAAAGGATTCTGTAGAACAATCTAGTTTACAAAATAATTTACCCGTGTGTAAAAAACTCATCTTTTTGCTATAATCTAATTAAAATAAACAGCATAGAACTCAGGTACTGCCTGAGAAAAAGATTCAGACCAAGTTGCATGAAAATGAGAAATTTTGGAAAACATCAATAGAAACTAAGGTAAGTTATGAAAGGAGACTAGAATCAATGACGAAAGCACAAGAGGTAATGAATATGTACATATGGAGAAAGTGCAACTCAGGACGCCAAAGGAATTCTTTCTAAGTTGTCCCTTTGTAAAATGAGATAATCTGTATATCTCAAACAGTTTCAAAACTAATTAAAGCGTGCTCAGTAGTGTAGCCAGCGCCTCAGTAGCGTGATTGGTATGGTCTTTGTCTGCCACCTAGGTGGCCGCGAGTTCGATTCTCGGTCATTCCAAAGAGGTGTGAGAGATGTGTATTTCTGGTGATAGAAGTTCACTCTCGACGTGGTTCGGAAGTCACGTAAAGCCGTTGGTCCCGTTGCTGAATTCCAATTACTGGTTCCATACAACGTAAAAACACCATACAAACAAACAAAATTATTAGTGTAGATACCAATGGAAACTCTATACCTTTCTGACAAAAGTGTATACAGAAAATTCTATGGAACTTCATGGTTTATGGCTAGTTTCCTGGTAGTTTCTTCAAATCTGAAGTGTAATGTTTTACAAAACGTACTTATGCCACTGAGTGAATTCCTTCCAACATAGCTGGATCAGTTTGGATAGAAATATTTTTTGCCAAATAAGGGTGAATTTTTTGTGATAATAGAATTGGCCTTTCTTAGTTACTACATGAGCAGGTTTTCAATCCTTGACTTATTCCTTGGAGGAATAACTTCAGTCATGTCTAGCAATTACAGTACAATTACAGTACAATCATACTTTTATAACATTTTTATGTCTAAAGAAGTAAGTCTTATGCTATGGGGCAGTAACAATTATATTCTTTCTTAGTCAAAAAGAATATTTTTAAAAGTACCTAGAAACTAAAACATATTCCATTTTTCATTTTCCTATGTACAGGAATCCTTTATAACAGGTAATTGGAATTCACAAGGCTGTACACACTATACACTTATTTACAATTGGATTCTGATTGTTGGTCTTCTCTGACTGGTTCATAGCTAAATAATCTCCTAATCTTTGCCCGTTTTAAAAGATTTCATCATAATGCTTTACTTTCGCCACCCATTTCTGTATAATCTTTATCTCCCTGTGCATTCAAATTCCAGTAAATAATTTTCTTGACATACCAGGTACTAATAGCTCAGTTTTTGAGAATCATTGCTTTTTGTTTATTTGTTTGTTAGTTCTGTTCTAAACTTGTCTTCTGAGCCTCACATTATCATCATACTGTTTTATGTCAACTTTTTCTTGTATGGGGTTAGACCTAAAGAAGTGTTCTTACCCTGTGGACTTTCTGCCTGAACTTCCACTAGGTCCTCCTGGTCCTTTTTCTCATTTCCAAGATTTCCTATTCATTCGTTAACCCTTTTCATAAGATTTAACAGACAGCTTTCAGAATTTGTTCCGTTTTCTTTGTCAGCCCTTATGTATGCACTGCCAGTACTCACTCCCCCTATCAAGAGCAAGAGGATATTTTTCTTTTGCCAGTAGACTAGCTATATCTTTCCATTTCATTCAGACTACAGATCCTCATTTTCTTGCTTCCCTTACAATTCATGCTTCATAGTCCAGTTTGGGATCAAAACTCTTGCATTTTTATTACAGTACACTCTTAGGCTTACATTGTACCGTCATCTTCAAATGCTCCACCAAAACTAATCTACTGCAATATGATGAAGGCCTTCTTGAGAGAAGTGGAGCGCAATTCTTTAAGCTTCCATGGCCAACTCTTCATGGCTCCTATATCAAGACTATTGTATAATCAGTACTTTTCATAAATGCCTTTCACAAATTAGAAATTCTGCTGAATGGCCTCCCAAGTTACAGTGCTGAGCCATATGCCCTTAATTTCATATATTCAGTCACAAATTATAGAAACATTTTGCATCATAAATACCGCCTATAAAAGATATACTAGTACTTAATGACTAATCACATTTGTAATGAGCCGATGTGTACAAACACATGTAAATGTTAAATTTTACTATGAACCAGCAATAAAGAAAATATGAACTCTATTATCATACACATAATGGAAGTTGTTTCATTGCAGAGACATTAAAAAATAAATTAAATAAGAAATAATTTGTTAAAGTATTAAAAGATCGAGGGGCACAAACACTAGAGGCTCTTATAACCAGAAAGAGAACAGCCAACTGATCATAGGACATAAATGAAGTAAATATTTAAATAAAGCAACCTATGTCAAAATGCTCCAAAACAAATATAACACACAGTTACCATGACAGGAAAAATAACTAATTTTTCAGGAAATTTGTATTTTCCTTAGGTATAACTACCAGAGCCATTCATTTATGGAGAGTTTCAGCACAGGTCTCCAACCCCGGATGCCTTTTCAAGAAGGAAAAGGAGGCTCTTAAATCCTGGAGAGTTCTATGATTTTCACATGTCTTTCTCTACCACCATTTCCACCTTTGGAAGCAACGCCCAAAATTTCCACGAATCTGGAGAGGGAGTTGGGAACATTATAACTGTCAGAGAGAAGACAGGATAGATGTGTACCAGTTCCAGAGGTCTAATACAACCCAAGACTCTACTCCCTGTTGCTGCCACTTTGCTCAATGGAGTGATTGGTAATCAATCCCCTTCCCCATGTGGCATTGGAAGAGAGGGATTGCCACTCTCAATGACCCCCTCCCTTCTTGGACTGGCCAGAGAGGGAGGGTGGACTGGAAAGATTCCCATCCCTTCCTATAAAAAACCTAGCTTCTTAGGCACATCAGATATCTAGGGTTTTGCTGAACCTGAAGGATTGTTAAAAGTTACCTTTATTCTTTGTGAGGGTTTGAAGGACATTTCACGGTTGAAAGACGAGTCCTGAGAATCTTTTTGACCATTAATAGTTTCACTTCTGGAGCAATGCCAAGGCAAAGGCAAGCTCAGCTGACAAAATCATGGGCAGGTGAGAATCTAAAGATGCCCCCTTTAAGGTAATTGTGATCAGAAATCTGCAAAGTAACCTAATGAAAATGCTACTCCAAATTGGAATGAACAGGTTCTAAAGGGGAAAATTCCTTAGGCTCCAGATCTGAGGAGACCCAGGGAGGGGAGAGTGAGATAGCTGAGCAAGACTGTCCCGGGGTGATCCCAAAAGCGCATGGCGGGAGTGCAAAGGAGTGGTCCTCTTATCTAAGTGGGCATATATGATGCTGGCAGCCCTGTCTGAGGTACAATGATCTTCAGATGGTGAACTGGTATCTCTGCTCTCCTGTCATGAAGAACAACAAGAGGGGAAATCCACCTAGACTTTCCAAACAGCCTTGGACTTCCCCTTCTTCCCTCACCAAAGAGAGAGCCTACGGACAAGGAGGAGGAAAAAAAACAAAGATAATGATGACAGGGATGAAGAAGGGAGAGACTGTCTTTTGTTTCTCAGACTCATCAGACTTTTGGTTGTTTTAAAATCTAAAAGGGTGTTGAGGGTGGAGGAGTTAAAGTCACAACACATACTGGCTCAGCTACAGGGATCACCACCGCCACTGGATGATCAGCTGTAGCAGACAAGGTAGTCACAAGAACTGCACAAGCAGCAGCAGATTTATCAATGGTTGTATTATCATTCCTTCTTTCTCTTAGCAAGTCCTGGAAAGCAGCAAGCAATGAACTACCTGGAATTTGAGAGTGGGCCAAATTTTATGAAAATATTCAAAGGAAGACATCTTTCTATTGCCTATTTGTGTCCTCATCCTTAGACGAGATACCATTGGGTTTGTAGGTCATAAGATAATTAAACCTCTCAGGAAGGGGAAAAACCTGATGTACTTCTTTAACTGAGGTGAGGTCCAAGAAGCACAACTGCCTTCAGGAAGGGAATGAGTACATTCCTTACCCCAACAGTAAGAGTAGATTACATATGGGTCTACCAGTATACTGAAGACTCCAATGAGTGTATAAACTGGGGAGAGATAGCAGGATTGTTCTCTCTCAAAGGCAGCCAAAGAAAAGCAACGCAGTGAGAGGGAAGTGAGTGAGGTCTTACCCCTCCCAACCACCTTCTCCACCAAGTATCTACCTTGTTACCATGATTCAACAGCTATTCCACCTTATGCTGAAGGATACTCAATATATGAAGGACCTGGGTTAGATCCTCATGGAAACAAGTAAAAATATAAAGAATGGATCTTACTACAGTACATATATGTTTTTACGCTTCTGGTTTGGAACACTATCAACCTAAGTGAAGAGGGATGAAAGTTCAGCATTTGAATAATCATATGAGTTTTGTTGAGCAAATATTCTGAAAAAATCATTCATAGAAAACCTACTAATTTGTTTTAAGAAACTGATTAGGTTTAAGATATAAAAAAATTGTATTGCAACATGAGACTTTCCAGAAAGTAAAATAATAAAAAAAATAAAAGTCAATGTATTATAATAATTTCTGATGGCTTTACAGCACTTTTAAACTTACCTGCCACAGCCATTTGCATGACAATTTGAAAGCTTCCCCTTCACTGGTTTGTATACACCATCTTGCTTCAGCTTGTTATTTTGAAGTATGTATAAGTTAACCTCTTTATCACAGGGGCGAGGCTTTGTCTTGTTGATATATGCCAACTGAAAATACATAGAAAATATAGTATAAAGTGAGAAATATGCCAGATATTAGAACGGACTTATGCTGGATTACACCCTTGGCAGGAGAAAATGTTCTGCTTCCAGACCTGTTGATTATGTTGGTTTTTAGCAACATTCTGATGAGATGTGGTTATCCTGAATGAAAAACTAGCCTGACAGTTTAGTACAATTTACAACCAAAAGTTAATACCCTCTCATTCAGAAAGCCTCACGGTACAATATATCTACACTTGAAAGTGAAGACTGGATTTGTTTTTGTTACTCACCTTCGGCCCTTAGATATTATAATGCATTAAATAGTTTTCTGAATAAAGTCAGTATGCTTGTATCATCATTTAGTAAATGAACAAGATGGCTGATAAATTAAAATAATTTTCAATACAATCGGTAAGTTGCACTAACTATATCTAATGCTACGACTTCTAATCAGTGTCACATAGGAGCCATCAGAGGCAAAAGTGTTACTCTGTTAGGAGAGTGCTAAATCCCAGCACACGATATATTTTACAAGACGTGAGGTGGAATCTTGTGCAATACTAGGTTCTTGTGCAATGCATGTACATACTTGGTTTAGCATTAGTTGTTTCTGAGCAGTCATAGCTGGATATTCTGCCATACTTCGATCTGTTGTGATGCTACATTGAGCCATTTCCTAGTAACATTGGAAGACCTAATGTGTTCTTAATCTTAAAATAAACTCTGAACAACAAAATTGGGATTTTCCAAGTGAATAACTGCCACTATGTGCCTTCAAGTCTCCTAACCATTGAAAAATGCTCCCATGGATCATGTTGTATATTAAAAATTCTGATCTTATTTTTTCCAGTATTCCTAATCTACTTTTCTTGAAAATGTATCTTTCATTTTATATTGAATTTGAAACAAAATATCTGTATATACAATTATATTCGGTGACATTAGGAAACTGATGTATGTAGGTTGAATGAGTGGATGGTAGACAGCCACTTGAAATGTAATCATATTTCTAACAATTAAATTTTTACACTTTAGTAATCTGATTATGAGGTATTTTGCATCAAAAGGAATGCAAAAGACTGTTACAATTCTATACACTCATTTCCGTGATTTTCTATCAAGAACATCAAAGTTAATGAATGAATTAACATGGTATTTACAGCTGACAACACCACCTTCATAACTTCTGTTCACTTGTGGCATTTACAATTCACACACACACACACACACACACACACACACACACACACACACATATATATATATATATATATATCATAATATATATATAGATATATATATATATATATATAATATTAATTTATATTTCTAAATATATATTTGATTTGATAGTGTAACCTATGTACAGTATAGTAGTGAAGCTTGTAACTTTAACTTGTCTTTTTTTAAGAATTACATAATTTAACTAGAGCAGTGAACAGTCGAATAAAAAAAACTTGCATATGGTAGCCCACTTTAGAATGAAGTAAAATAATAAAAAAACAGAGAAAATAATAATAATTCTTTGTACAAGAAGTGAATAAAATAACCAATTTATATTTACTGCATATATGTATACACATACAGATTATATGCACAAATGATTGTAGTCAAAATACTGTGGCAACCCAATAATAAGAGAATACATAAATGGAAGCATCAAATGAAATGAGATGACAACTTGGAACTATTTGCGATACATTAAAGGAAAGACTAAATTTAGACAGTCTTGCAAAAATTTACTGACTGTGAATGAACAAACCTCCACTCCCAAAAACAGGCCAACAGAATAAAACCTAGGTCAACAAAGGCTATGCTGCTCTGATAAGCATCAGGTTAGGTGAAGCCTTGGTGCTTCCATGGACAGACTACCTGACATGGAAGTGATAGATAATGGCCGTGACATGTATAGATCATTCTTATTTCCTAAAAATGTTTCTAGTTTCCAGGAATGCCATGTGCTTTATGAGTAAAAACAAGTATATTTTACTTTACACATAGAGAGAAAACACATTCTTTAAATACGTATTGGTTATAATGAAAGTCATTAAAGAAAACAAGCCATTATTGAAACGAAAATAGGTTTCCTTTTCATGGTTTAAAACCCTAATTGAGGAATAAAGTAGACACTCATACATCAAAGATGGAATAACTTTACTCAGGGGTATAATAACTAAAGATGCCTCAAAAATCTATAACAGAGTGAAATAAATTTGAATATACTACTTCAGATACTTGCCCATTTATCCCAAGGAAGTTTGCCTTACTGATGGTTTAGTCATAATCAATTGACCTATGGAATAATTTTGGGTTCTACTTGGACTACATCATAACACCATGAATGCCTCCTTTAAAAATTTTCATGTATCAGTTTAGACTTACGGGAAAAACAAATTTCTCACTTACAGGTGATCAGATTTACACCTCCGGAGAGGACTCTAGTTTTAAGTGGCATTTTCACTGTTTTGTAAACAACAACTGTTAGGTACTCATTGCTACATAACCGAATTGCTTGTATAAATATCAGAAGTGATCCCTTCCACTTAGCTGTGCGTCTTAGCTCTCAGATGGGAAAAAAAGTATGAAGCACAAGGGTCACATATCTCTGCTAAAGGAAGGATCCCATGAGCTGATTTTCACAACTCTGCATTTTAACCTTAAAAGAAATTTCTTTTGAAATGAGAATATGTCAAGAACTTGGATCACACCCTTCACTGGTAGAAATCTTCCAAAATTTAGTGTGATGTACAAAAACTTAAGTCTGGGTATTAACAAAAGACTTCCACTTGGTGAACAACAGAAACGATGTTGTTACCCTACAGTCAAGATCAAGTCACTGAAAAGGGCTGTAGGTTCATAAGCAGGCAAGGCAACTTTAAATGTCACCCTGGTTTATTCACCTATCTATTATTGACTGTGGAAGACGAGGCTTCAGCAATCTCTGGCAATACATTGTTATCTATTACAAATGACTTGCAGGTAAAACCTTTAAGCAGGAAAAAGATCAACCTAAAAGATTGCTACATAAATAAATGACACTCAAAAAGCCATAAATGGGTTGTATTTCTTTGATATTCTTAAAACACTTTAGTTTAAATTTTCCTTTTAAAAATACTTTTTAATGCTTATAAAAATGTTTTGGTTTCATTTTAAATACTTGAATTACAGTGTACTTCATAAGCCAACTCTTAAAGAACTTTCTTATATATAAACAATGCCTAAAAATTCAACAATACGGCCGTAGCATTCAACTACCTGAAAATGATGTCTCAATAAGTTGGTAGCATTACCTTGAAGTCAGCCTTAGGCCCTGTGAACATGGACCACAAAACTATATGGCCTGATAACCATTAATTTAAAAACAATATTTGTGCCATCAAAACTGCTGCTTTTTACTGCAATTTCCCTTTTGTTTGTCTCCATGGCAGGATTACATTCCCTTTCCTTACGCCACAGAAATCACAGACAGTCTGTCAGCCTTCATAGAAGTTTCACAATGATTGCATCACAACAGCTGTGATCACTCATATGACTATCAACCAGACCAGGTTAAGACATCCTATAACTTGCAAGGATAAGTATTCCTTCATGACTTTGGCTATACTCAGTACATATTTCATATTTCCATTTCAATGTTAGCATAATTTCCTTGACATCAGTTATTATTAGTTTTTCCCTTATAAATATTCTTCCCACTACCAGGTTCAGAGACTGACATAAACCTAGACACACAAAGACATTTAAAAGTTCATCTTTTATCATCACTTTTCCAAATATCATCTTTAACAATCTCCTAAATGACAGCCTCTGACCCTTTCTCCATCATCCTTTGAATAACAAAGTACTATACTCGGTTTTTTTCCATCTGTCCATCCACCTGTGGTGTGTGCGCATGGTAACACTGCATCCCGGGCTTTAAATAGTTACGCTGTGTAAGTTTTAGGTAAATAAAAGGATATCTGGGTGTAGTACATTTGCAACTGAAAAGTGTTTTAATAATTTACTGTATGCGAATTACACCGTTAATATTCGAAATAGGATATTATTTAAAGGCCGGGACGCAGTGTTACCATGCGCAAACACCACAGGCAGATGGACAGATGGAAAAAAAACCGAGTATAGTTTCAAGGCTGATGGAAGTCTATGGTGTTCTCAGAAGACCAGACTCTCACTTATACCGACAGTCTCCACACGGGGGCCTTGCAGAGAATACCAATTGTTATTTTTACAAATTCTTGGATCCCAGCTGTACTGCATTCTACCTTTTTCCTTTTCATCCAATTTTGCTCTTCCTACACTGATGTCCCACTTCTTGAGCTTTACCTTACTCCAATTTCCAGTTCTCACTTAAGGAAAAATCATTCCGACGAGCCATCTTATAGTCTCAAGTGCCTCAGTGAACTCGTTAAACTAATATTCAATCAATATATAATGTCTATTGACACTGAAGTTGACTCATGCCAGTTGTCAGTGTCAGATTTTGGTGTCATCCAAATCAGTGCAAATGGGCCCATTCAGCAGAACTGTAAGGCCCCGTCCACACGGTCGAACTTTGGTCGACGAACTTTGTCCGACGTGACGTCAGAAGCGGAGAAACATTGGGAAAAGTCAGAACTTTGCCGCATTTTCTCCGCTTCTGACGTCACATCGAACAAAGTTCGTCGAGCAAAGCTCGGCCGTGTGGACGGGCCTTAAGACTTGCTTGCTAACTGTATTATGGCTCACCTCTAAACATCTTAAGTGCTGAAAATTAAAAATTTCTTATCTCCACAAGATCTAGACATGAGAATGAGCCCTGTTTACTCTTTTAAAGCTTGCAGCTATACTGAATATAATAACCAGCAACTAAATCAACATGTGAGATGGCTCCTAAATCAGTGGCACTTAAGTTCTGAGTTGATCTTCAAATCTGGCTGGCCATTCAAAAACATGTCCTTGGCTTATTTCTATGAATAATCAGTTATAGAAGGCAATTTAACAAGACCACTGGGTGAAGTTCCATGAATGAAGTATGTACATAGGCAACATATGACTCTCCTATAATCTGGTTGGCTACTTTGAGAAAACAAAATCAGGGGAGATACAATAACAGTCATTCCAGGCCTTGGCATATGAAATAGGTTTTCTTCCTCCAGTTGAGAATCTGTAATCTCAGCCTATGTGCTGCCCTTTCTGGTCTCACAGCATCATTTGAGGCAATTCCATTTCTCCCTTTACCTCTAGATCAGTTCTGTCCTCTCCATAGAAAACCAATCTGGGCCACACAACCATCCATTTGTGCAATAAAGGGTAACAGAAAGAAAACAGTATACTTTCTTGAAATTGAGACAAAGAAAGGTGGACAACAGCCAATGACAAAAACACTGAACCAAGAAGAGGAGCAACAGCAACACTACTACCAACGGTACGTGGACTCTAGATGGAAGACTGGTGTGGTAAGAGAACTACTAAAATGAGTGGTAATGGAGCTCTGCTTATTAACAAGTTCTAACAAGTGCTGGAGGACTTTTATCATTCCAATCCTTTCCTAAAGACAGCTGAGTTCCTAAACAAAGGCTCGACAATATCTCTTCACTTGAAGGATACTTAACTCAATCTAATAACTCACCACAATTACCATGGCCAATACTGGATTTGTCTATGCCAGAGTTCTCATATCACCCACAACTAGATTTGGACCTTTCATACTTGCTATGGGAAAGAATTACCAGATCAGGTCACATGATGTTTTGGCTAGTGCCACGATAGTGTATCAGTCACCTTCATTAGTGATTTGGGGAATCACGTATTGCTTACAGTATCACTTACAAATTTGCTGGATTAACTCTCTATACAGAAAGTTACTGTTTTGGGAACCAAGTTTCTCCATTTTACTTCATCACATCAATGCTAGTTTTTGAGTTTAAGTCCGTTAGAATACGTGTGTCACAAACTGCTGCCCAACACTTCTGAGAACAAAATCTTTGATACACATAACAAGCTAAAATATGAATCTAGTGTAATTTTTTCTAATGGGTTTGGCATTCAACTTTCAACATCTAATGCCAAATAATGATGTTTTCTTAATAGCAATAAAAGTTTAATCAGTAGAACTCTTTACCATGCAGTAGTGTCATATTTTCTAGAATATTACCAATCATGTCACCAAATCACCATAATACTGATCCTTGAAACTGAAATTGCCCTTCGAGGACTAATGATAAACAATACAAAGTCTTTGATAGTGAATGTGAATGTACTGTAAAAAAAATAATATGATGGAAAATATGAAATGAATAGAGAAAAATAAAGTGGGTAACTTACCACACAAAATTCTGATATCCCAAAACCAAAAAGAACACCACTGTGCACAAATAGGAAAAAAAATGTCGAAAAACTAGCATAACAAATTGAAAACCACTAAAGAAGCTATAAAAGCTACCCTAAAAATATTGGCTATAAATATAGCAATGCAAGTTTTTTATTGTCACTCCTGTCTCTTTCAACCATTAATAATGCCATCCTTTTTCTGTCTCAGAGGACAAAGAGAATCCAGTACCAAGACTGTCATAAATAAATAAATTTTATTCTACACTGAATTCATTATCATATACGTCTACCGGTAAGTGGAACGCGCAGGGCTTTCAATGCTGAGGCCATGCGAGGCAAAAGGTAACACTCAGCTCACCTGCTGTTATGAAGCAAAAATGAAGTAAACCAATGAAAGTATACATAAGGATCAGCTTCACTGATGATGAATCAGTCTAAAACAAGAGCTTATAAAAAATGTTTACAAAAAAAGGCATACGGTTGTCTTTTTTTTAAGATTACAGAAATTAAAAATATTTTTTGAGGTTCAACAAATAAACCACCGAGTGATAATCTCAAGAAAGTTATAAATAAATGGATCGCAGCACTCAGCCATGATTCATAAATACCACAGGCAAAAATCTTTTAAATACCCTCTACATTTTCACAATTGTGACTTGAATTCGCAAGTGCATATTGCTTTGGAGAACTATTTGAGGAGCATATTTATTTCAGCTTACAGAGCAGAATACTGTATAAATTTGGGAAATAAAAGATGTCTTTCGTTTCTTTTTTAGCAATTAAGATTACTACTGTTTTCGAATATAGATTGGTTTTGAAGAACACTTCCTAGCAGTTAACTTCAGAAGGAAGGTTAACTGGAAGACTAGTACCTACA
Organism: Macrobrachium nipponense; assembly: GCF_015104395.2. Taxonomy (NCBI): domain Eukaryota; kingdom Metazoa; phylum Arthropoda; class Malacostraca; order Decapoda; family Palaemonidae; genus Macrobrachium; species Macrobrachium nipponense. Next base: position 11,044,603 of record NC_087213.1, on the reverse strand, counting down.
CAACAACAGATGTAATAGTACTTCTAAAGAAAGTACAATTATATTCTTTAGTGTGACTATAAATTTATCCTCTAGACAATGATAACAATTTTTACATAATTGTTATCATTGTTATCTAAAGTAAAAAAATTTTTCAAGTAGAACAAAGCTAGAAGGGGCCACTAAGTTGCAAAGTAAGCTGCAAATGAATTGCACAACTTCAAAACCAGCAAGCATTATACTTATCTTCTTGAGAAAGCATATCAAAGTAAGCCTCTCTCCCTACAACTAACATCTGTGAAATAATCCTGGCTCATCTGTCAATTAATTTATTTGGTGTCACAGTTTAACACATATTGCGCACACTAAAAAGTACCTTTCAGGAACCTTAATATGTACTAAGAATTCAGTTTCTATGAAGAGACTCAAGCAAACTGTAATTAAATATGCTGTAGTGGAGCATACAGTTTTGATATTCAGGCAATGGAAATGCACTACTGTACAATAATAACAACATTTGAAGGACCAATGAGCCTTTCCCTAGTCAGCTCGGAGTGAGACTAGGCACTATCACTTGTGCCTCCTACTACTGATGTTAAAATGGATTGCCTTAAATGAGGACAGTTATTACATTTATGGTCTATCATGTGTGATGCAACCAGATCACAGCATCAAATGTAACCAGCAAACAGATTAAGATTGTACCTTCTGGGTGTTGCAGTGTAGAAAGTTTTGGTCACGATAGACCTCTTTCTCAGGTGATGTAAAGATGTCAAGGGACCACCTAATCTTCCGGAAAGTGAAAAGTTCCTATAACACTGTAGCCACATCCAGTACCTTTGCTGGTTCAGAAGTATTCTTTGCCCTTTACTGTGTAAAATTTGTATGTATATGCATATCCTGTGTACAAACAAATAACCTTTTTAAACATTGATCCTATGATCTCAACCATCAACCTAGTAGGTAAGTATATACTACTGTATCACAGTTATATAATAAAAAAGAAAGTAAACCATTTCTGAAACAATTTATGGCTCACATAGGGAAGAAAGGTGCCATCAAAACCTAATACTGTACTAGTTATATTTCCATTGCCATAAATATGCAGCATCACACAAAGAAATCATTCATTCCCATTTTCTTTTGTCAGGGAATCAACTAGAGACTTCTTAAATTCTGAAGACCGTGTGTTGAAGCATAAAACGAAGCTACAATAAGGACGCTACAACACTCCTATCCTATGATTACAACAAGGATTAATGGTAACTGCTGTGAAGGCTAAATTAAATTTCTTGGACAATTCTTTTTGTTTTCTGTGACAGGATATTGGATGACATCTAGTTTTGTGGATAGATAAGAGTCGGTAGTATTAAAAATGTGCTTCACAAAGCTTCAAATACACTTACATCTGTTCTATATAGCTATCATTTGTCATAGAAATAGATAGCACTGAACACAGACAAGCTTTCTCTCTGAGGCTGCATAAGTATCTTCATGTAGTAGAGCATTTTTAATAATTACACTGCTATCAAAGATAAATGCTAAAACACTGCCTTTACAGGTCACTGAATGGAGACTAAACTACAAATAACAATTAACATCTGAGGTAAAATCAGATAATTATATCTTTCTGCTACAAAGTAAAATGGTTTTTATCAAATACTAATATTTAATATCATCACTTACCAATTTTGTTATTAAATGCTTGAAATTTCTGTAAGATCAGAGTTCCGTCATCATCATCCATCTATATGAAATCACAAATTGTTAAAAGTAACTCATGACTAGACTAAAAGGCAAGTCAAAGAAAACCCAAGAATTTGTAAAGTTTGTAACTACGTAATGGGTAACTATACAGCTCTTGCTTCTGTCTACAATTACAGCAAGAGATTGAAGGGAATGTTTAGACTGGTAAGAAAAATTAGGGTTCCTAAAGAAACGGTGCTTAGTCACTTTTACTCTTACTTCATGTAAATAGTTGATGCTGGATTTAAAAGAAAGACAATTTACATAAGACTATGCAAATTTTAGAATACGTAATGTTATATGCAACAGGATAAAAAAAGTCTAGCAAGAAATAAGGAGGGCAAAGTACAGTTAAAGCCAAGAATAATGTTCAGCCTACTAAACCATGAAGAATGCAGTTCATAAGAAACAACACAAATTTAATTCTTTGCAGTGCAACATTGTTAAATGGAGAATGCTTAAAATATACATTGGCATCATAATGTCTAGTGACCAGCAAATGAATATGAGCACAAGCATTATGTGCAAAGGCTAACAAATTTACAGTACTGAACCCCCTAGAACAAAACTGGATTTTTTCTACATTCCCAGAGAGTAGCATACTTGGGAATCTGACTTGTCCTTGAATTTGCAAGCACGACTTGGGACACATACCAAGAGTCACTCCAGCATATCTGAGTAAGTGCAAAAGCAAGTATCAAGATTTGCTAGCAAGCATCTATCACTATGAACCAGCATATATCCCCTAAGCTGGAAAACACTACAGCAAGGAAGAAAAACAAATTCCTGTACAAAGAACTATAAGAAAAGCAAGTATACCTGTAAAGAACTTATGCAAGAACAGAAAAAATACGAAGGTCATGTCATTCAAAGAGCACTAAAAGAAAAGAAAGAACTGAACAAATTACCTCTATTGGAAACTCCAGCTGAAAATTAAAAAGACAACATCAGAACGTTTCTAAAGGAAATTAAGAAACAAACCAAGAAAACAATGATAATATGAATGATGTTTAGAGATTTCACTGTCATGTGTGCAACAGATATCAGACAAGATATAATGTTAGGTTTTGCAAGACTATTATTGAACATGTGAGTAGCAGCAATGCACGAGTAAATAAAATGTCAAGAAGCAACAGTTTCTTTATTGACTAAATGATTTTCGGGTATTTTTAAATCCCTTGAAAAAAGGTAACTAGCAATCAAGCAGCCAGCTTGACTGAAACAGGTTGCTACCAGTAAAGGGACTCCTCATGGGCTACTTTGGAATAGAGGGTGGTACACAAAAATACAGTTAAGTCAAAAAGGGTGACAGCTTGCATATTCTAGTATGATTCTACTTGCAGGAAGGAAGGGTCTAACAGCCAAAACATCAGTAGATGTAAAATGATCACATCAAATCAAAGAATATTCGGTGACTAATCTTGGTGAAGAAATGATGGAGGGCGAGTTTAAGGCATTCAATTGGGGCAGATTTTTTTTCTTGCATATTTGCTCCAGTCAATCTTAGCATCAGTTATGTTCGCCATCACGCAAGTGGTCGAATATTTTAGAAAAGGAATGTTTTTGATAAATTGTGTATTACCTTTTCTGACTTTTTCTCTTCAGAGGGAGTCGGAGCCTAATACCAGATATGTTAATGGCATGAAATGGAAAAAATGATTTTTGAGTCTACCACAAGCATATTTCACTGTAAGCATAACACTGAACAGATTTCTTTTGTTCTTAAATTTTTGCTCCAGTTAATAATATTGTCATTTATGTTTCACCAACATGCAAATGGCCAGGTAATGATAAAAAGTAATATCATTGATTAAGTGTTTATTACCTGCTCTACCTTTATGTCTTCGGTGGTGGTCGGTGTCTAACACCAGATATGTAAATGGCATGAAATGAGAGAATCAGCTTTGAGTCCATCGCAAGCATATTTCAGTGTACTGCAACTGCTGTCATTAACACAAAGTGGCTTTCTTCTATGGTGAATAAGGAACGGGATAATGAACGCCCTTTAGTCTGTTCTATCCACTTGCCTCACAAGAAAGAGCGAGAGAAAGACAAAGATACATACAGAGACAGAAATCATCCACATAAAGCAGCATTCATTTACCTTTGAATACATACGTGAGTTTTAATTAAGTTGATATAATGATACAACTTCATAAATATGAGTAATAAATGCGTATCTGTAAAAGCATATCGTCTAAAATACCTATAACACACTAACAGGCAACTCTTTAAAGCCCTAATATGATTCTAAATCAAATTTAACATACTCAACCCAATTTATTAATTTTTGTCACGTGAACAATTTTGCAAAAAAATAACTTCATGTAAAAGCTGTTAAGTACATAATCTAAAGTGCTACAACAAATGTCAGCCCTATGACACTGCTCATACAAAAATCCTATAAAAGTTAAAATTTACAAAATGCATTGTTGCAAAACGTAGGCGCAAAAAAATTACTTCCAAAGAATTTAAATACACTAGATGGTTTATAGATTCAGGACTTCAAACCCTTATAATTTTCTTCACTAATGTAATTCGGTAACGATTTTCACTGATGAAATGAACTACAAGACTTGAATCACAAAGATTGAATTTTGTCAACAATGCAACCAGCGCCAAAGTTCCCTTAAATAACCAGCACAATAAATGGGACTGGACACAAACATTAATTCACTGAGACTGGATGATTATTGAATTCAAACCTTCTAATCTGTTGAAAGCATTAAATTTTTCGTTGTAACTCATAATTATTGGACCCAAAGATCTACTGGTTCATTATACTAACGTAAAATAAACCAATTTAATTTCTTATCCATAAAAGTGTCATGCTGGAATGTCACATATTACTACGTATGGCTGTTTTGTAAGACTGAAGACAACAACACAATTTAGTGATGCTGTTTATTTAATGACCCTTTCCACAAGGACCTAAAGTATTCACATGTAATGCTTCTACCAAACTTGTAAAACCAAATTCTCCTAGGGGATACAGCTTTAATTGTGCCATGTGCACCATGCTATAGACAGTACATACTCAAGTTTCTTTTCAAATTCCCTCTGGCCCCAGGCTACAATCCTCTCTGCTTTTACTTTTTGCACTCAGCTGTTCCTAAAAACTCCTTTCTACTTAGCTGTCCAACTTCTTTAACGTTTCCATGGACTAACTTTAATAATCTTTCATTAAAGAATAAATGCATTGGGTATGCATTACGAGTCAAAGAATGTGACTCACTAGTTTCTTTAAACTACTTGAAAATAATTGTACGACAAATTAATGTCAAAAACGACAAAATAATGCCACTCTTCAAGTTTGCTACTCTTATTCTAAGTATGTATGTGCGTAAATCTTGAAAATTACTGGCAGTAACTGGAAATCAGCTACAATGTTATAAAACCTTGGACCAAATGGATGGCACAAGAAAAAAATTAATATGTCTTAGAAATTTTGGCAAGAGAACTTTAGTTTCCCTCAAGGATACACAAAAAAGCAACATTTAATAAATTCCTTGAAATACAGCTAGGATCATCAACAGCCAGGTAAATTTCCAATTGCATCATACAAAGGTGTCAAATACCTTTGGAGAAAAAGATTACTAAATTCAAAATCTATATTATCAGACAATCTCTTGATAGGCTCAATAAAAGAACTATTTGACTAACCACAAAAATATCTAGCAATGGCAGAAATAGAAATACTATAATCATAGGCATGAATACAAGAAGATAAAAAGAAAATCTTATGACAAAAATAATAGAACGCCTTCATAGTGGGGATAGATAAGTTTCCAGGATGGGCAGAATGAGGAATTACAGTACTAACACGTGAATTCAAAATGAAAGGTTTAATTGCTTTCATGAATATACTTCCAACCGCTCTCCTAAAATGAAGTTTTCACTAACTTGGTTTCAAGTTGCGTGGAATGGCTTGTAATAAATGTAAACTCTGAAACACTAGACAATTTGTTGCTCATTATACTGTGTTAAGTTTTGGCTCCTTTCATCTGCATCCTCATGTTACTACAGGCATTCCGAGGTTACAATGCTTTTCAATTATATTTATCAGAAATTATTTCCAGGTTTATGATGCATGTTCCAGGGTTACGATGCTTAGGACTCCAAAATGTCAAAATAATCAATATTTGAAGTTTTTTTATGAAAAAATGCAATAAAAATGCAGTTTACATAGTTTTAATACACCCAAAGCATTAAAAGTAAGGTTTTCTTAGGATTTGACGATTTTCAACGATGTTCCAGTTAATGACGCTTTTCAGCTTACGATGCGTCTCAAGAACAGACCCCCTGTCGTAAACCGGGGACTGCCTTATTCAGTTCAGTACACATATTTTCGTTATAAAGACAAGCAATTTTACTACTCACTTATTCATTGGGTACCCATCTTGGGTGTTTCAAATTTTACAATGAATTTAATGGAAAATCTATTTCTAAATTATTTTCATTGTCTTGTACATTGTTGAAGTAGTTCATGATATTACTGTTCTTAAATATACATAGTAACTTTGCTTATTAGGTACCATGATGTACTACCTGAACTTTTTTCCCCAGTATAAGAAATGACTTCATGATTTAATGTAATCGGAGATTAAACTAAAAAAAATACAAGACAAGAACAAACCTGTATGTTACTGGGAACTGAATGGCAATAAATCTTTGTTCAATAGTCTTCCAACCCAAATTACAAAACTAAGTAATCTGACTATGCTGATTTTGTAGACATTAAGGTAGACTAAATGACTGATTCCTTGTACTACTTGATATTCCAGTTTAATCTTAAATTTGTGAACACTATGAAAAATGTGTAACCTAATGCTGAGAGTTTGTTTGGACTTGAAAAATCTACATACACATATCTCACAAAAAATTTACACTAAAAAATCACAGCAGCAGAATACATAATTTAATATTTTATCAAACTGACCATCATTTATCCATTTTGCAGTCTTCATGAATCCTACACAGGTGCCTATGGACCATGGGTTCCAGTCAGGCAAGAACCTCCCTTTCTGTGTAATCTACTTTATGGCTAGGAAGTTGTTTCAAGTAGTTTGTATTTTTCCTAGGTATATAAACTAAAGCCTTTTTAAGTGGAGACTATCTCTCATGTGTAACGGAAGACCTGAATGAATGTAGCTAAAAGGTTAGCAGTATGGTGGTGCAATGAGATGTATGTGTCCAGAGAAGATGCTTCAGTTGAATCTTTTGTATGGAGGCCCAAGCTGGATGGTGGAGGTGGGATATACCTTAAAAGGCTTCAGTTTGTATGCCTAAAATAAATACAAATTACTCTGAGAAATCTTGTTTATATTCCTACAGTGATACAAACTGATGCATTTCAAGTGGAGACTTATTCCTTAGGAGAGTGGTATGATAAAAGTAGCTGAATAAGAATTCCACCTCCAGGAAAATGTCCTTGGGATAAGGGTTCACAAGGAACATTATTCACACAAAAACCTTTGCAAACCTAGTGAAAAGTAGACCAGAGAAGCAAAGTTCTTGTAGGGGGTCCTACAAAAAGGAGGAAATTTCCACAGCACTACTTCACTCTCCATAAGAAGTGACACGTTAGTAGACAGAACACCCTGATACAAAAGACATGAAAACCAAGATTCCAGAAACTAATGCAAAAGTAATGGTCCGGAATTGGCTCTATCTTGTTACCTCCCCCATTGTGTAGGGTGGTAACTGAAGTAGACATAGAGCTGGTTGCTCATTATGGTACAAGTATACTCACCTGTACCTTACAGATGTTCAGCATGAACTTGACCTAGCTACAGCTCCAAAAGGAAAGGGAAGGAAGGGAACCACACACACATCACATCTACACCGCCAAAATGAACTAGGTACTGTACCCAGGCAAGATACTTTACTGTCTAAGAGAAGCTCAGGTGATTATGGCTGTTAAGCAAACATCCATTCCCATGCAGAAGGTGTCCAAGGGCTTGTGAGTGACGTCCCTCAGATAAAATAATGTAAAGGTAGCCAGTCTATACCAAACTGCTGCCTTCATCACCAAGAAAACTGAGGAGGCGTTCTTGGTAGCTAATGATGGGTCCACACCAAACTTCATGAGCTCTAGAAAGAGAAGGGATAGAAGAAACATCTCGAGAAGTCTTATACGCCCTTGAATAATCACACGGTGCATGATGGAGATACTGTTCATAGAAACCCCAACTGTGCATTTGCAAGTACTAATAAAGTCTCTTGCATTCTGGTGTGAATGCATGGGTCCTCTCTGTATGTGATACTAGACAGCTCAAACCATGCAAAGAACCATTTCATTTGGGTTGCCACCAATAAAATCTTGGAGAGAGGGAACTGAAAATGTCTCAAATCTATGATTAGACATAGAAGGGTTCTGAGTGTTGGACAAGATAAGAAATGCCATGTACTTCCTCCACTTTCACTGCTGAGGCTAAGGCCAAAAGAAAAAGGCATCAAAGTTCAATTCTGATCTGAAGCAGATAATACTGGCTGAAAGGGTTCTTTAGTGAGATTATGCAGAACCAGAGACATTCCATTCCAGTGGATGAAGTTCTGAGAGAGGGCAAGTCTGTTCAAAGTTTCTGGTAAACATAAACAATCCCGCCAAAGTGAAAAGATCCAGCCCTTCAGTGTAAATGCATGTGATAAGGTCTGCTATCAACTGAACAGAAGCTCTAAATGGAGAGGTACCCTTCTATAATACCACTCACAGAAAGTGGTCCACTTTCTCTAACCGATGTTGGCTGATGATCTACAAAATCCTGACATCTATTGATTCAGCCCTGCAAGAAAAACCTCTCTCCAAGGATATGCTGGATAGCCTCTACCCAAAGGGCAAGGGGAGAGAACAGAACTGATTGGCAGAACCTAAGGACATGAGGTTTAACAAAGAAGAGTGAACCATAGGAGCTGTAGATTTTAAACAAAGTGCTTTGAACTGGAAGAGCATCCCTCACCAGATGACACAGGGAAATTTCCAAGAATCCTGATGGACGGGGATCTAAAAGTATGCACCCTGAAGGTCTAAGGAAAGCATGAAGTCTACCTTTCTGACAAACTAACAGAATGAGGGATTTCTATTTTGAATAGAGCTTGATGAACAAAGAAAGGTGGATTACTGGTCTCTATTCTCTGGTCACATTTTCCATGAGAAAAAACCAGCTGCATAAGCCTGGATATGACTGGTCCACTATCTCCACTAAGCCTTTACTTGATAAGTCAGATTGGGACCTTTCTGGAAATGGAAATGCATGAAGGGAAATGGAATGGGACTGTTTGAGAGATGACAACAACCACTGAATGGCATCCCATAACCATTCTGTAACACAGACACCATCCAGGGTTCTACCCCCTTTGCTGCCATTTGGCTCAGACCTGAAAAAGGCAGCCTCCATACTTGTAGCAGCAGTGAAGGCGGGCAGCGAATTTCTCTTCTCAGTGGGGATGAAATGGGAAGCCGAAATGGCTGGGAAGAATCATCAGTCTTCTCAAAGGGTGCAAACCAAGTAGTTTGTTTAGCCTTTTGGAGAGGTTTCCAAGTGGTACTGGAGGAAGAGTGTCTTAATGGAATTCATGATCTAGGACCTGAGGTTTGTCCAAATGCTTAAACAACACAGCTCAGTTTACGACCACATCTTTAGAATCCTCTCCTTTTTGCTCAATAGCAGTGCCCACACAATGAAAAAAAAAAGAGGAACTAATCTACAAAATATTACTCACGAATTTGACCAAGGAGAAGAGGGTGAAGAGGAACGTCTTCTCATCTTCTTATCAAAAAGCACACTTGTTGTCCAATGACCAGAACTAAAGGTAGGCTCATTTAGAAGATCAGCAGGGAGAACAACTTTGACTCAGTTTGAGAAGCCCAATGTGACAAAATTTTAATTAATCTGTATTTTTAATAGCTAACAAACCTAAGGTCTTAACATTTAGATAAATCTTCTGGCGCCAGCTGGAAAGCAGTTAAAAACCAAAATTGTAATGCAGAGAATCTGTGGCATCTGGCATCCGATACATAGTTGAGGTGAAGCAAGTCAGACACCATGCTTTAACCTAGCGACGCATTAGTTTTTCTTCCAACCTAGGATAAAATACAAGAAGGGCAGCTAGAGGTGGGCAGTCAATGTTAAGACTTCAGGTTTGTTAGCTATGAAAAATACAAATTAATTAAAAATCTGTCATTTGTTCATACGCAGAACAAACCTTCAGTCTTAACATTAGGATAGACTCACACTTGGAGGGAGGTATGTGAATCCTGAACTGACTGTAGGTTCAGCACACCTGACCATTCTTCTTAGAAATGAGGATTCTAAAGAAGAGGACCTAAGCCTTTGAAATATTAGATATGTGGATATCTAACACCCAGTCCACTGGGTTTAAATACAATGAAAATTATCCAGATTCACTGCATATACGGAACAAACCATGTCAGCCACAAGAAACTGGTGGGTCACCACCTCTCATTCCCCTTGCTGGAGAGAGGATTTGAAGCTACTGAGAAGCAGATTTGTATATTGTAAGGAACATAAAAAGTGCAGTAACAGTATGATTGCAATGCTCACCTGCATCAAACCAGTTCCAGCATATGATGTGCCTATTCTTCAAACTGCCTGTAGCTAATATAAAAAAGATCAGTCATCGCACTCATTCGCTCTTCCACACTATTATCTTAGGCGAGATAAGAACTGTCCCACCTGGGCCACTGATGGGCTACACTTTTTGATCAGCCACTACTGGACTCAAGGAAATAAAGTCCAAAGACCTGTGGGCAACCTTCAGGTAGAAGAAAGTGAAAGTGGTTTGACGCAGCCAGGAACCAGCATTCACAATTCTATGAACAGATAAGATCTTAAATGCCAGGGAGGAACCTATTCCTATGATGTCATGTGCTTCTGCATGCACATTACTGGTGATAGAGGTTGATGATGTGGAGTAGGCTTGCCTAACCATCTGTAGCTACTGAAGAAAGGAGAAAAGAGAAAAAAAAAAAAAAAAAAAAAAGAGATCAGTCATCACACTCATTCACTCTTCCACACTATTGTCTTAGGCGTGATAAGAACTGTCCCGCCTGGGCCACTGAATGGGCTACACTTTTTGATCAGCCACTACAGGACTCAAGGAAAAAAAAAAGTCCAAAGACCTGTGGGCAACATCCTTCAGGTAGAAGAAAGTGAAAGTGGTTTGATGCAGCCAGGAACCAGCATTCAAAATTCTATGAACAGATAAGATCTTCTTAAATGCCAGGGAGGAACTTATTCCTCTGATGTCATGTGCTTCTGCATGCACATTGCTGGTGATAGAGGTTGATAATGTGGAGTAGGCTTGCCTAACCATCTCATGTAGCTAAATGAAAGGGTATTGTAGGACACCTCTTTCTTGACCTGGCTCGTGTTAACAAAATATCTACAACATCTAGGCCCTAGGTGACAATTCCTTTAGATAACAACACAATGCTCTGATGATGGGGCAAAGCAGTAACTCTTGAAGGTTCCTGATAACAAACGCAATACTGGAAGGAATGAAAAAGGAGAAAAATCTGTCATCATGAACCGAGGGAATTTGGGTCTTAGCCACGAATTCCAGGACAAATTTGAAAGCTGCTGACCCCAACTCCTTGTGTGTTTACATCATAATCCTGACCATGGAGCTCTCCAACTCTTTCCAAGGAAGCCAAAGTCTAAAGGAAAACTGGTCCAAAAATCAGTTTCATGCGACTGACAGCTCAAAGCTCTTGAACCACATAGAACTCCCAGAGAAAAGTGTTGTCTACACCTTTCAGACAAAGATGGCAGCCCTGTAGCCCTTGACAGCATAAACAGAAAGAATTTCCTGTTCTGAGAAAGATCTAGAAGATCATTATCTACTGAACAGAAATTCTGAGTGGAGGGATATCCCTTTATTGACACCAATCACAGCAGATAGCTCATTTGCTCTTGTGGTACACGGTTGATGAAGGTCTTCTGAAGTAGTTGTACATCTGAGTCGCTGCTCCCTTGGGGCCACAAGGAGCTACTAAGGTATTCCTGAGATTTTGGAACCCATTAGTACTTTGTTCAGGACAAGACGGATCAGGCAGAACAGAGGGAATACATAAACTTCCATGTTGTTCCCAGTCTACATGGGAAAGAATGGACACAGACTTTACTTTGACAATCTAAACACTTATGTGGGTCTACCAAAGTAGGAGACATGAAAAGGCTGAAAGGCTGTCCACAGTCCTCATATCTACACTACTCTCGTTTATTCTCCATAGCAGAAGAGACAACATAGAATGAACAAAATTAAGTACAAATAAAAAACAAGCAGAAAAAACAGAAATTTTAACTCAGCTACGTTCTTTTGAAAGCGGTGACAGTGGCAGCAGTTAGCTAGTCAAGGCTGAAAGATCACTAAAGGAAGGCGTTCTTGCTAGAAATCTTCTTTGAATCCACACTATTTCAACTTAAGGCAAACCTTGCAACTATGTACATTTGTTCAATCATTCAGTTGAGGAAAAAAGATACACTCTTCTTAAAAGGCACTGGTTTGTATCCCTGAAGAAACAATTTAAAGTCAAGGTCAGCTAAGTCTGGGAAGCAACTTGCTAACAGCACGGTAGACACATGAAAAGTGAAATTCTTACCTGACTTCAACTCATGGTCCAAAGGCATTCATTCATATTGCTGCCACTCAACCAGCAGATGATCATTTTATATTTGTGAAAGAGTTTCTAGGATTCATGGATTCATGAAGACCAATTATTAAACTAATGGAAATGATGGGTATGTGAGCCACAGTAAAGTTAAACCAACTTATACAATTAGGCTTGCTGCTATGTTTGATGAGTGATAAAGGTTAAGTAGAATCGCTCAGTTTAAATCTATTTCTACTTTCACAGGTGGACATTTCTGTGTGTCATATTGCAGTGCATAACATTTTAAGGTGCCAATGATAAGATATCAACAAAATACAATGACACCAACCCAATGAACTAATTATGGTATGTAATATTTTATAGCTGAAATGTGTGGACAATCTAAAATCTATCTGTAAACATTAGTAATAACACAGAATAAACAGAATGCAATCAAATTCAAATTTACCTTTGTGGATGAAAAGGTCAGCCACCATTCAAAATTCACTCCAACTTTTCAAGTAAATGATTTATACTTTACAATTAGTGTACTGTACTTAAAAAAAAAGACGACAGATATAGAATAATAGTACTGGGGAAAATAAGACTTTAAATGCTGATTGGATTTGTGGTATCTTAATTTTGGTAAAGACAAAAGCCATTGCAGTTCTTAAGGTTGATACAGCTCTTCTGCAGTATTTTTTATTTTCCTCATTTTTTCTTTTGTCTCCCTGTCCAATTTCTTTTACTGCCTTGCCAATTCAGCTCAGCTATATAAGAGTTGACAGACAGTACTTGGTTCATAGGTTAAAGTACTTTGCAATAATATAAATTATCTTTTATTTTTATGCTATGAAAGTGACTTTCACTTTATTTAGAGACTGCTGAATTAACCCCATACACAATTGCTCGCCTCCATATTAGAAAACAAATTAAATTAAATGCCTCGACTCACTGAAAATTAATCTAAAATACTACTATTTTAAAGTTAGGACATCAAATATCCTATTCTAAAGGCGGGTTGAAAACTAATCTACATATCTGTATCTTACAAAATTATGATAGCATTATGCCTAGGCACATTACATAAGCTACATTTTCTAACATTACACATATTACAAAGCTGCAACTGTTGTATCACAGTACAAGCAGAAACATAAATAATTAACTACCCATCTCTCTTAACCATTAGAGGCCTTTCTACAACTAAAGGTCACAGTGGAACCTGAATGAAGGGGACTCTATAATGAATGATAATATAACCCTGCATGACTGGTAGTCAAGTATCTAAGTGATCTTTAAACTCTTAATTATAACAATAAACACATCCTTTAGAGAAAGTGGTTAAAATTCATATCTATTTAAGTAAAAGGAACAACAATGCTTTAACTTAAAGACATCATCCACATTAATAATACACCAGATATGAAATGAAACACTTTCAACATAATTTGTAAACAATGAAAGTTTCAGATAACTAAGCAAATACTTGAACAAAATTGGACAACATCAGGAACATCATATCTGAATATGTCAAGTTTAATGAAGCCAGACTAACATATGTACAGTTAATGGCCAGTCTGCTCTCACTTAGCCTTGTAAGGGTTCAAAACCCAAGTAACATGGATTAAAAGAAGGCTTTTAATGATGGGTTTTCATTAAAATGAATTTTTTCTGCTATAATGATATGAATAAACACATACACATACGTACACAAAGATATGCACAAACGATGCACATGATACAAAAGCAATAACATTTACTAGGCTATCAACACAATTTTTGTAGTTATTCCTCAGTACATTACTGGATATAAGTTTTGCTACAATGACTGAATGAAACACATTACTATCATCAAAGATGGCCTTTGACCATCAATTCTATTATGGGTTATGTAACAGGCAATGGGAAAACTTGTTAATACCACAGAGTGAGAGACAATAACAGGGCATGACTAGTAATAAGGCAGCATATCATACATACATATATACATACACACACACACACTCACATTAATAATCCAAAGCGACCTTGACGGAATATAGATTCCAAGTTTAAACATGGATATGATTACTGCAGTCTTAAAACTGATCTAGCTTTCTGTCTCTAGGTTTATAATCATGTATTATACTTTATCAGCGTTGCAGCTGTTTACCCTTGCTGCTGTATGAAAGAAGCAAAGAGGGGAAACTTTCCTCTTCAGTAGAGAGCACCAATAAAAAATGCATACCAATCACACCAAAAGTCAAAAGAAAAATAAGTAAAAAAGACTAACAAGTCATAAGCAGTCAAAATAATCAATCAACACTATACACAAACTTCTTTATTCTGAATTTTACACGAGTTGCTGTAAAAAGCCATAAAATTGTAAAGTATTCAAACTTATGCTATGAGTTGTTATCTATTTAGAGGCTCAATATTTTCTGTTTTTGAAAACAGACAAAGATGGAATAGACAAATGGAAACCAATGGTTTATTTTTCTATAAAACAATGGAAACTTGTTTTGCAAATGCCAGATACCACTATGTATAAGTGTTCCAAACTACTCATAAGAATGCTCAGAGATCAAAATTAAAGAAACATCAAAACTAATAAAACCAAAATAGGAACTACCAAGAAACCCCCAACGTATGTACTAGCAATCCCAAATAAATAACTGAAAATTTAATAAGATCTGCACTTAATAGTCATTTCTTTATGTTATGTAGTAAAACATGTAATTCAACGACATGTTATTGTCATTATTATTATTTCCAGTAATATGTCAAAGGGAATGAAATGACTAACTGTGCATAAAATGTAAGTTTATGTTATGAAATCTGTCAGAAATTTTTAAGCTGTTTGTACATATACACAAATATATTTGCTGAATACTTCACTGGAAATGGAGACAATTCAGAATTATGTGCTTTCAGGTAACCATTATTAAGACGTCAGACAAATATTTACCTCTCCTGGCAACCAACTCTTCCCAACACCTAAATAATAGTCCAAAAGGCAAGTGAGGAATGAAAAGTTAGATGGATATCCCCTACATTCCAGTAGTTAGATGTATATCCTTTACATCTTAAATGTCCAGCAAGGAAACTAACACTTGACACCCTTTCCAAGTTACTGAAGCAAAATCTAATTATTACTGTAAAGAATGTAAAACATGTACACAACCACACTCATAAAGGGGAGTTTACGGAACAAAAAATTTTGTTAATATGGTTAGCAAAAACAATTATACTGCTTTCTACTGAGAACAGGTTTTATTGAAAATCTTCAAGAAAATTTTTTGTAAAGACAGTAACCAACCTACCAGGTAAAATAATCATTAAAACACTAATTGAAGGCACAGGAGATCATACCCTGAGATTCCTTGAATAAACTTCAGTCACTGGCCTTCAAGTTATGTAGGTTTATATTTTCTGTGTAGTTAAGAGGAGAAGTGGGAAAATTAATTTCTTGAATTATCAGTGAAACACCAGAGATTTTGTTGGCCCTCCAATTTCTGAGTTAAGAAATAATGTTGGAAAATTTTATATGCTGTAAAATTGTGATGGATTTATTTCTTTCATGTTCTTGGAGGTTAGATTTGAAGTTAGGGCCTACTCCCGGCAGTCCAAACTACCATCGAGGTGTTGTGATTTCTTAGGTTAAATACTTTTGTATCCTGACAAGTTGGGATACAGTAATTGTATTATTTTTAAACTTGGGCTTGCCAAATGAAGTTTTCAATAAAAATAGTTACCCCACCCCCACCAAAAAATAAAACTTTTGTGTACATAAGATGCCTGTCAACAACACATCATGACGATGTTCATTTCCTTATCTCTCATCCTTAGAGTCCTATTATACAGCTGCTGGAAGTTAAAAATACTATTCACTTAGCAGATCCTTAGAAGTCCCTAGCAATTATCATGTCTTCATTTATGAAAAGGCTTTCATTTTTCCTATTTTGTCTTTTAAGTAATGTATATTACCTACAGATAAACTTCTCAGTCACACAGCTAAGCTACATATCAAAATAACATCCTGTTTGTAAAATACGTTCTACGTGAGCATCTTCAATGATATGCAAGTTTCTCCTCATACTAGCATGAGCAAACTTCACTAACTGTCCGTGAAATGGAGTTAAACCCCCACCTGCACTGAAGGCGACTATACTCTTATTTCTGTATTATCTAAGCATAGATGCAGTATTACTGAAGGAAAACACATGATCAAGGTTTTGTAAAACAGTCAAAACTAAAGAATAAGAGACAGCATCTATCAATTTTACTAAATTATGTTACATGAGATGACTCGAAGAGAAAGGATATAGTTATGTTTAAGAAATAAGTTAAAAAAACCCCCTCCTGTAAATAAAAGGAAGCTCAACTATTCCATTTCATGAAAATCGAATGAATAAACTGGACAATAATCTGGCCACTGTCCTAACACACATATCCCTGCCTGGATCGAAGGGTTATGAAATTAAATGGGCAACATTTCATACACGGGACCTCCAGCTAAAATTCATGGCAGACGTAAAAGTAAGGATTTGTGTATATATTAAAAAATCAAAACGAATACAGTGGAAACTTGGATTTTGTACGATTCAATTTTCGTTGACTTTTTCTTACAAAATTCTGTCTCTGGTTTCTTAAGTCTCCTAGGATTTTGCACACTCGGAAACGCTCCTTCTGTGGCCCACAGCATATCTAGGCTTCGTACAGAACGCCCAAGCAAGCATCCCGTTTTCTATCGTGGCCCATTCTCCTTTTGTGTTCAGTGTCTTTTGTGCTTTTTTATTTGAGTGCAACTGCTAAATAAACAATCACGGGGCCAAAGAGAGTTCCAAGTCCCAGCCCTTCTGTAAAAATGACACGAAATACTATAGAATTTAAGAGAGACCTATTAGGAAAGTGTTGGAGGGTGTTGCATGCTGATCACAGTAAGAAAATGCCTACAAGTGCTGCTGTTGGTGAATTTAAGACCAGCACAGGCTGGTTTGAAAAATTCAGAAATCAAACAGGCACACATAATGTGCCTACTTCAGTGAAGGATATGTTTGCAAAGTAGAGTGATGAAAAGCTTTTGTGGAGAATTATCAACCCAACAACATGTTGTAACCCGTGTCCCCCTCATTTTTAATGACAATGCCGTATTACACTTTAGGCAAATTTAAAGACACCAGAAAAAATGTCTGTGGACAGTTTTGTTGTGCAACAGGGGTCCACTAACTCAAGTTGGTCCTAGTGTCAGTAAAATACGAATAGGAGAAGTAACCCCAGATAGGTCCATGATACTTGAAGATCTTCTAGTGGGGGATTCCCCTTCCAAAAAATAACCTCTCCTCCTTCCTCTCACTTCCTGTCCTCCATATGTTAACAAGAGTTTTCCATAAAGGTGAGAGAGATGTTAAATGTTTATTCATCCATTTCATTAATCATTTATTTTTATTTCTTACTGTTTTCTGTATGTAAAAGTGTTTATTCTCTATAAACTGTATATTTTGTGAATAGTTTTGGCTCTCTGGAACACATTACTTGGATTTAAATTATTACTTATGGGAATTAATTGTTTCGGATTTCGTACTTATTGGACTTCATGAAATGTTCTGGAATGGATTACGTATGAAAACCAAGGTTCCACCATATATCCAGTATCTGCAGATTTCATAAAAGACATTGGATGGCAAAAAATCCAATCCCCAGTAATGCTTCCATTCTCGTATGTGTACATTGTTCAGTGAGGTCACTGCGCACAGAAGACTGAGGTTCATAGGCCTTTCTTTCATCCCTGACTTTATTGTGGAGACCCAAAGCTAAGGAAGGGGAGACAGTTCTACTGTACCTTTACATTCCATCTCTTGTGGGGTATTGTGGGGTATTCTCAAGACCAAACACTGGTTAGTGCTCTACATCTGTACCTTCACAGATATAGAATTTCCAGGGAAGGTATTTATGGAGTATTCCTGGCAACTAGACATGTCAGAAATGCAGATTACCAGGGATTAAATTTTGTTCTGGCTTAGGAAGGTAATATTTTGGGCATACAATGGCAAAGCTACTGAAGTCAGGGTCACACAATCAATGAGTTAAGACCCATAATCACATCCTTAACTCCTAAACATATTTCAGGGATTAATGTGGTTTTAATACTAGATTCTTGGAATTATAAGACGATTTTTGTGAAATTTTAAGAGGTAATCGACATTTTTAGATTCTCCCACTATGACATCCTGATGGAAGTTGATTTCCCAAGTTTTCTGTATCTATGTCCGCACATGAATAACTTCCCTGGGAGATACCTGTTCTACAACCCCCTGACACTGAATTATGTACTTACCTTTATCTCCTATATCTCACACCACAAGATACTTCTCTGTTAGAAGTCTGGGTTCTTGTTAACTTGATCTCTCCTATCTATCAGAGGTTTGGCCACTACAGATAATGGGTTTGCTATACAACATGTAATTTTTTTAGGAATATATTTTTCAGTACCAACCTAGTATATGTACTTGCTACAAAAATTATGACTGGATTGTTCAAAACCAGACTGGATTGTCAAAACAGATCTGACATTGCATGCTCAGTACTCGACTACCACAGTACTTCTCCCAACTGAAAAGCTTTTATCTGGGAATATTTTGTGAAAACTAAAATGGGTATTAATAGAAATGAGCTTGTATTAAAAACATTACTATTTTGATTCTAAAAATTAACATACTTCATCATTTTTGATGAAAATTTTCCATGAACTAATTTCTTCCAAGAGCAGCATTCTGCTTAATTATAGCCAATTTAAAAAAAAACCCTGGTGAGGTAATTACGTAAAACATCAAAGCCTATAATCTAATGCAAAGTCAGTAAAGATTCATTGTGAAATATTTATTACCTATTTTTTGGAGAAGTAGAAAGTAATTTTGTATCTTGAACAAAAAGTGTTAAATGCCACAGTAATAAATGAAACAATTTCGTTTATCGAATTCTATAAACAAAGTGTCCCGTTACAAAAATTTGATGAAAACAAGTTGTGCTGTAAGTAAATTGTAGCACTACTATCTACAGTAGGTGTGATTTTTAACTGTTAACTGCCCTACTCATGAAGCTAATTTATCTTTCAAATTAGTCTTAGAAAATAAATAATTCAGAAATTCTAAACCACCTTTCATATCCTAACTTAATGGAGTGCGGCATGACATCTTTAATCCTTCAACCTACAGTACCTACTGTTGGTTTCATAGTTCCCTTTGCTTGTACTTCTAAGCTACATAACTTCCTTTAAAAATATTACGAAAATTTATTGCATGTATTGCATGCTTCACAATTTGTATACACAGGTCAGTTACTATCAATGAGTCCTAAATATGAGAAAGAAGATGCCTTAATTTTGATTCCGTCTATAACAAGTTTTATATAAAAAAAATCATATAATGTAACAACAGAAAATTAATTCTCAGATCAAGTTCCTTGCATCAATTCAATTGGAATTTCAGCCTTACTTCTTAAAATGCACAAATGGCTTACATGAACATTATTCATCACCCTTATTGTATTTCAATATGATTTGTGTGCTACAGCACACATGAACTGTATCATATGTTGGTGTTTATCTACCGTGTATTCATATGTAAGTTCATACAGCACATAAGCATTTAATTAATTTTCATTTATTTTCATCTTTTTTTTATCATGCCTCTTGCAATGAATCTCAGACAAAAATGAGAGGAAAAAGGCGAAATGAAAGTTAAGCCTTAAATTGTGAGTTGGTGAACTTTATTTAGTAAAGGATTATTAATCACTGCTATATCATTAACAAGGGTATCACCACCCCAATAAAGTAATTAGTAGTCAACAGCCCACAGAATGATGATCCAATTCCAGCATGTTGCCTGAGGTTAGTCATAGAATTCTTATACGTAAGGATTTTGTTGCAATTATATTTTCAAACTTCTGCATTTTTTACCACTGCTTATATTATAAGCAAGACCTACTTAACCAATCAGAGATGTCTAAAGAATGATCTGAGAATACCATCTGTTTTGTCAATGTTACAAAGAACAGTATGGTAACAAAATATGTGCTATTTGTGACAGGATGAAAATATAAGTTTTTATCTAAAATGGCATTATACATTCGTATGAACAGGAATCATTCAGAACTGTAAGTACCTGACCTCTGTAGAGATAGCTTGAATACTGATATTTTATTATGCACTGGAAAATTGTCTTAAAACCAGCTCATCCAGGGTTATGATGATACATGACAAGATAAATGTATAAAAAGGAAGGCACAGCAGCTGTTTCACTTCCTAAAAAAAAGAAGAGAGAGTGAGAGAGAGAGAGGAAAAGAGAGAGAAGTTCACAGCCCAAGATACTGAAAGAAAGATGCCAGTAAAAGATGGAGGACATAAAGAGGATAGCAATTGATGCACTCACTACTCACTGACTGAAAAGAACTCAAAGGTACAGTATGTATGTATGTGGTACTGAAGAAAGAAGTTGAATATTGCATGACAATTAAAGTTAAAAAAGATAGATTTCAGCAACAAGAAGTTTCATGTTAGTGGCTAATGAGGAAGTGAGAGAAATGAATTGAAACAGAAGATGAAGGACTGAAGGAACACTAGTATGCATGCACTGAAACATTACCTCCAGGCTGGGGAAAGCAACAGATTTTTCCACATTGTCGTAATCCTCGTATGGCTCGCTGTCATCTGGAAAGCCATCTGAAAGTAAAAGCTATGTTTGTAAACTACACGATTTACAGTATGAAAATGCTTTCAGCATCTAAGGAAGTATTCAAGCTATAAGGAAAAGTTTTTCATAAACAAATAATTCACTTTACTAAGAACACTTTTGAAAACAAAATTTTCAGAGAGCAAACATTTCCTGAAATGGAAAATAAAATATGGGATTGGGGCGCCAAATGTATTTCGCTGTGTTTAGTACTAGCCCCTGGGGAGTTAATTAACCCCCCCCCCCCCAAATAACAGTAAATTCTTAATAAGCAACCTAAATACTATAGTAAACTGTAATTTCCGAAAAAGTACCCAATGTGGAGTTATTATCTAGATCTACCTTTGCGAAAGTCAAACAATATATTACAGCTGTGTTTTAAGAAATATATAGGTATTTTCCCATTTACGATAGGGTTAGGTTAGAAAAATCCATTAATTTCTTGAAAAAAGTAACTTCATATTAGTGTATCCTACACTAGGGTATACAGTACAATCTATATAGTAGTATTTTTATATATCCACTTTCTGATCAGTTGTTACCATACTGTATTACCATACTTGAGATCGTAATTCTAAGCAACTCCACACGGATTGGAAGGAACGGTACCCCGAGGAAATACAAAAAACCCCCACTAGGGGAGTTGGGGCGGCCGCCCGAATGTATTTCGCTGTGTTTAGTACTAGCCCCTGGGGAGTTAATTAACCCCCCCCAAATAACAGTAAATTCTTAATAAGCAACCTAAATACTATAGTAAACTGTAATTTCCGAAAAAGTACCCAATGTGGAGTTATTATCTAGATCTACCTTTGCGAAAGTCAAACAATATATTACAGCTGTGTTTAAGATATATAGGTATAGTAATGAAACTGTTATTTTACTTAAAGAATCTATCTATACTGTATTATAATATTGATATATTATCATGGTAATATGCATAAAAAACATTCGTCCCTCCTGTGGCAAAAAATCAGTCTCAGGTTCAACTGATTCAGCCTAATACAAAAGAATTATTAGGAAAATAATCTTTCAAGAAGCTAAAAGAAACGAATGTATTAATGGAATACCTATTATTTTTTAACATAAAATATAAAACAGGTATACAGAGGTCAACTAAAATACTCTATGTTAAAAGTACAATCCCTCATAATCACAAAAGAGGGGTTTCCTCTCTCTCTCTCAGTAATATTGAAATACTATTAATTGAAATGCTATATCACAAAAGAAAAAAAATAATTCACACACCTTGTGTAAGTAGTGGTATTTATTTTTTTTTTCTTTTTGCTTTGCTTGATTTACTGTACCATTCTTATTACCAGTTTAGTTTATTCTAAGTATGGCTAGCACACATAACAGTAAACAAGAGATTATTTCATTTCTAATCACCATAAAAATATTCTAAATTCTTATTTCATATGCAGGTAAGACAAAACCTAAAAGGCTGTACCAAGTTCATCGATGACAAGGAACTGAGTGTGCGCATATGTACGTACCCTACGGATTTTATTGCATTTATAATTTGGTTTATAAAGCTAAAAAATGAGAAAAAGCAGTGAAAAAATAAACGAGAATAGTATAGCATAAAATATAAACAAAATAGTATAAGAGTGTGTGTTACTGTATTCGGCCAACATGCCTCAGTTCTCTCTCTCTCTCTCTCTCTCTCTCTCTCTCTCTCTCTCTCTCTCTCTCTCTCTCTCTCTCTCTCTCTCTCAGTAATGTACATGCGTATCCTTTAATGAAACATGAATTACGTACTGCATCATAAACATCTCAATTTCAAGGGCAGAAACAACTGCTATATTTAAAAACAGTATATGTAATCTCCATTAGTATAGCTTATATGTAAAGCATTCACTGTCCAAATATCATAGTATCGTACCAATTATTACTAGTCTTCTCAGCAAAAGAACAGTTCCGTAATCCATTAGCCTTTTTAAATGACTCAAATTCGTGTTACGTACTTATCTGCTCTATGAAAATTTTGTTTTCTATAAAATAATAGTTTTCTTTATAACCTAAATATTCTCAATAACTGCACAATCATTAAACAGTATATATATCTATATATATATATATATATATATATATATATATATATATGTATATATATATATATATATATATATATATATATATATATATATATACAATGGACATTTTTCAAAAGTCTGTACAATGCGTATCTTTTAATGAAACATGAATTACGTACTGCATCATAAACATCTCAATTTCAAGGGCAGACACTGGCTTAAATATAATTAAAGTTGTTTCATATGGACTGATGTTTATCACGTATAATGCCGTTAGCATTATATGTGGTCACTGAAAACCACAGACTGGTTACCCTTTTGATATAACTCAAACTGTTAATCTACAGTCAAACCAATGCTTAAGTAGGATCACTCCAATACATGAATTTGCAAAAAAAAAAAAAAATGTAAATCACAGAAATACTACTGTATTCAAAAGCAGCCAACTGCATTTCCTCTGGAAAAAACCTTAAATTACAAAGATTAGTAAATTCACTGTGTGTCAGGGACATTAAGTGAGGGTTATAAATAGATCCATTCCAGGGCTAAAAAAAATTTCTTCAAAAAAATACGTGTTAGTCAATCTGACTCAGCATAGAAGATACTGTTTAGTAAAAAGTTGAACACTCAGGTCTTAAGAATTTATGGGAAAACTCACTGCTTTTAATTACTTGGGTCAAACAGGGTTTGCACATAAATAAATGTCTCTATATACCATCATAAATCTCTTCCAGAATGTCGTCATACTCTGTTAAAACAGCTTCGGGATCTGCGTCTCCATCACCCGATCCGCTCCCAACTGTCCAGGTTGAAGATAAAAACATTTCAAACCCTCAAAAAGTCTAAGAATATGATGAGCTCATGAAATGACAACATAAAAACTAACACTAATTTTATTTTTAATAAAAATATTTTTTTTCAAACACGTAGTTTGTACATCAAAAATTAATTGTTAGTTCTCAATGAATATTGCACTAAGAATATACATCACACGCAATATATTAAAAGAAAGTAGATTTGGATTAGATCTATTATCACAGTTAGGATGATAGAATTACTTTTAATACAATCCCTATCTCTTAGCCAACAGAGATGAAAACCTCTCTGTATGCAGAAATCTACTTTATCTATTACATACTCCACAAAGACTAAGTTAACTAAGGAGTGAACCTATCTCTGAAACCTCTCACCATTTAAACAATAATAATAATTATTTTTATGTTTTCATGTTTGAGTAAAAATACTGGCATTTCAAAATTATCACCAGCAAGCTACAGCCACATTTTCAAATTTATTTTTCCCACTTCAGACAAGAAATAATTCTTGTATTTTGGAAAATCTTGAAATGAAATAGCCAGAACTCTTAAAAGAAAGTGATTCCAATATCTCGCAATGCACAGCTTTTGTAAATGAACTGTCCCCATCCAGCAAATGACAAATGAAAATAGTGAAAAAGGAAGAGGTCTCAAATCACCCATTGTCACTCTTGAGAAAATGTTAAGTTTCAACCAAAGTCATCAAAGTATATCTTCCTTTTTCAGCTGATAATATCACACAGTATTCATAGCACCCAATATGGGATGTCTTAAAAATTCCAGAAATGATTTACAGAGGCCAAGCAAGGTTATCAATCTCAGTCCTTACACATGTAAGCTGGAAGATATCCATTAAAAACTTAGTAAATTCATTAACACCTTACAATGACCTTTGAGTTCTTTAATGAACAAAACCGTAATCTAAAAACTATAATGACCCCAAATTATGTCTCGGTACATATTTACACACCCTTACACTTTAACAAAATAAAGAAAAAATGAGCTATCAGCACTTCCTTAGTAGAAAGTATTAAAAGCTTGGAATTTATGCGCAGCTTACAAAGGACCCAACCAATATAAAAACAAGGGAACACAAGATAACTAGACGTTACCAGAAACTGTGGCTGCTAAGAAATTTAGCAATGATCTGAGTAAATTCTTTCTCACCGGAATGAGGTTTCGGTAAGCAATAGTACTTCAACACCTAACTAGAAATTCACAAATATGAGCATTGAGAAACTGAATTTATGTATAAAAATGTCTAAATCTGGCACCTAGCTCTTGTCATTCTTTAGTTACTAATTTCAGAGACAAGTTAAAAACATTAGTAGATATACAGATACCACAGAGGGAAGTTCTCCGGTACTCTATATGCCACACGAATAAAATAGGCAATACGTATTATCAGAATACAAAAATACTGAGAAAAATCCTCCGACTCAAAAATTATAAAAACAAAATATGATAATTAACATCACTTCCATCATGACTCTTGTTACTGATTTGTTTAAAGCTGGTCTTGTGCTACTTTGGGGGTCTTACTGGGAAAGAGACAGCAATATTCTTACATATTCCCTATTCTAATCTGGGCCTCCTCAAGCATAGAGTAAGTTCAGTCGACAAGTACTCTATAAAAACTTCAAATAAAAATAAATTAATGTATAATACAAGGGTAAACTACACAAGTCTGAATATTAAATTTGGAGACCTGAGAATGTTGGCAATGAAATACTTAAAACAATCAAGGAGATGAGATATAAGAAATATTCAATTATGAATAGCAGACCAGTAATTTGGGTTGAAGAGATTAAACTTTAAGATAGTCAATGGATTACTTCATGTGTAATAAAATCGTAAGATTATTTGGAGAAAAGCGTTCACAAAATCTATCAAAACGTTCTGGACGACACCCTTAGATCCCGCTGCATTCCTTTTAGCATTTCAGTTTTCCTCTGATTCATTTGGTAACATTGCTGGTCAACTTCATTAACTTTATCTTGTCATATTTTCACAACTCATTTGAGAAGAAATCCCATCAGCACAACCTATGAGTGTCTGCATGTGCCATAGTGGTCTTGCTTAACTAATCATTAATTAATAATAAAGATATTAATAAATAATAAAGTTAGTATTAATAATATTAATGCAAAACTTCTGTTTACTTTTTCTGGCACAGAGAAATACTTATGTAATGCTTACATACATCTAAGTTTCTCTATTGGTGGAGTTATGTTTTATATCTAGGGAAATATGACTCTTCAGTAAATTCAACTCTAGATTAATATTCAAGTGTTAGAGTATTACTCATGCACACACCCTTATCAAAATACATAAAATTAAAATACAAGGGACAGTTCGTTAAGGTCTAAAAACAATACAGTAAAGGCAACACTATTTGAGAAAAACTTTTGGCACATATCCATTTATCAAAAATACAGACCTGTAAGTCTATCCTGCCAGCATACTTTATGCAGATTAAACCCTGCCTAAATCCATGACCAATTAACATAGCATGACACTCCAGTTTAATCTTTTAAATTTACTATAGGGCAAACATACACACTGGGCATTCAACTTTTACACTTCATGTGTCAATCTACATGAACCTAAAGGATATTAAAAATTATTAATCAAATTACAATCTCACAGTCATGTATGATAATCTTGTGCTTTGAAAATAGTAGCAAAATATTTGCCTACCCTCATAACACACGGAAAACACTGTATAAAGGACTTCAAAGCTATTAATCAATGCGCCTGGTAAGGAGGGTGAATAAGCCGACATATCCTTTGTTAGTTTGCATCAGACAAAATTACACAAACCCAGAAAATTCTTAAAGAAAACTTTCCACTCATACACAAACATATGCAATTCAATCATTTTGGTTAAATTTGGAAATACAGTGGTCCATCATGGAGGAACCTCTGTATAACATAAAACTGTCCAAGAGCAATAACTTTCCTAACAAAAAACTCTGAAAATTTCGCCATGCTCTTGTGCAACTTCAAACAATGGAAGTGACAGTCATTATGCCACTTATATCTTTTATGCTCAGGCATAACTTATAAACTTTACCAACCATCAGTGTCGTATGTATCCATCACATCCATCACATCATATTCTGGGACTGGAGGTTCCCCAGAAGCTTCTTCCGGCTCAGAGCCTGATCCTTCACCTGAACTTTCCCCGCTTGATTCTGATTCTGGGTAATAAGCTAAAATCTAAGGTAAAATTTCTACAGGAAATATCATTAACGCCTGAACATATGTATTGAAATTGTATTTCCTAAGCTCTTAGTATTATCCTCAGGGAAGCTGCTGACTAAAAATTATCCTTTGCCTGGTATGTTTTTATCAAATGAGGGTTCTGTTCCCCGTATGTCCCAGAGGGGGCCTATAAACCAACATACATGTAAAACATAGCTGGCTAACTGTAATTTCTTAAAAGTTTCTATTTCTTTTTGACTTTTAGATACACTAATAACAACAAAACAAAGGAAAAGTGTTATACTTGTTATGGTTCATTAAAAGTAGCATTTTTATGTCGTGCAGTGCAAATCTATATTTAACAATACAGTGTATGTGCTCAGTGTGAATTGTTCTACACTATTCGATGTACCTTCATTGCTTCCTATAAGGACATGATTAAATAATTTTCTCTGCTGTTTAAACCTTGCGTTATAATGGGAAAAATACAAAGAATGAAGGTTTGAACGCCCCCCAAGAAAGCGGCAATCTCGTCCTGAGTGTATTATTTAAATTATGCCACATTAAAACAGTTTCACTGTAGTTTATGTAATTGCTGTAATGCTCACACCATTTATCTTTTTTATCAACTGTTCCTTAGTTCAAATGCCTTATTAACAACTTTTTATTGTAAATAGCATAACAAATGAATAAATTTCTCTTAGACCAAACTATTTTTTATCTTGTGGAATACAGTTACCTTACCTAAATATGGTAGTATGTACTGAATTCTACCTTGAGCAAATAAATTTTTTTTTTCTCATTAAATTTACCTAACCGAAACAACTACCCCTGTATGTCCCTTTTTCAACTTTGAAATGCCCTAGGTAATTAATATTTCCACTGAAATTACCATTCATTGCGCAAATGTTCCTATAACATACTGTAAACTACCCGTTTGTACGCGGAAGAAATAATCCTAATCCTAAAACACCTGTAATTTTGTAAATCTACTGTACAAAAATGCTTGCCCTCTTAAATATGGCTACAAATTAAATTTCTTAAAAATAAGGTTTCTAATAGTAACTTAAGAAAAAAACATCAAACATGAATTTCACTACAGTTAATGCCTTGTGCCAATATTATATTAGTACAGATTAAACTAGGTTACCACTACTAGGTATATAAACGGTAATGTAAGAGATTATGTACATTTGTTAAATGATTTTCTCACCATGAACACTCTAAGTCAAATCATATTAAACGTGTAGTTTTCACAAAATATGGTTGGATTATATATCAGTATCTCATGAGATTTCATATTTACAGAGCAATAAAAGAATGAATATAGAATGGTTAGTCAACTAAAATTTATGAAAGAAATACCATCCTCTGCTGCATCCCCACTGAAGTCTGGAGGCTCATAATCTGCAACAACTTCTTCGATTGCCGTAGCTTCATCTGCCATATAATCGGGTATGGCTCTTTCTACTCCTGCATACAACAAATGTTAACCTTTTCTTTGATGGACATAAATTATACATTATTGAGAACTCAACAGTAAATAACTTGGAATACATTCAATGACTGATAGGTCATAGTAACTGATATACATACTCACACATCCTTTCAACAGCAGCATTACTATGAAAAAGGAAAATATAATGGCTGTTTATTAAATGAATGATATTCATTTTGAAAAGGTAGAACACTATTTACTACCTTTCAACAAGAGCTGCAAAATAAGGATTACATTCAAGGGAGTGACAAAAGGTACGTACTTGGTTCACTGTATTCCTTGTGGTCGGGGTAATCTGGAGATGGTTCATTCACAACTGGGTACTGGGCATCTCTCTCCACATGGGTGTAGGCCCAAGCTTCATTGGGATCCCAAAGCGTGTAAAGATGTGTCTTGACCATTAGCCAAAAGATGTTCCCAACAATCCAGTTGAATGACCACTTGATCATTTGTACAGGCTGCAAAAAAATAAAAAGAAAATGCCCAGTTAATGATTTCAGACATTTTTCTTTATATGATTACTCAGAAATCAAAACAGTAAATTATCTTTATAATCAAAACTTCCCAGGCTTGAACCTCCATGTAAAATGTTACTACCAAAACAGTTGCAGTAACACAAATGGTAGATGTGACGATAGTGGTTCAGAAAACACTACCGATAACAATAATACTATAATAATAGTACCATGTTTTAACAACAGCAACATTAACAGATAGCTGAACCAGATCAAAATAAAAAAGGGAAACACTCACAAAGCAACCAAATACTAATAAAAAAATCCATAATGAAGTATAGGGAGAAAAGATGTGTTTGTACAATACAGTATATCAACGTTCACATGGCATTGGTGAAAAAACAGTGTTGATGTTGTTACGTACTTTACACCATAAATTCATCAGTTTCTTATAATCAGATAAGATTTTCATTGGAAATTATGTAACATCAGACAAAAGATCTATAGGTCATCACTCATATATTTTCCAGTACATGTTTGCAGATGCTGTACAGTTCCATGAAAATGTAAGGTTTGCCAAATATAAACAATTGGCTACAATACTTTACAACTGATGTTCAAAAAATGTAAAATTTGTCATCTTTGGCTCCATTTACAAGGAATCAACGATAATAAAAAAGTTTTTATAATAAGATGATGGCAGATGTTCAAAGCCAAAAAAAAAAGTTTACGAACTTTATCATACATCTGATAATACGCGCCAAGTAAAGTAATTAAATGGTTATTATAAAAGTAGAGGGTACTAAAAAGGCTTAGTAAACAAGGGGGTATTATACTATAACTCAAGACCTGAAATGAAGACAGCGGGCTAAAAAATAAAATAAAACAAGCCTCGAGTCACTTGCAAACATAGAACAATCATTTCATATTAAGTCTTTGACTAGGATACATACCGTATATAAGATGGAAGAGCTGCTTGGTTCCATATCACTATCAAGGCACACAGCCTGGTAGTCAAGAATTCTGACCCTCTTATAAACTTCACTTTGTACTAAGGACTCCATAATAGTTCCCTCTATTGTGCCAAAGAATTTCCCAGTGGAATCTTTTTTGTCTGATGCAATGATAAATCCATTATCATCAAGCAGATAGCAATCTAAATGGGGACTGCTGCAGGTTTTGCCATCTTTGCAACCATTATCTCTTGAAGGATACGATGGGCACTGGAAACAAAAGATAGTAATTAAGTAAAAGTCGTTGATTATCTGGTTCATACACAATAGCACACTTGCTCAGGGTGAGATAAGTAGCCTACAATATTTCAACAAGGATTACAGCATTTTAATAAAAAAAAAAATCTCCTGTAACTAGATACCACAAAAAAAGAATGGGATACAATAATTATACATTGTTATATAAAACACATAAAATATGCAATAAGCTCAATCTGGGAATAATAACCACAAAAAAAAATTATGGACTGATTCAAGACTCCGAATTTAAGCAAAAAAAAGAAAAAGAAAAAAAGAGTAGGATGCGAAACTGATTCAAGACCCCGAATTTAAGCAAAAAAAAAAAAAAAAAAAAAAGAGGACTGTTGAAGTCACAGGTGTCTAAAATTATGTCAAGAAGTAACAATAAATACAGCAGTGACAAAGGGGAATGAAAATACATATAGGAAAAAATAGGTAATAACATTAGATACTATAAAGACAAATTTGTGCAGCTTATATGAAAAGGACTAATCTTACATAAAACCAATTGCTATTAAAAGATACTACTATAATTTACCTTCCAGAAAATCCCATTCTTTAAATGAATTCATTATTGCATTAAAGTTTTCAAAACAAGTTTGAAAAAGTATACACAGAAACAACTGTGATAGTATTATTGAGAGATCAAAATGCTCAACTAGTAGTTTAATTGTATTAATTCTATTTGGAACAAAAGTACAAAATGGATATAAGACAGACAGACATTTCTTACCAAAGCAATAATATATGTTAATGTAATACAAACTGTATGGGTATATAGATATGAATCAGGGCATGGCAACCAATTTATACTTAAAATGATTTTTTTTGTTTTGAGAATGAAGCTTCAAGAAGAATTTGCGAGTTAGATGACAGGAAAGAGTAATAAATGGTACCACAAGGAAGACTAAGGAAGTTCCTTAAGTGGATGAGATATTGATGAAGGGGAGATGGAAATGGCTTGGAAATGTCTCTTGCACCACCAAGGGGAACATAATACACGATAGTGAGCAGGGTCCCTAGTGGGACCAGTTGGGTTGGTAGACCCACCATGTTTCGAGCTTCATGAAATTGAAAACTCCATAGACATGAGAGGTGGACTTTCAGAGTCTCTTAGGAATGCTCAGCTTTGGGAGTGATGATGGTGATTCCCTTTCAAATAGATCTGTCAAGTCTTAGTCATCTAATAACTAAGGCCAGAACTGGTGTCTATCTAACAATGCCAATTTCTTTATGCTTAATTACACACAGCCTTTGTTCGTGCTGTTGTAAACAGATAGCTTTTATCAATAAATAAATAAATACTGAAATGACGACTTAGCCAGAAAATTCCTTACAAGCAGAACAAAGAAAGAATTAGTCAAGGAAAACACAAAACTTCAAAAAATAATAAAGCTATATATTGCATTTTTGTACCCATAATATTCACATAACTCTACTACAGCATAAAAATTTGCACATACATCAACAAGCAAGTCATTTGCTAAACAAATGCACTTCATATTATTGATAACCCATGTACAAGACTGTTGGATATTATTCCTACATAAGTATTCAATAGCTAGGATTTTGAAGGAGAGAAAAACTCAGTACATTTTCTTTACGTACAAATGGCATGACACAGGAACTGTAATTGAAAGGAAGAGATTTAATTTCCAGGAAGCATGAGAGGGCAAATACACCACAGAAGCAAATGGTACAATGTATAAGGTGTTTGGTGTGCTAATGATAAATATGCTGTAGAGGGTTATAAAGTGACTAAAGTTGTAGAAATGTTCTGTACTGGGGGTTCAGTCAATGATTTACATGAGGTAATAAAATGAAGTAATAAAATGGCCTTGACTGTTATGCTGTTTTACTTCTGGAGTTTCCCTCAGGGGAAATGCTCATATTAATGATGAAAAAAGCATCCTATTCAATGCCACTACGTTACTACTGTTAGTAAAATAAAGGAAAGACAACCTGGGGAAAGAAATGTGATTATTCAACCCAACTGCAATGGAGAAGCCTTCAAATTACATTAGCTCAATTAATTCTCTAAATATCTGGGTGGGGGGCAATCAACATAAATCACTAATATGGGGATGAATTACTTTACAGCTGCTGAGAGTACTCTAATTTGCTAATTATACTGTAGCAGCAGATAAACCAACTCAGTAATGTTGCCTTACCGGATTTGAGTACTGTACAAAAAAGAATAATAATAACAGTTTAATTAAGAAACCGAAACTTTGTGTAAAAATACTCTATCAATTTTGCTAGTAATTTTAACACTGATAACGAAATCTACTTGGCATGAGAAAATAATACTTGAGAAGGAATACAAAAATGGGCAAAATTCTTAATACAGTAACTTCAATATCAATGTACTTGTAATCTTCACCAACATGTTGCTAGTACTAATATGTATCAATAATGATAAAAAGATTTCAAGAAATGTATGAAATTATGACTGCCAATGATTAAGTACCTCATAAGATCCTTTTTGTTCATCTGTGAACCAGTAGTAGGTCCCGTTGTTTACCCACACATATCTTAACTGAATAGCTTTTCCTTCACAAAGAGAAAGTCTTCCACTGGATGCATCCGTACTTTATGGACTATTGAGAAAATGCATAATAGGGAAGTTCACCTCTCGGAAGTTTTTAAGGGAATAAACACTATGTGCTAAATTTTGTGTGTGCTTGTTTTTTTACAGTGAAATGCACAAAAGTATTTTTTGTTCAAGAATATTTAATCCTTGTGAAAATACCAACATTTAAGAATTACAGACTACGCATTATAAATGCAAGTAAATACTAACAGAAACGCTTGAAAATTATCCTGTCATTCTGTTTGGAAGTGCACATATATTAAGTTTTACCTCAACTTTCTGCAGTGTACTATCTGCATACAAATGCAGCCCACCATAATATATACATGGATGTATTCATTGTATAAAAAACTGTCTGCCTGGTCTGTAACATTGCACTGGCAGTTAACAATTCATATACCTCACTAATAAAGAGGTTTTGAAGGGGGGATAGACTGGAGTAACTGCATTTGGGAGGGCTTTTGCAATATTAATTCATAAGCAACTATGTCATTTTTCTTGTTGCCCTTAAGAGGCTGATAGCAATGTGTCATGACTACAGCATGGAAGTTTCATGGCTGGGAGAGCACTACTTTGCTTGGAAGCTTTTGCCACTCTTATTGCCTCCTAAGCAAGGGCGTCATAAGTAAGTGACTGTTTGAGATGCATCATGACCCATATCATACAAGTTTTGTTCTCTCATTGGCTGCCTGTGAAGACACCAGCAAACCAGCTCCGAGGTGCACTTTGTTGCTTTGTCCAAATTATGCATCGTCTCTTATTAATTGCATATTAAACAGTTAGTGTGTGGTACACTGTGTAGCAGTGCATTCTGCAGATTTTGTGGCTTTTGTAGGTGTCCATACAGCACTGCTGGTGCTATTTTTTGCTATGCATGGTACTGTGTCTTTCGTATATGGACCAGTCACCTCCTAGGAGGTCCAGGAAGGTACTGACCCTTCAGAAGAAGTTGGAAATCAAGAGGAACAAGGCTGGCTGGTCCATAACCCATACCACAGGCGAGTATGGCATAGCATGGTCTACCTTGCAGGTCATCAAGAATACAAGGAACAAGCTGAAGTAGCACTCAGCCAACTTTGGGAAGAAAACTTCCAGGAGTTAGGCCTGCAAATTTGTAGCTAAGCACTGCCATGAGGAAACT
>NC_087213.1:10920557-11005557 GCF_015104395.2 Macrobrachium nipponense | reverse complement strand
AATTTCTTCTCAGGAATAAACAATGACGTAAATGGTATAAACAAAGTTAGAAAGAATCCAGGCAGCTTTACATTTTAGAAAAAAATAATTTGGTGACGAGATTGTTATTTCTCGGATACGGGAAGAAAGACATGTTATATTAGTCATTATGGCTGGTATTCGGAAAATTCTACAATGATTTATGGTAAAGCATGATATGTTGGTGCTTTCATGAATAAATATGAATTGTAATGGCAACATAGCTACAGTCTAACAATGCAATCACAACTTGTCACTATACTTTGTTAATGTTTTTAATGTGTAAGGACTAACCATTCATAGTTTTTGTGCTCATGACTTACAGCGATGAATCTTTAACAGATATGGCTTAAAAAAATCACGCTAAAAGTATATCCGTAAGAACACAAAGGCAGATTTAAAACTTCTTTCGTAATAGTATTCTATAACATTAAATCTTTGCTCAATCAAAATCATATCAAAATCAAGGTG
Source organism: Macrobrachium nipponense (assembly GCF_015104395.2). Classification (NCBI taxonomy): domain Eukaryota; kingdom Metazoa; phylum Arthropoda; class Malacostraca; order Decapoda; family Palaemonidae; genus Macrobrachium; species Macrobrachium nipponense. The sequence continues at coordinate 11,005,068 of NC_087213.1, read as the reverse complement.
ATACTTGAACGCATCAAATGTTTAAAAACTGGCAAAACATACTAAACGGTTTATGAATTGAATTGACTTGAATATAGGATTTAGTACAAAGGCCTCGCACTGGAACCTATAAGGTCACTCAGCGCTGAAACGGAAATTGACTTCTAGTCCGCAAGTTTTGAAAGTTCTCTCTTACATTTACACTTTCAACATGTGCTGCATTAATGATGTTCAGCAACAAGTTTTTAGTGTATGAAACAAACAAACAAAAAATTTGGTTATTACAGAAGACACCTACCCTCATTTCTTCTATTATGTGCAATGGGCACTCAGTTGCAAATTTGACATTGTGATTCCAACATTTCCCCAATCATTTGAGAGTATAACCCCAGAAAAGTGTCTTTGTGAACAGAAACAATGAAGGCAAGGAATGTGTTTACTAAGCTGACAGAGTAGAAAAGGAAGTGAACCATTATGTTGCTAGTTTACAAAATGCATTGTGAACAAGATCAGAAAGACACCGGGAAAAACAGAGGTCTACCAGGTCAGAAGAAAAAAAAATTCAACCTGTTTTTGTGGCTGTTTTATTTTTTTTCTTCTCCTATGAAAGCATTTAACCACTTGATATCTTGACTGGTGACAAGTTGACTCATGTATGCATGTTCCCTAGTAATTCATGTCTTAAAAGCTTGAAAACCATATAAGTAGTAGCAGTATATTGTTACTCAATAGCTTCTAACTGCTTTACATTTTAATTTCATGTTCTAAATGCCTATTAATTAATTTCCTATCTATCTTCATCGTTCCCAATAACATTAATTCCTACCCTGTGCTTTACCATCCTAAAATCTCCGCTTATCTTTAGCTTCTCTTTTCATAGTTCTTATCTCTAGGCTTGAATATAATAGTATGGATGGCAGTGCAGAAGAGTTCCTGCCAAAGAACAGAAATTTGATTTGTCTTCACTGTCTACACGTCTATGCAAATATCTATTGTCTTTACCTAGGTTGTACTCCTGATTTGTAGTTCTTTAATAAAATGATCAGCGGTTTAACACTAAACATGATGCCTCATGAGATAGGTAACAGCGAGCAATAACAGTCTTATATTATTTTCTCGTATCCTATATAAGAAATAAACTTACAAGACAGAAAAAACTGGTTTTATAATTCGAATGAAAATGAAAAACCTGACTGATGCTCACATACTTAAGCAATGATAATAATTTGCATCAAAGTCCACAGATAAAACTAATACACAGTCATGAATCCACAAAGTAATAATGCAAAAGGGCAAAATATCAACCTATTGTAAGTTTATTATTCTAAGATCTTCCTCATTTTTACCTCGCTCTCTTAAATGCCATTCAGAATTCTTAAAATACCTATAAATCACATTTGTTGAATCTTGTGCAACTACTCTTATCACAAGTAATACTAAAAACTGTATGATATATATATGGCCTGTTACTACCCAAAATACTGAGTTGCAAAGTCAGGATTTTTGAGAAAATAGGAAGCCTTGAGACAACAACAAAAGGCTCTACAGAGTTGTCTGACCAAATACGACATTGAATGAAATGACCTAACTACCACGCCACAATAAAAGTGAATCACAATGAATCTGGAAAGATTAAATATGATGACAATCCAGCGAAAAGAATTAAATGCGATGCCGATGAACTCCCTCGGATGGTTAAAAAAATATGTGATATGCTAAAGACTTCTACTGAAGTTACTGCCTTTGCCCAATGAGTTAGGGCATATTTAAACGTATACCTGTTGAAACAATATCATCTTTCCATAGTTTTGCCTATATGGTGTAAGGACAGTAAGGAGGTGAAATGTTTGCAAAACATGAAGCATAAGTTTAATATTATCAGAATAAAATGCCCAAGTCCTTCAGCATTCTGCAAAATTGTGGGTCTGTGTGATAAGAATACAATAAAAATTCTTACAGTACATCTGAAATAAAATGATAGTGTTAAGACTGTTCTGTGATGGTGCAAAAAGACTAATAGCTAATAGCTTTTCTACACTGGTCCATACAAACCACCCTAAACAAATAGTATGCCAACTCCCCAAACAGCATTAGTGACATTTCAGTAGTATTAATATCCTAAAACTATCATAGGACGAATATGGTGAATTTGTAACAGCAGACTGAGACCTGGACAATTTCTTAGTATATCTATTAAAAAAATCACAGGGATCACTTTAGTTGAAATTGAGGCTACTGGTTTAACATTGCAGTTCATTAATGAGCTAATATACTGTATAGTATATCTAAACCCAAAAATAATATTTCAATTACCACTATAAAGTAGAAGATAAAGCTACAATGTAAGACTGAACTTATCATGAGTTTAACACAATGCTACTTAACTAATTTGCTTTGAAAATATATATTTCTACTACTGTATATAAAATAAATAGGCTTATGATGAGTAAATACTTAAGAAATGGTTAGAGATCTCAAAGGTATCATTACGATAAAAAAATAAATGTTTTTAACGATTTATGATTTTTCACAACTTCTGATGTATATATATAACGTGCTGATGGCAATGTACTGTATATACTAATAATAGCAATGCTCCTAGTGTATAAAAATTTCAAATTTAACAGATTCCATGGAGCAAAAACGAACTTTCACAAAAATACGTATTAAGGATGGCAAGTCAATCAAGACTGAAACATACTTCAATTGAAATAACTCTAAAAGATGGAGTTCATGAGAAAAAGGGTAGAAGTTTTAGAAACTAACAGTGATTCAAACTGGAATGTTCATTTTCCCTTCATCCTATGAAGGTTGTTTTACATCAAGTAGTGTTTGAAAATAGCACCCAAAAGGAAACCCAAAGCAACCCGTCAATTTTCCTTTCATCTGAATTTCCTCAATTCATTGTTTGCTTATGAAGTCTTTCGGCAAAACTTTATCATTAATCGTTACTTAAAGGCTAAAGTCTATGAATTCTTAATTACAGGAAATTTGTATGGGCACCATCGACTGCGAAATTCTGTTATTTAGAATAAACAAAATAAATACAGAACATGAGACACTCAACTTTTTTGCAGTGAACATAAAACATGCAAATATAAAACAATTGTCAGTGGAAAATGGCCTCACCACAATATTCTAATACGTATATACATACCATTAATACACTAAGCTCAATAAACACTGAACTCTCTCCTTACCAATCCGGATATGGCAAAAAAGACTCATGTAGTGTAATTAAAAGACCATCAGGTAATTTAAACCCCCAAAGGTAAGATACTGTACCTGAAGAGTAGTGCCATGTACATCTCCATAGGGCTATTGTGAAGGGAAATGGGCATTAGTGCAAATTGTAAAAAAGTGGCATGTACGGAAAACAAATCCAGTAGACAGAATAGAGGTCTCTTATGAGTCAAAGGCCAGGAGAAAATTGCAACCAAAGATAAAATCCCTAAAATAAGAAAATAAATGCCACCAAACCAAGTGGAATAAAATAGCCATAACCAAAAGCATCAAACAAAAATGTCTGTACAAACGACAGTCCAATCATGACTGGTAGTGCAATTTCATGAATTCTGTTAAGGAGTAAAGCTCTACTTTACCCCTGCTGGGAACTTCTTTCAAAGTGAGCAGGCACTTATCCAAGATCCATTCTAGACACAGGGACTTGGTGGAGAGTTTCACACAGCATTGTTTACAAAGTTCAGATTTTATTAAAAGGAGTCTCTCCACATTTGCTCTGGCCATATTTTGAAAAATCTGCTTGTGTCGGGGGCAACAATCTAGGAAGTATAGCCATTCTTACTTAGCTACCTATGGTCTTCTTTTTTCAGTAAGTGCCACATGGTATATGGTGTCTGTTTGTTTGTATGGTGTTTTTACGTTGCATGGAACCAGTGGTTATTCAGCAACGGGACCAACGGCTTTACGTGACTTCCGAACCACGGCGAGAGTGAATTTCTATCACCAGAAATACACATCTCTCACTCCTCAATGGAATGGCCGAGAATCGAACCCGCGACCACCGAGGTGAGAAGCAAACACCAAACCAACCACGCCACTGAGGCGCTGGTATATGCTGTCGACAAGATAACCAGTCTAGACTAGACAGACTCTTACATGTTAAGTTTATGGTATTATCAACCAAGTGGCTAGTTTAGTGTTAGCAATTTCTGAAACATTTTCTTGAAAAATCTGTAGGCAAATGGAGGACATTTGCTTACATACCAACACACCCTGTATTGCCACTAATAGAATAGGTGTGGTATAAATATAGAAAACTAAATATTGAAAACTAAATAAAAATTTAAAATAATATAAAAAAAGTAAGTAGACAGTGATCCAATTAAAAAAAAGGATAGATGGACTTCAATAATATAAAGCAATCAGTTACAATAGCTAAATAATTCCATTTGTGCTTTGAAGAACACTGCCACTTGTGACACATCGAAATTAAACTAATATACAGTTAAGTGCAATCATTAAGGGCATATCTACAGAAATTCTACAGTTTTTTTCCTATGTGCAATAAGGAAAAAACTGCACTTCAACTCTGTAAATGTAAAGAAGAAGAATGACAATGCAGCAAGAATTTATATATTGCATAAGAAAGGTAAATAACGTTAGATAATAGCTTCCTAAAGTTACTTTTAGACTTTCTTCAGTGGATGGACGACTTTTAAGTAAAGATTTTATGCATTCATGTCATAGATATGCCCTCCTGACTGGACAATTGGTAAATAATATGGCGGTGCTGATACGTTTGTGCATGTGTTTCACACAAAGTTACACAAGGTCAAGCCTGAGTGAAAGCATGCGCAAGGAGTGCAAAACATATGTTAAATGCAACAACCTCGGTAGCTATAATGATGTTGTTAAACTAGACATATTAAAATTACAGCATGTAATTGTTTGATACCTACAAATATTATGATATAACTGATACTGCAAGTCTGGAAAGTGCTCTTTCTTCTGAAAACTATGTATAAATTGGACTTTCATTTTTACTACAATAGTATATCTAGGTCTATTCTCTGTGAAAAATATATTGTGTACGATCTAAAATCAGGAAACAGTAATTCAAAGTCCTTACAGTTATCAAGGAAGTACATTATTTCGTAAAATTGGTTACTGCGTTTTCATTGTGAACTTATTTTACATACTTCTGCTACATTATTTCTGTATTAGTTAACCTTGTCTTTTGAACCACTGACGCTCATTCTTTTTCTCATTTATTTCTGACCTGCAGTACATGTACTGATTTACACAAATTTTAAAATTAAAATAATTTTTGCTCTTGCCATATTGCTGTAAGAGCAAATCTCTCAATAACCTAAGCAGAGATCTTACATTTATGGTGTTAGATTATCTTATCCTTGTATTGCTAGTTAAGAGAGGCTTAAAAATACTCAAATGCTTCTCAGGCATAAAACAACGATAGTAAGATTCACATCAACCGTGCATCTGCCTAGGCCAGTCTCTAATGATGCTTCTGATTGGATGTTGATAAACCAGTCACAGGGCTGGAAACTCTCGGTCCCTCGAGAGTTCACATGGGCAGGATGTACGTTCCATCTCTCATGAGGGATAGTTTTGAAAGACGTATCCCTCAGAAGAGGTGGAACATAAACCCTGCCTATTTGAACTCTCGAGAGAGACTGAGAGCTTCTAGCCCTGTGATTGGCTTATTGACAGCCAATCAGGAGCATCGTAAGGGACTGGCCTAGACATCAAATGCACGGTTGATGTGAATCTATTATAGTATCAAACTATTATAGCATTTTCCTCGACGATAAAAGTTAAAGCCATTCATATCTATTTAACTATTAATTTGATAAACGACTCCTCATCTTATAGAAATTTATAGACCGGGAAAAAGAAAAAAAAAAACAGTTTCACTTAACAAATTACAGCATATCATAACTAATGGTAAGAATTGGATAGAAAATGATTATTAATTCTATATTTGCATTGTTATCATTATGATTTAAATAGCATCTAAGTTTTGAATTAAATTTAAATGAAAAACTGGTGCTTGCACAGCCTATTTAATGAGGCAGTCATTCTTAAAAAAAAAGACTAATAAGAAAGTTAAACAGAAAATACAAATCAAAATGAAATCCTTTTGTACACTATTTCAAGTCAAAATAGAAATTGGCATAATTAAATCAAATTTCCTCTATATAAGTGACTGATTGTAAGTTACTTCAGTTATAGCTAACACGAACGATATTAAGTTTCATGACTGTGATGAATATATTTATAACACAGAGAACCTTAAAACAATACATTTCATGAGTGATCATTTAGCCCTAATTCAGTAATTGTTTTACTTTGGAATGCTGTATGGGTCAATGTCATTACAAATGTCTGTTCTCAACTTTTCAAGTTATGGAATGTTTCACACAGATTTAAAAGTTAACAGGAATTATGTCTCTGGGTACACATACATACATACATACATAAATATACACACCCACACACTTACACAAGTGTCACGGTATTCGTGGGAGGAAAACGACAATTTTGGTGGGAAAATGTACATTGAAAACACGCTCAATTTTTAAACCGATTATTCACCAATTACTCTCTTTCTCTTTCGCGCATTACACTGGGCACTTACTCAGTAATTCCAAAAGTGAATTCTTCTTTTCACAAGGAACTGCACATTAATCTAAATAATGTAACCTGACTACTATTCTAACGTACGTACTTTGATTCTATAGTATGTGCAACATAACATATTAGCTGAGGGTATCACCTTAAGTCATATAATGGCATTTATGTTCCATACTAGAGATTTAAATAGCAAGTGTCCAAAATACCAAAGATGATTAAATTTTCCACAAATCAATATTCACTATTGAAAACTACAGATAATCCAATTTTTCCCTAAAATTTATACTAAAAAAGTGCACTTCTAGCCGCCGACTTTTTAAACTAGAAAACTTTCTTTGGAATATTTCATTTCTATTATAACATCTGTTTATCCTAATCTCATTTCATTACGAGGTTCTTAAGTTTCTTGACTCGGTATCTACTTAATTACCAACTCAATCTTCCTACACAGGATTTGAATCATCACTCCATTTTATGTAAACCTTTTTTCCTATTTGTTTTATTATAAAAGTGGTATTCTTTCGGTGGAATTTAACACTCAGTTCAATATCAGCGAGTGCTTAAAACAGCCAAACAGACAAGACAAAGTGCACTTGTGCGAAGTGTGCAGACACTGCCTGGCAGCTACCACATGAGCAACAAGAGGTCTCCACTTACTTTCTGTCTCCATTAATGGAATCTTCAAACATTTTTTTGTTGGCAAAGTAAACGTTGGTAGCGCGGGCGTCAAACAGAAGACTTTGGATGAGGTCTTTGTCGCCTAAAAAGAGGAAACCAAACATTATTTTCAAATATATAGAGTATATTCAATGCACATTTCTGTTTATACCTTGATTTAGAATGGTATAACTCTAAGAAATAAAACAACTTTATGATAATGGGTAAAGGAATAACAAAACTAGACTGAAGGATAATGGACACAATCTTTTAAAGAGATAGCTGCTTAAAGTTAAACAAAAGACCTAATCAAAAGAAATTAGTTACTTGATAGCCTAATAAAGTACTGATCAATAAAAGAACACTAAGGTCAAGATATATTGATTTGTTAAACGTTATAAATGATTACAATATTTAACTGATTTACTTTTACGCTAATGCTACATGGCAATACTACATTGTGAAGGACTCAACTTTACCTAAAAAAATTTTGGGACACTTCATTCCCAGTAACATTTTTTTAGAATTTATTACCTTTGCACATTTTAAGATCAGCGTTTGGAATAATAGGTAAATAAATAAAATGACTGTCACTTCATAGAAAAAGCAACCTTACAAAACCTAATAATTATATATATATATATGTATATATATATATATATATATATATATATATATATATATAGATATATTATATATCTATAGGGTTACTAAAATGTTTCTCCCCAGCAATGTACAATCTCAAAGTAAAAAAATTAACACCATGAGGAATATTTAGCATTTCCTTTACTCACACCTCAAATTATGAGATCATTCATTATATTTACACTCTTCATTTAGTGATTACACAGAACCAGCGAGACAATCCTAAAACATTTCACACAAAAATGTCAGTAAGATACTGCATAAAATGGCTTTCACAAAATCCTCAGACTGGAACTTGTTTATGGACATTTTAAATATTTATTTTCTTTTCCTAAATTTGTATATGTTCTGCACAAAGTACTTTTTATTCTGATAGTATATTAACATCCTTAAAGTTAACTGTGACAGTTAATCAGAAACAAAAAATATTCTTCTGTAACAAAGGACACATTTTCGGAGCAAAATTCTCTATTGTAGAAGTTCATCAGTGACATAGGACACATTATAATCAGGGTAAAATCCTATAAAGTTAAGTGGACTGATAAAAGAAACATTAGAATACAATAGCTATCGTTATTTTAATTCCAAAAATAACTTACACCAGCTCTTATACTTGTACAGTAATCATGCTAGCTTTGATAAAGATAATACAAAGTTACACCAGCTCTTATACTTGTACAGTAATCATGCTAGTTTTGATAAAGATAATACAAAGTTATTCTTGAATATACGTACTTCAACAAAGCTACCCTGAAAGTCTTTCATTTTAGTTGCATATTCCATTTAACTCAAAATGAATGCACAAATGAAATATTTGTTTTACACTTTATAAAACTTGCACTAAAAATCTATTCATTTGCATGACAATAGCATAAAATGTTCAGTCATTACTAATCTTCACTCAATACCCTTTGTCTCAGCTGTACAATTATATTTGGTTAGAAACATCCTCCTCATCCATTATAACTTCAACTGATGTCACCTGTATCCCTGATGCATGCAAATTAATGATGGGGCCACGGGAATATTTTGTGGCAAGAATATTATTCAAGTCCTGTATCTGATTCTCCTTGATTAGTCTTGTCCTAAAGAAAATAAAAAAGGGGAAAAACAATGATACATTCAAGCCCCATGATTCTGAAGCATGTAGCCAAGGACCAGGGATATTGCCCACTAGGAAATCCTAAGTTGTTTTAGTCTGTGTCCTAAGTCTCATAGAAATAATGAATTAAAAAAAACCGTCAGGATATTTGGTCACGGGTTCAGCAACACACAAGACAATTCAAGATGTCACTGCAATGATTAAATATCAAACAGCCTGGCATGTAAACCTCGTGGTTGTTGTTAGATTAAGTTGGCAATATGCCGGCATGGACTTTTGCTCATGCCAGCAGCAAATAACGAAACACTTCTGAGCAAGACAACGGCACTGACAATGTAAAATACTTCAGGATTAATTATGAGTCTTCTATTGATCATTTCACTACTCTCAAGAAATATGATGATTTTTTTCACCAAATCCTTATCACATTCCAACAATATAGGCATGATGAATCTGTCATTCTATGCAGATTCTATACAGTGCAAGAAAATGGAGTTTTATTTTTTTTTTATTCCATCTGGAAACCTGCTGTTTCACTCAGCAACGTCCCTAAATCCAGGGAGGAGCAATGACATCTTATGATCTAATAATAAAGTAGAAAACAAACAGCAGTAATACCACAAATTAAAATACTGACTTTGGAAACTCAGACAGGATACTCAGCACACAGACTAAAAAGGAAATACAAGAGAAGTTGCCAGGCATACATCAACTGATTTTAGTTTGTTATATTGGAATTTATATGTACTGTATGTACAACGAGAAATATTGACATAAGTTTCACTTTTACTGCTTACATGGTAATCATAGATTTTCTACCAGAAAAGGAATATCTGTATTTGCCTAAAGATTTGAAATACAGTACATATATATTATTTTTTTTTTTCATAAAGACGACGACGTACAATCCTTTGATAAATTTTTTATGATGATTTTGAAGAAAATTTCACAGTGAAATTATTATTATATCAGATATACTTAATTAAATAATTCCATAAATCAATTTTCTTTTAAACAAATGTATGCAGAACTATACACCAAAGGGAAGAAATCAGTTCATATATCCATGGCAAATCTCTTGTAATGCACAAAGCCGAAATACTTACAGTAGTAGTTCTCTCGTCTTTCATTCTCGAGTCCGCCAGACATCCGCGATTTGGCTGCTTGAGGGAGGCAGGAGCATTAGCCAAGCACAAACCACTCATTTAAGGCACTAACAAACGGGACCGTTTCCGTATAGGAAGCAAACAAGAGCATTTACATAAAAGAAGAGAGGAACGGATATTATTGGATTCTTTGTCCAGGTAAAGGGAAAGGTCTCATGGATTCTTTACCCAGGTAAAAGGAAAAGAGTCCTCTGGATTCTTTGCCAAGCTCAGGGAAAAAGAATCTCATGGGTTCATTGGCAAGGTAGAGGGAAAAATTTCTCATGGATTCTTTGCCCAGCTAAAGAATAAAAGAGCCTCATGAATTCTTTGCCCAAACCAGTGTGAAAGTCTCATGGATTCTTTACTCAGGTGTGAGGAAAAGAATCCTGGAGTCTTTGCTTAGGTAAGGGAAAAGTTTTATGGAGTCTTTCCCCAGGTACGAGGAAAAAAGTCTCATGGATTCTTTGCCCAGGTCTGTGGAAAAGTCTTGTGGATTCTTTGCCCAGGTCAGGGAAAACGCATTCAATCCTAATCCTTGCATTAGTACGAGATAAAAGTTAAAATAGTGCATCCATTTACTGCATTTTGTAAATAGCTCATTTAGCGAATAAATATCAGGCCCTTAAAAGCATGGGTGATTAGCTGCAACTGCATCATTTGCTAAATTAAATGTAGAATCTTGAAATATCCAAGCATTACTAAAAACAATTAAACCACGGTACAGTTTAGAATTCCAAGAATATTTCCTTTTATTTTTAGAAAAGTTGTAAGAGTATCAAGTATGGAACACAATTAAAAGTTAAAACTAATCCTGAACAGTGAACAGAAAAGACAATCACTTTCACCTTGTTAAGTAATCACAAACCTTTGATTCCAAGCACTTAACTTACAAAATTTCCGAACGTTCCCTAATCAAATTCTAGAAGCCCCATTATGGGAACGGTCCCGTGTACAAGACAAAGTTCTGCGATGACAGGTATTATGAAGTACTTCCTCCAAACTTCACTTGAATGCATTGACTTGAGTGTGAAAGATCTGGTTTGGACATAAAAGTTCTTAGAACCATGGAAGGTTCTAGTTTGACAAATCTTCATTTTTGACTGTCCATGAAAGATGATTTCCTTCCTATTTCTATGGAGTTTTAATAACAATAGGCAGAAGAGAGACAAAGGATTAAGTGACAAGTAATACTCAACTAGAAAGGGTCATTTTAACAAACCATCACATTAATGAGAGAGAGAGAGAGAGAGAGAGAGAGAGTCCATAGTGTTGTTTGTGAGTAAACGGGAAGTGCATGGAACAGTGTTCTCATTAGATTCAGTCTCTTACTAAAAAAAACTTTTTTTTAACCACTGCAGGCACAACCACATACAGATATAGGAAGAAAGTTACATAGATACAGTAAGATTAAAACACGATTTTCTGATGAACGAGATTTATATGGAAATACATGAATTAAGCAAGCAATCCTCAGAAATATAAATTTACATACTATATTACATATTTTCAAGGAGCATCAAGAGATACAAACTAATTCTTTATTTAGTCTTATTCTTACTGTGTTAGTCTTATATCAAATATAGTGACAGAGAAGGAAAAAGAAAGATTTAGTATAGACAGAAAGCTACTGTTTCCTCTGACTATACTTAAATTCGGTACAAGACGAGGTTCGGATATTGTCGCCTAATGCTTTTTTTTAGTGAATAGAGAAATTAATTCAATCATTCCAGTTTTCTGGCGTCTACATTAACTCATGGACAGAATAAAAATTTAGAAAATATTAAGATATCTCTAAAGTTCCAGACCGGTTTACTCCATGCCACAGTAATATTCCTTTCCTGAAACTCTGTCTCAAGTCAGTACATGAGCACATAGTAATACTAATCTTGGCAGAACTTGGCCTTGTTTTTAACAACACACACTATGCTTTGACCATATCAATGCTGTTAGTTAAAATAAAATAAACAAACAATAGTCATGTTTCTTTTCATCAACTCGGGTTTCTTCTGTAGAACTTCCCCAAAATCATCATGCCCACTGAAAGACAGCATTCATGTGGGAGACTGATTCTTTGGGATAGTTAGATTCCCCTGCACCAGTGACCAGTAAATTCTGAAACCTAAAGCAATGACTAACATGAAATAAATACAATTAATACTTAGCAGGAAAACAGCAAATGCAGTAAAGACACTTCAGTTCTGTGCAAATGATGAGCGATCAGCGATAAAAGGATTCTGGAAGGTATTATTGTGGGGTCACAGATGAAGACATATAATGACAATCAGTTGTCATCGGCATTCTGAGGGATTAGAGCCAATTTTTCCATGATAATCAGATCATCTGACAATGTGACAAAATATTCTGGGTTTGCTGTTAGATCCTGCCATGATAAGCCTCGAGCTACGTTACTGATACTAATAATTTTACACACCAGTTATACATTTAACTTTGAAGAATCTATAAGGATCTTGCAGGTGATTATACCATGCAGTAACACAATAAAAGTGTGCATAAAGTAACTGTTGCATGAATGGAAAAAGAGTCATTCATTCAAAAGATAGGAAATGAATACAAAACAGAATGCAACAAACACTATCCAGTGCTGAGACAGGACTCAGGCAACAAATGAAACATCATTTTCATGAATTAAAAGAAGGTAAACAAGAGTAAAAAGATATTAAAAAAGAATAGGCGGATGAAAAGCAAACACCGTCACCAAGGGTCTGTCACACAATACGCCAGCCAGGTTGCAAATTGAACAAGATAGTGTATACACCGTAGCATTACGTTCTCTCTATCTCTCCTTTTCTCTCACTGTCACCAGTTTTAAAGTCCAATTACATCTCTGTCAGTCTGTCACATTGCGTCACATCAAATGCATGAACATAAGATCTCATATCAGCAATTGCTGGGTATTTCACCTAATTAGCACTGCTCTCAATTGAGGACTGGATATATGTAATACAAAGAGTTACATTTGCCAGTTACGGATTCACTATATGTATTATGCTGGAAGATTTTTCTAAGCCTTATCACTTTATTATTATTATTATTATTATTATTATTATTTATTATTATTATTATTATTATTATTATGCACATATTCATATGGATTTATATTTATTTTAATATTCAAAAAGAACAAATTGCCAATACAGCAAGCCTAAAAGCCACTGACCTGCAAACCAAGTCCCACAAAATAAAATGCTACAGAAAAACTGAGAGAACATTGTAGGAAATCAATAAAGTAAATAATATGCGTAACTTTAAAGTACTACTATAACCATAATGTCCATCACCTTGCTATGGAAGCTTAAAAATAAGCATGGCCATATGCAAAAATGGAAAGAGGTCTAGTGAAATGCTGCTTCGAATGAATAAAACAATACAAGTACATAAACAAACAAATGAATGAATGTTTACACACTAACTCTGTTGGCTTCTTGGGTCTCTTTGTAAGTTTATGGAAGCACAGACTTTTTGTGGAATGAGGTTACTAGACCCATGCCCAAGCTCAACCTAAGGTCACAGTAGCATAATGCTGTTTAGGTGATCTAGTCACAGCTGGTGTACTATCTGGCATTCATCAATAGTCACCTATCCAAAGCATCAGTATCAACTGCCAGTTTGACAGGTCCACAGTCTCATAGTGAAAGGAGTGAAAGATCTATGGTGCTGGGAAGTGTGCAAAGGTGGCAGAGGATGGCCAAAGAGGACAATTACCAACTAAGAAAATATTGTCTGACAGCTAAACCTCACTGGAAGTTGTTGATACGCACATGAGAAACAATTTTCCATAAGTGGCGCTACAAATCATTTGAAGCGTATGGTTTTAACACACAATCTTTTTATCCGTTATGTAAAATACAGCTTTGGGTTCAAAGGTAACTTGGAGTCATAGGACATTGCAAGACTTCCTAAGTTACGTCCTGGAGCAAGGCAGGTTGATCAGATGTATAATATATGGGTTATTTCAGGACCAATCAAAAGAAATACAAATATTAAACAGACCTACGGAAAACCCACATTCTTTATAAAACACCTGTAGAGAGAGAGAGAGAGAGAGAGAGAGAGAGAGAGAGAGAGAGAGAGAGAGAGAGAGAGAGAGAGAGAGAGAGAGAGCTGCGCGGTATAATTAAAGTACAAAGAATCTTTCTATACATACTCCCCATACTGGTCACTGTTGGCAATGGGATATCTTATTACTCTGTCACAATTTTTTTCAAAGATAGTGTCATTGAATGCAATGCATTACAATGATTCTTAATTATTCTTTCTAAATTACAGCACCCTCTTCCACAGAGCAGAGGGACATTTATCACTACAATCAAGGTATTCATTCTTGTCTCAGTCTCAAAGAAGGGGTGGCTGTGAGTCACTATGCTATTAGACTGCTCTGTTTACTAATCTTATCACTACCCTATTTAAATATATTGTAATCTAAGTTGTGTAACCTGTCAATAAGTAATGTAAGCGCTTCCTTCCTGCACATCTAAAAATCATCATAGTATGAAACATAAGGCAGCATATTGTATGGTGAACAAAGGTCATGAAATCACTTTGCTCCTGAAATGGAAAGTACAGTCATCAGTCCTTCAGATAACTGATGACTGACATTTCACAATAATCTGGCCAACTTCACAGAGAAGCAGGTAGGCCTTTTTTTTTTATTTTCTTGGTCTTCAAATATGAAAATTACTCATATGGAATGCTGTGACTAGGGCGACGTTTTGTAAAGAATTAACAAAATAAACATCCCCTGGGTCATCAAAAGAATTTACAGATGCACTCATGAGTCGTATGTAACGCGAATATTCAGTCAGCAAAGGGGTTATGATTAAAGATCACTGGCTTTATAAACGCCAGCCGTAGATGATGAAAAAGGAACACCAAACTGGTAATTATGGATGATGAAAATCACACTCTAGGAGAGTTTATGAGTCATACCCATGGCAACTGGCTGATTACTACCCTTTGTCATAACATCATAGAAAATACTATACTGAGCAACAGCCACCTACAGTATAAGGTATTCGCTGGAAAAACATTTTTCTTCTCATAGCTAACTCCTGCTGTCCTGGAAACTTCCGCTAATCCATTACTTGCTCCAAAAAAATTGCGTAAAATATTCAAGAGGCTCAGTAATGATTGGTGAAAATGCAGTAACGGCATATACAGAACAAGTGGGTTACCTGTTTGGTTTCTTTTAGCAACTGTTCTATGGTCCTTTTAAGATGTAAAACAGTGGATGTTATCTGATCTATAAAAATAAGTTTTCATAAAAAAAATGCCTGAGTAAATGCACTACAGAAAACATGCCATTTGACAACCCTCCAAATTATGCCTGGTATATGACAGATGTCATCTAAACACTACATATGTAAAAGGTTTATGTAATTATAATTTGCAATTAGAGCACCCTCACTAAATATTGCAAGGTTACTGGTAAGAGGACACGTCACACAAACAAATATTCCCACGAACAATGGGATATCAAAAGTGTAAAACTTGAGTAAAATGAGAATAATCAAACAAACAAAATGCTTATTATGTCCTTCCCACAATTAAAATTTTCAAGATGTCTCTGAACGCACTTGAACAACCGGAACATTCTTTAAGCAAACAAAACAAGAAACGAAATTATCAGGCAAAACCAAAAGAACGAAAGATCAGCAAACCAGCAGTCAATCATAAATACTTACATGATGTGTGGGACAACGAGGGTTCGGGTAAAGGGCGGGTACGGGTGGAGCGCCACTTCCAGTGGGGCTTTTGAGCCCTCGAAAGGAAATCGGTCATCAGTTGCTCAGGGGTAAGGTTATGATGGCCGTCATCATACTTATATTCGCAATACACCCTATGGAAGGACAAGGACGCATAGCAATGAGAACCAGTGATGAAAATTCATTATAGTAAATAATCAAGAACTCTATGAAAATCTAGCATGAAGGCTATTACTTGACTTGGGTTAAATTCTTACTAATGACTTGTCTCCAATGGCCAATGATCACTTAAACTTAAGAGGAAATCTCAAACTGATTATTTTAATATGTGAATAAATGTATACCATATTCATAAAACGTGTACCCTCTGAAGTAAGGATATTACAAGTACAAGAAATGTTACAAAGGAAAATAAGTTAAAAGGAGTTTTTGTAATTCAGTACCTCATAATTATGACATTCACATTTGGTAAAAACTCACCATTCAGGATGTAAAGTCCAGTTCCCGGAGGAGAAGTGATCCATTGCTGGGGGATAAAAAATACAGAACAATTTTATTACACCACTGGATCCTAATCAACGGAATGTTTGCATGTACTACAGTACTTAGTAGGAGAAGAATCTTGCATAAATGCTAAGTAAAAGAAAATCACGACAGTTGTGTCATCTCACAAAAGTAGGGAGAAAAGTGCGTTTTCCTTGAAAAATTTTTTCGCTTGACCAACAGTACAACCTCAGATATTTCCCCCTAACCAGTGAGACATTTGGAGGGTCTAAAGAATCTGCACAGGAACATCAGAGATTTAATAGGCTCATCTTAAGTAGCATTAAACTGTGAATGAAAAATGGGGGAGAAAGGACATCAACACAAAAATGAGATAGAATGGCACTAAAAGTATTAGCAAGGACTGGAAACAACATCAGGTGATTAATATTTCACAAAAATAAAGCGGCTACAGGAATGTTTGAGTTGCTAATGCCACCAGCACTGCAATACTCTGAAAGACATGCAAAACGTTGGTTCATTGATTAAATATGCACCTAACCAAGTACTAAAACTTTTGGACAGGGGCTGCCACATCTTTATAATCAAGACAGAGAACAAAAAATATTTTACTTCATAATTACACATTCTACAATGAAATGGCACGTGATATCTGAATGTATTTGAAAAACAGTTGTCAACGCTGATTTTGCTATCAGTATTTTGTATTTTTTATTCCCATTCTAATCATGAAAGTTTTACGTCAGCTTGTATACTCGTAGACTGACAAATTTGTTTAATTAACTTTAGATTGCTTGCTATGCACAGCCAATAAACCATAAAACACCAATCTAAATATCTCAAAATCCCTTACCTCTATTTGATCTGGGATCTTGTATGGCCCTGCTGAGCTCAATCTGACCGAAAACTTTGTATCTACCATATTTCTCGGGTAAAGCAATTCCGAGACTGAAGGGCGTATCTTCCACCTTTTGAGTGTAGTACCACTGCCCTCTTGTCACAACTCGTTTCTGGAAAAAAAGTGTATTGTTTAGAGAATTCAGAAGGAATTCGTATGACAAGTCAACTGAATTCCAATATATGGTAAAAGAATTCAAGTTCTTCCAATGTACTTGCGAATACCCATATGCTTAACAAAATTTGGACAATTGGTAAGGGTTACTCCTAAAGTTTTAAAGATTCCAGAGATATTGCAACATTGTCCCTGCCATTTGCAACATTGTCCCTGCCATTTGCAACATTGTCCCTGTCTTTTGCTTGGTACTGCCTGACTCAACCTTAAACCTCAATCAAAACATCGTAAGTTACTTACCATTCCATCCAAGTGAACCTTGACATCTTGCAAGGTTTCAACTGCACGTTGCTCTATTAGATCTCGGCGAAGCTGAAAAGGGCAACAGTGAATTAAAATATAATAAAAATAATTATGAAAGTAAAGGTCACATGCATAGCTTCACTCCTATAATGTTACTATAATTTGTCACTACTAAAAATATTAATAGAAACTATGTTATTGATAACTAACAATGTTTGTGTAACTTGAGAACAGAATATGAAAATTTTGTAAATATATAACAGTTTCCTCTAGTGTAATAAATGATAGTGAAGACTGGTTATTCTTTTTCATTTTCATATTCAAAATAAAAATCATATTATCACTCTTGGTAAAAAATGTAAAAATTTGAGTATTAGTTGCATTATGGAAAAAATTTTTAAAAAGTAAAAAAATTTAGGTAAAAAACTTTAGGAGAAAAACAAGAGTAAGTGTTAAAAGTATAGATCTGTAGAAGAAAATAGGAAATTTACTTTTAAGAAAAAATGTACATGTCCCGGGAAGTTTTTATTGTAAGTTTCATAGAGTAAGAGACCCAAAAAAGTAAGTGGAATACAAAGTGTCATGAGGTTCCTGGTAAAAACCCTCCAGAAGTATGTATCAGAAACAGATATCATAAATCATGTGAGAGGATACTTAACCGAACAAGACCTTTGAGCAGCAGAATAAATTTTTTAACTTAATCTACCTCTTGTGGATTATATACCTTATATAAATGACAGCAGCAGTATGTCTGGCATCTACAATGTAAATAACATCAAGTTTCTGTATAGTGAACTATCTAATTCCTGGCTTCTGAAAGATACCTACGCGAAATCATCTTGTTATTTGATGGATGATTTGACATTTACTCTGTTGGAGTTAGTTAAAAGCATACTTTTCTGTTCTGAAGAAAGTCTCTCGTCAGTTCTCAAGAGAATATGCTTTCAGACATTCAACAAATCAGAGTAAATTTACAAGGGAAATCTGAGAAATTGGATTTCCCTTTTCATTAACTCTATATGTGGTATGACTCATCAGATAAGCCTGATATTAGTTATCATTCCAACAACCTAGACTCTGTCCATTCAAGATTAATCAAGATAAGGTTTAGCCGGTCTCTGCAAGGAATTGTTTAATATAAAAAATTATTACGAATGTCTGACCAAATTCTGGAATAAGTGCTTTAAAAACGTCAGACTCTGAAATGGGTAACCTCTAAACTTATCCTATCTAAAAAAGAACTGTAAGCTATTCCAAATCTTCAATGAAGTCATTCAAATGCTATACTACTACTACTACTATTTCTGGTAAAGTAGTCAGATGCTCTGAGTGTACAGTCAGATGTCTGTTTTGGTCAGAAAGTCAATGGATGTTCTTAGAGAGCTTAACAGCTTCTGTGCCACTTTATTTTGTTTTCTGTGGTACGTAACTTAATTACAATACTACGAACTCTGTTATCATAGGATGTGGTATGTGAATAAAATCAGTAACTGAATCATTTACAAAAATTAACAGGAAATGACAAAAGCCTTTTCTAACTTTGAACTGGCAATATTTTTAATGTTCTATTTATAATTTTACCAAATGTTACATTCCACTTATTCCAAATACTTGTCTCATTTAAAAACTGGTTACATACTAGGAAATTTCCTCCAGGGGAAATACAAATGAAATGTAACAATACCGAAGTACATCATTTTGTTTTGAAGACAACTGGTTCCTATAAAAATATAATAATTTGAAATAAAATTTTTTTTTGAAACAATGAGGGCAAAAGCACAATGAGAATACGTCTTGAAACTAATCAAATGGAATAAGGTTTTGCAAATGATATTTCAAATATCAAAATAACCTGATATTCATGGATTTAAAGAGATATTTATGGGTGGTAAATTTTGGAAGCAACTTGTCTTTAAAAGCAGACAGAGTTAAAATACCACAACATACGTCTTAATATGTAATAAGGGTGGCAAACAGAACTTGAGACTTGAAATAGGTTCCTGACAGATGTAACATTCTGTTTTGAACTGACTAGAAGTAACCTGACATCATGATACCAATCAAAATACTTTTACTATACGTAATGTACACTACACCCAACTGCTACTATTCTACACTCTACTGGAGGGTAAAGCTGCATTAAAGACTATTTTTAGAGGAATTCTTGAATACAAACTCAAAATACAGTTTTGAACACTGAGGATGAAGCATTTATGAATGGCTTGACATCTGTTATGTACCTGCAATCACCAATATATAGATCTTAAATTTAAATTGGGCCTTGCAAGAAGATGAGAAAAAAGAGAAGAATCCTTTTGTTTATATTTTTCCATCATGAGCCTGTTGTGTGCAACAGTTGTATCATTTCATGCTAGTCTTCCATTTTCCCTCTAAATAGTTCAATGGGATAATATATACAGGAAGTAAAGATGTTCCTGCAAACTCATTTTTCAGATATAATGACAACACTATAACTGATTCACTTAAGGTAGATTCTCGGATGAGCCTTATTCTTACGAGACGTTTGTTTGGTGGCCGCTGATTGGCTGGTACCGGGAGGTAGGCAGCTCCCAGCCAATCAGCGGCCGCCAAACTAACGTCTCGTAGGCATAGGGATCACCCAAGAATCTACCTTAAGTGAACCAGTTATAAATACAACCAATGTTTTTGTGCTCTGTGTGTGCTAAAAACAGTGATAACACTTCATCAGTAGTATTTTGTCACCTCAATGATACTAGCAAGCAAGGAAACTTTGTCTTTCAACTGAACTAACGATATTATGAATGGAGAGTTTCGTAAATAAAAAAAAAGGAAGAGGAGTCACCCAAAAGAATATTTCACTTGGAAATATATCATACAATACCAATCACATTCACAAATCAGCAATAACTTCTTCATTCGAATGTAAAACATTTATTTCTTTTTCAAGTCATTTTACATGCAAAGGTAAACTCAAAATACTCTTGATATTGAAATAGGGTTGCTGCAAACTCCAACATCAGAGGAACAAAGGATCATCACAGGGTAATTTGTTCTAGAATTCCCTGTGTGAAAACCAAACAAAAAGTAAACAATTAAGCGTATAAAGTAAGTTAATAATCCCTTTCCAAATTCTGATGCTTGGTACGGATCACTAGATGAAGTAAGTAAGAAATTCTGGAACAAGGATGTTTCTTTTGCGAGTGAGGGTGACAATGATTTCTGTGAGAAAAGTTACTCAGACTTATTTACAATTCATTATCAAAATGAACAATGTGACTCAAATTGTTGGTCATATATAAATGAAATATAAATTATCCTTAACCACTGCCTAAATAGGGAAGTTTTGAAGACAGGCACAGGCAGATGCAAAACATATGGGACCCTGAAAAACAATGCTAATAGGGGGAGTAGTCTTTCAATCTTGTTTGAACTAGAAATGTTGACCAACGTGATCATGGTTCCAAAATTATCTCCTACCTTCGATAAAGCTAATCAGCTATACAGATCAGTCTTTATATCATGTTCTTGCCATCTTACTGAGCCATTAAGGCGTATACAGAGAATTTTCTAAGAATGACTGTTATTAAAAGTTTGAGGGCTCTTCTTAAGATTCAAGTGTTGTAAAACTTACTTCACGAATTATACTGAGAAACCGCTGGCAAATAGTACTATTTTTAAGGTACAAAACAGAACACATGCCCAAAGACATCCTGTCACCACATTGCGAATTTATTGAAACATCAAATACTTTGTTAAAAAATTACCATTTCTCTTCCTCTTTGTCAAAGAGAAAACTCAAGTGTAGGGGGGTTAGGATAGGGTCATAGTAAGAGAAGGTGTTCATAAGCAATGTGGCTCCCTAAGTAATATCATTGTCAAAACAAAGAATTTACACTTACCCCCAAAGTAATGTTCCCATGCTCATAGCATGGTTATTCACCTTTTTATACTTAAGCAAAATAAATAGTAAACAGTTTGCATTTTATGTACTTCTAGAAGCAATGGTAAACATACTGATATGCTCAATTTATTTTCCTTCGGTTATCCCCTAAGAACAGAAAAACTGAAAGTGACAATTTAGAATTTTTAATGTTTTGAAAGAGAAGTAACAGCGCCAATTATTTTAGTTTGAAGGACATTTCTCGCCCTGTTTTCAGCATTTTACTATGATGCTAGCAAAGAAAAAATAGAGTCGTGATACATTCCCAGCACTATGTTCAACTTGATTGTTTTTATCATTATGTAATTGTATGATGGAGAATAGACATACTGATATAAGGAAATCCACACAATGGTTTAGCACTGCCAATTCATGGTCATTGCGATTCCTGGCAAAGTTAGCTAGTGAGAACACCACCAGAGCATACAAATTCTACGAAAGGCCAAAACCGCAAAACCTCTGCTCTGTGGACATTTCCTACAGTAGTTGCTAAATGATCATGGGTTTTATCTAAAATAAACTACGGGTTTGTTACTCTCTACAGCACATTAGCTTTATGTAATACTAATCCATCTGCTATAATAATATTAAATATAAAATACAGTATATACTGTCCATATATACAGTATCTTTATATAAATATACCTTTCTGCAAATCTGTACCAAGCTTCAATTAACAGCAAACCGTAGCTAACAGGAAATGTTCTGACATTCAAGAAGCAAGAATTCCTAGGCTATTTAAACCAGTCATTAAATTATCTTTGAAGAGTATTAAAAAATCATTTCACAGTAAAAGAAACAATAGCCAGGATGCCTGACCTCTTAGGATGTCAGAAATTGCATGGGAAAGCACATAAAAATGCATTCAAAACAGCAATGTCTCAAACTAAGAAAATAAGCCTCCCCAAGCAAGAGGCTCAATTCTTTATATTTTCAAATCCAAAACTAGGAGGAGGAACGGGATATGTCTCAGCCGACATCAACTCTTCTTGACCTCTAGATCTACCTTGTTATTATAATCTCTCCCCATTGTCAGCTGCATCGCCCATGTAAACGAGGAGAAACCAAAAACAAAACAGAGAAATAACAGTGAAATGAACATAACATAATTACCATGAAAGACTCCATACACGCTGAAATGACTGATCACCAAGCAAAGATAATTTTTGTTTAAATCAAATTTAATCCTACAAAATTAAAGTCAATTTTTGGATTCTTAATCATTTCATTCAGAATTAACTACTACTTACAACTGAAAAAGGTGGAAAGTGCATGACATACATGCTCAGCAATAGTGCATCTATACATTTAAAAAATCTATACCCTACATGTGAAAAATTGTTTTAAAAATGAGAAAAGAACATTTGTGCTATAAATCAGTGGCAATTCTTATGAATTATTTGATCATGACAATTCAAGAAAGAAATTAAATATAAAGTACGAAAGAAATCTGCAAAAATAAGTGATTAAATTTGTCACCACTGTACTTTCACATTTAATGTGAACGTGAAAATATCAGAAAAATAAATACGTAATAATAAGGATTAAATAAAAAACAAATACTGTATATAAAAAATATACTAACATTATTCTTTGCATGCACCTGCAATGTGAAACAACAACCCCAAATTCTAACTATCATAAAATACAATCTTAATATTGTAAGTTTTCTGCTTCCCTAAATTAACTGCAATTTAGATTTTCTTCTGGAGCTTGCCTTCAAGCATTACAAAAAACGTTGAAATGGTGTAAGCGATTATAGCCTCAATGAAAATCATAAAATGGTGACTTTTGTAAAAGATACCTAGTAGTCTTTTTATGGGGCAACTACTATTCGGAATTTTTCTCAAATTAGTAAAACATATTCAAGATTTTTTTTTTTTTTTGTAAATTTCAAATGCCATTAATACAGTAAATGCCCTTTGCTATAAAGGGCACAGATTTGTAAGATATTTGTGATTTTTATACTAATTCCTTTAATATTTTCAGAAGATATTTTAATAAAGCCGAATGCTATTTAGCATTCCTCTAAATATTGGTTTCTGTGATCTGTCCCCACCCTATCGCCCCCACCTGCCACAAAAAAAAAAAAAAAAAAAAAAAAAAACTGGGGTAAAGTAACTTACCGCGAGAAGTTCCGAATCATTGGAGCGAAGATCATCTTCTTTGTCGAACAACTCGACCTCGGCGAAGTCCACACTGTTGTAATTGGGTTTCAGTATGTCCTGGAACTGTTTGCAGGTTCGAGGAAGGGTAAGAATTAAAGAATGACCAAATATCATGGAAAGGGCAATGTATTAAGGAAGAAAAAACAGTTAGATGATGGTAAGGACACAGGACAAAGGACAATGAAATATATATAATGCATGGATTAAGACGAAATAAAGTAAAAGGGGTGAAAAAGGATGAGTTGGATGGTATAAGGGTGTTGGTAGACAGGGAGGGGGAAAAGAAAAGGAAAGTGAATTAGGAGAATGTTTTAAATGCATATACTATCAACATTTAATTTACTGTAATCAAAACTGTAAGCAATGAAAGGAACTTATTTACAAAATTTAAGAAAGAAAGAAATAAAGATAAGGAAATCATGATAAAGAGGAGAACTAATGAGAAATTGTTTAAAAGCAGGATAAAAAATAGGTGAACTATATTTCAAAACAATGAAGCATTTTTCTTTGATAATCAAAAATAAAAATTGTACTGTACAGGATTTCACTTCAAAATACAGCTTGACTTATGCCAAATATATTCACATTCTACGTGAAATTCTACCACTAAATGATATACCACACTGCTGATCCTATTATATAGCTCTACTGTACTCAACTCATTGACTTCTATTAGGACATTGAACTACTCACAGTGAAGAAATCACAAAAAAACTACTCGGGTCATTTTACTAGCATGGTTGCCCCTCTACGTGAAAGATACTATGACCTGACCTCAGTTAAAAAGATACCACACTGGTATCATAGGTCAAACAGAAAAAGTCTTGGTATCCCTCCAAATACAGTATCTACTTCGTGACTGGTGCTAGCTGTGATGAAATGGTAGGAACAAATATCTACATCTTTAGCAAAAGATTTCTATGCTAACACTGAATAGATTATTGTGCAAACTAATACAATAATGCTAGTCACTTTTCAAAACACCTCAGTCGGTAGTATGAAAAATTTATTGATTTTTTAGGTATAGGAGCTGTTCAAAGATACTTCTGTATAAAGTTAATGGAATAAGCTAATGGGTTTTTGTTGTCCATTATGTCTATCGTCACCATCATTGTTGTCATTGGTATAATTATCTCTCCATATGATGCTTAAACATAGATTTTTTTTATGTCTGATGATATACTCAATAGAAGAACAATATTTAAGTGTTTATTATCTGACTTGGAAATATGCAGTTATGCAAACGTAAGTACATATGATCATTTTGCACTCAGGAACAACCTAAGATACAAGATATCAGGAAAGCCTGACCTAGTTTAGTAGAACGCCATTTCTTTGTTGTACTATTTACAAAATTGAACTGAATGCCTAGGACTATATTATCGGTTGCCTACATATTTTCTTATAGGCATTAATTTTGAACAATATCAAGACATCCACTAGTATCTGTCTCAAATAGTCACAACATATAACTTTCAGAGACAAGTAACTAAACTTCTAGAACATCATTTCAAAAGCAACATTTTGCATCTATATACAACCAACTTTTTTTTTTTATAAATAAGACGGTTTATAAAATAATCCCGTACCTCCTTCTCAAATCATTCACAAAACAAAGTACTGGAAATCTAACTTGAAAAACAAGGGTCTCAAAACACTACCAGAACTTTTGGTTCAAGTTCAAAAAGACCAGTTATTGATCACTGTTAGGTTTAGCTACAGTTATGGCAGCAATGATTCCTGGTCTTTGAAAAGCCACTGTCAAACAGACAAACCGTAGAAAAGGCATTTTATAACAAACGTAATCTTTTAGTTGGGTTTAAATTCATATTACAGTGAGATGTTCCAAAAAGCACTAGCTTTTAGCCAATGAGAGAAAACCAGTGAGTGATGAGGTGGGTGAGAGAAAGTAGATTTAAAATGCACCAGGATACTGTTTTACTGTGTGAACATTACGCACAAATCTAAAATATTCTTACTGATGGTCAAACTAGTATTGACCTCATGTACAAGAGTATGATTGGCATTAAAGTATGGACTGTTTGAATATAAAAGGAGGGCAAAAATGTAAAAGTAAAGAATGCATCAAAACGTATGAAAATCAAGAACAATGACATAAGGAAAACATATATTGCTCGAACAACAGTAGGTATAACAAACAACAGAAATACTATGGAAATTGAAAATATGTTTGACCTTGAAAAAAATGCAAAACATAAGTACAACAACTTATGGGAAGAGCATTCACTAGATATTTGATTAAAATATCTGCCAGATTACATTTTAGCACAATGTAATTGCAGTTAAAATGTAAGTAACCATTAATACTTTCAATCAGGAAAGTCAGGTTTCAAATGACTTCCGTCCAAAGATGATAATATAATGTAAGTAATAAACACCATATTGCATTAGTTCTCAACACAACACAGTGATAAAAACTGAATAAGCTTGTTAAAGAAATACAGCGTATCTGTGTTATCTTGCCAGATATTGAGTGTAGTATACACTACAGGGAACCAAAACATTTAAATTGAAAAAAATAAACGGGACTGCAATATTTCAGCCAAAAACTAGACAGTTATTTCAAGATTATGGAAAAACACTTCGAGCTTCAATATATATCAGAACGGACGGATGTTAAAAATTCACAGTAGCTTAGGAAAAAATAGCCCATTACCTTGTTAAAGGTAGGACAGATAAAACCACTGAATATTAGTGTTAAGGCATAAAAATAAAATGTGAACCATTAGTATTTGAGGTACAGTATTTACCATGCTTTTCTTCATGTGAAACCAAGCAAAAAAAAAAAACAATGTTACCACAAAATTCAAAATGTTCCACTTTGGACTAAATCTACAAATGTATTGTAAGAAATCAAGAATTGCTCTGACTTAGTAAAATCATGCAATCGGCACGACTAAATTCACTTGCTAATGGTATGTGCAACATGACGTAAGGCTGCTCTCTCTCTCTCTCTCTCTCTCTCTCTCTCTCTCTCTCTCTCTCTCTCTCTAAATCTGCCATTGCCAATAAACTTGAAAGAAAAGGCACGTGAGCAGTGTTTGTCTTGAGTGCTATTCTTGAAAAAACTGAAGATTTTGCTTTTGCAAAGTGCCAGACACTTGCCAACATGTCATAAGAGAAGCAAAATAAAAGTGATCATGTTGCCTTCTCAGCAATTCATACATACAATGTTATTCCACAGATGAATAGAAAAAACTACACAAGACATCTGTGTATCAAAATCGTGATTCATGAATCATACAATCTGAGATTTTGTGACAACTTTCCATAGTAATTAGCTTTATCAGTTTCCTCTACTTATCTAGGTATCCTAATTTATAAAAATGAAACTCATTATGTGTTATTTTACCAATACAGTATACAAAGGCTTTCACCTACCTGAGCAGCAGAACTTTTTTTTATCACACAGTAAAATAATATCACTGTATTTTGCATTCCAGTTGAGATATTTGCTCATGTAAAACAGCATTATACTTCATATTACCAAATGCGGATTTATCTAATACATAACAGCACAGACACATCCTCCAGTCATTCCTCACCACACAGTTTACTGTTCAGCCTTGAAATAGTACGTATAGTATTTATATTTATCTTATGAAAATGTGGAAGAGCCATCAGCAAGTGATTAGTCAGTACTCGTATACTCTTATCTTTTCCTCCATGATGGCAGGGCATTTTCAATGATACTGGCATATATATGGGATGATCACAAGAGAAGGTACTAACCTCTAACCTAAAGAAAGACTTTCTAAAAACCAAGAGTGTGACAACCATTGAAATTATAAAGGTGGTAAAAGGGTATTAGTCAATGTGTAAGTTTAGACTAATTGAAAAAAATGGTAGTTTATCAAAAATCAAAACAAGGGAGTATGCAAATACACATATTAGCAAAAATAGGATACTTGATCTTGATAAATAGTTTCTTTTAAAGGGTAAATACATTTATATATAAAAATATAATGATCGAAAAACACTGAAATTGTAAAAATATATATATATAAATATTACACTGGATTCATGGGTGAGCATATACATTATTAAATATTAAGAAAAAACACTAAAAATGACAAAAGTTATCCATCAAATCTCCATCTACTGCAATTGCAAAAATACTGTACCATATTCTTGATATGAAATATTCGTAGTGTAAAATTTCTAATATACCTCTCAGCTAGAATTTTATGATGCGTCAGCTAATGACTGCAAAAATGGACTGCAACGAAATTCCAGCTGGACCAAGCAACAAAAAATACTGTTCCAAACTGATAATGGATGACTATTCATATCTAGAAAATCATGATGGGTACAGTGTTCTCAGCTAAAAAGAGGCAGCTAAAATTTCTGGTCGTCCAGAGAATGAATGGGGTATGCAAACGGGTTAAGGGATGGCATTTATAAACAGTGTCACACCCTTAGCCCTTATCTAAACACCGCCACAAACATAGAAAACAAGTCCTGGGCTCTCCCAGTCACACTTTAGAGTATGCCGTGCCTACATGAAAAGGAAACAATAGATGTTACCCATTTACGCTTATCACGAGACTTCCTCAGTACCTCAGCATTTGCTTCTTCGTGCTAGGGAGTAAACAAAGGATAGAAATGACAGAAAATAGAAAAATAAAGCAAACATCCAAAAGTCTTGATGAAACTACTGTACTGCAAAGTTTTGGAGGGTAGTTTCTAGTCTAAATCAAAGAGCCTCTTGAACGCATATGAAAAGTAGTGGTATTTTCAGACTAATGACTCTACAAAATATCAGGGGGTAAAATAATGGTAGAAACCATACTGGAAATAAGAGAAGTAAAAATTATAGCAAAAAATGATCATCTAATACAAAAGTTTATTTAAGAGCTTAAGCCTATTCTACCGAGAATATTTAAACATACTTACAAATGAGTTCGCTTTAAGTCTATAGAGATAGAAGCTTTAATTAAACAAAAGATAGCGCATCATTGACAAGGGATGGCAAGGAGCATCTAAAGATAAAGAGTAGTCGTAGATATTGCTTACCACAGGCCGCAGGTCAGGGTGGTAAAGAATGTATCCATTGCGGTTGACCATGAATGAGTAACCGTTTACTCCAAGCTGCAAGTAAGAATGATAAATATGTATTTCTGGTATACATAGCGTAGATACAAACGCTGTACAATTTTTATGCTCACTGCATTTTCAACTCTTCAAAAGTCTTCATCACTCGGGCTTTTTTCATGGTTAAAAGGCGTGTGAAAGACCTTTTTTTTATGCAAATTCCATCGGTGATATTTTATCATTTCAACATAACGGTACCACAACCAAAACTGAAATGAACAAACTCCGTTGGTACCTAAAATACAATAAAAGAATAATTTTTCCCATTTGTTCGTACTCCATGGGATGCCAAAGTATACCCTTCTGACTTCTATTAAGAAGCAAACGTGTACAATACTGGCACTGTATAGTATTTACAGGGTAATTTCTTTGTAATAAGGATTACATAAATTAAAAACCATTATCCTTTACATACATAATAAGTAATCGCATATGGTTAAAGTGGCTTCTTACTTATACTTCAAGAAGCCAATCTAATCAACACTTGAACTTTGAAGGGTAAAGCAGTAGTTCCAAATGTATTATCAAAACAGAGAGAGAGAGAGAGAGAGAGAGAGAGAGAGAGAGAAGAGAGACGAGAGAGAGAGAGAGGAGAGAGAGAGAGAGAGAGAGAGAGAGAGAGAGAGAATTTTGAAGGGTAAAGTAGTAGTTCCAAGTTTATTATCCTTACTGGGCAACACGAGAGAGAGAAGGGGAATGAGTCCAGGATCACAATATTTTGCAAAAGATTTTGTATAAAAAAAGAAAAAAGAAAAGCAAGATTTAATCTCCTAATTATTTCAACATAGAAAGCAGAATAAAGAAATTTATGATCAAGAGAAGAGTGGCAGCAATCTAGTTTCATGAACCACACGTTTTCTTAAATGACTGTTATGTGGTTTTGTAATTACTAAATTGCAGTAACTTGGCCTTGATTTTCTGGGGAAGTATATTTTTTCTAGATTATCATGCCACAATGTACTTGTGTAGGGGAGTGCTGACAGACTTGCAGCTCATTTACATCATGTTTACATGATGATCCTCATTAAATGCGCCCATCAATGTGGATCCAAGATCATTCTCCACTGGAAATTTGTGAAGTCTGTAAATTAGTTGATAAATCAGTAGCTTTCCTATGTTCACATACAAGCCTGTAAGTGTAGCGTGTCTGAGGTCTCAAGTGGTGCTATTTCTGACTCTTCATAGTTTCATTGTGCTATGTTACACGCTTCCACATCCTTGATGCTTCTAAGTTAAGTATATCTTAGTTTAACCAGACCACTGAGCTGATTAACAGCTCTCCTAGGGCTGGCCCGAAGGATTAGATATTTTTACGTGGCTAGGAACCGATTGGTCACCTAGCAACTGGACCTACAGCTTATTGTGGGATCCGAACCACACTATCGAGAAATGAATTTCTATCACCAGAAATAAATTCCTCTGATTCCACGTTGGCCGAACCGGGATTCGAACTTTGGACCACCAGATTGGCAGCCGAGCGTGAAAACTACTCGTCCAGCGAGGAACTCCATGATGCTTCTAAGCAAGGAGTTTGTGTCTTTGCCTTCACTGGTACTTCTTGGAAACAGACTGCTGATTCTTGGCTGTCTCACGTGTTTTCATCTTAATCCCTCCAGGAATATACTGAGTCTGTCAGGATACTGGCTGGCAGAGGGGGCTTCCTCATTTCTTTACACCAGAGGGGCATGTACTTCCCATTTAGCAAGTCCAGAAAATGTCTTCACGTCATTTTGCATTTTAGGCCTCTTACTTTGGTCTTTGTAGTCCTTCAGGTCTTCGTGAGACTCTAGGTTCAGTGTCTTCAAGAAAAAGTGCTTCTTCCTCAGGCTCCTTTGCTATCCCTGCTTTGCCTGTCTCTTTCAGTGAATATAGTTTTCTCTCAGGAGTATTTTCAATTTAATTTCAGTTTCAAAAGGTTATTTCATAGTCTAGACTTACGCAGGCATTTCTCAGGAGGGCCTCTCCCAGCACAAAATCAAAGTGCAGTCGGTTTGATCTCTTCGTTCTTCCCTGGCTTACAGGTTCAACCTGGAGCTATCTACCACCCTAAAGCTACAAGATTTTACCCACAAATTTTCTGATGTGTATTTGCTGATCTGACTGTTGTGGTCATTCATGGTCTACTGGCTGGGAAGGATATGGGCTAATAACTATTTTCATCATCATCCTCATCCCTCATGTGTTTGGTACACATGGAGGCTTGTGCTTTTAGGAAATACCTGAGGTCACACCTGTGTTTGGTGTCATATCTTAGGAATATTAACTTTAAAGAAGCTTGCTTTGTACAACTAAAATTACTCTATGTCTAGATATTTCAAAGGGGCTCCTTCCATAATGGGATTCTCTATGAATGCTCCTTCATTACTATCCTTCTTAAGTTGCAGTTCAGGATAATCAATGGGTTTGTATGGACAAACGATTTTATAAAAACCATGTCTTACAGTAAGAACATAATTTTTCGTGGCCCTTGAGTTATTCAGCTTTCTGAGGGGAGAGTAAATTATGTCCAGATACCTTTCTAAAGTCTAACTTTCAGGAGTAAGTGTAGCATTGCCTACTTGGGCATTTAATCAGCTCAAGCTATAACATTTAGAATGACCAATAAATCTATTAGCAATATATATGCCTTCTGAGTAAAACTATTTTTCTGCCCATTAGCATGGCTGGAAAGAAGAACTATTCTTTCATAAAAGATATACACTGTAATACTACTAATAAATCTGTTTTTTGCAAACCATCTGCAAACTGCAGAAACAATACTACTGTAACAGTGGACTGTGATAATCATAAGACTTGTTCAATAAGCTACAATTAAATAAGTTTCACAAAGAAGGGATGGCATTCCTTATAAAAAAACTATGTATCAAGTTGAAAGAAAATATTACCTTATATGGGGGAACAAGTTTCTCAATTTCTCTGATTGGGACATCTGTGCCTGCAACTCCCAGTAAATTTGCTGATCTGACCTAGAAAAAAAAATGAAATAGATAAGATACATATCATGAAAGGCAATTTATAGAGCGTAATAATTTCCTGGCTGAAAATCCTTTTAATCTTCTTTTTCATATTATGGTATTGAAAGCATACGATGATGAGTAGCTGAAAGGCAATGATGGCTTCAGTCAAGAGTAACAGTGTTGAAACTTTTTCTATCCACTCCACTCCACTCCCAATACAGACATCAAGAAATCTTGAACATTACACTGCCCATCAAGCCCACTTCCACAAGTTAAAAAAAAGCTATTTATACAGCCTTCTCAGCTGTACGGAAAAATTCATGTAAATCTTTGATAAACCGAGGTTAAAGAACCTAATGTACATTCCTTCTTATGCTGAAATGAATCACATGCTACCATTAACAATAATCAATATTGGAAAAACTGATACATTGTATAATAACGTAATTCTTTTCTTGGCAAGCAGACTCAACTGAAAAGTCAAGGGATGGCTGCTTTATATAGGCAATTCAAGGGATGGCTGCTTTATAGAGGCAATTAAGATGAAGTACCAGAAACTATCTTTAATGTATAATAACTACTTAGTGAAATATATTTGTCATTACAAGGGTTCCACAACTTTCTGCCCTCTTAATTCTGGCAGCGAGTCAGTAAACTGACTAGACAGTAAACTATTAGATATCCATAACATCTCCCTTCACATTTCTGCTATGACTGGGAAATATAGTGCAAATATGTAATATATGATGACAGAAAAGATATTTAAGCATTTGTCTGCTTGTTTTTAACTTTACCCAGTACCGTGACCTATACCAAGCACTGGGTTAAAGAAAAGTCATGTGTCCCAGTATATTTTACAAAATTATTAAACTTTATGAACACAGAAAGTGTTTGCTTGACACTAAGCCCTTCGTTAGAAAAGAAATTAGGCTCACAGTAGTAATTCTTGATCTTATTTCTTGAGAAACTTTAGAGAAATATAGTTATTAATGCTGAAGAAGTAATTTGTGAAGGGAAATAATTCAACTTGAAATTACACATTATTCCTTCCACTGAATCTAGACTGCACATTCATTCAAAATACTAGAGGTTTGCACGAACAGAGCAGTGACTCCAATCACTGTATAGCTACAGGAAATCCATAGGATCCACAATAAACTGGCTTACCTCCTACAGGAAGATTGTGTTATGGACAATACCCTAAGTGTATGTGATGGTGCGGTTTAAATGCCATATTCTTAAAAATGATAGCATTTCTGCCCTCATAAACTGAAGCACCTGCATGAGTTAATGAAGACTTGAAAATGACTGGACAACAATGCGACCAAAATGAGAAATGGGCTTAAATCTGAATACTTTTTCGGGAAGAAGTAGACTTAACTTAGACTAGTTTCTTGGAGAAGAAGTATCCTTGAATGTCAATCATTTCTTGAGAAAAAGTGAACTTGAATGTTAATAATTCCATGGGAACAAAATGGGTTTGAATGTAAAAGACTTCTTGAGAAAGAAGAGGGCTTCTATGTGACTTATTCCTTGGAAAAGTGGTGAACTAGAATGTGATTCATCTCTTGGAAGAGAAGTGAACTTGGATGTCTAATTTCTTGGAAAGAAGTGAATGTGAAAGTAATTAATTATCCTTGGGAAAGAAGTGGCTTTAATGTGAATTTCTTGGGATAGAACTGGCCTTGAATGTGACTGATCTTCTGGAAAAGAAGTGAACTTGAATCAAATTAATTTCTTGGGACAGAACCGGCACTGAATGTGGGTGGTAATTCCTTGGGAAGGAAGTGGACTTGATTGTGAACATTTTCTCTGTCTTGAGAATAAGCTAAATGAACTTCAGCTTTCTTCTGGTAGAGCAGGAAAAAGTTATAACACTAAATCTTGAGGCTGAAAACCAACTTGTCAATAGCTTTGATTTTAGAACATACAAAAAATGAGGAAATCTATAAAAAAAATAACTGGGATAGGAAAACTAAAACAATACAAATTCTACTTTTGAAACAAAGAAATGCACACTATGAGAAAATTGTTATATAAATCTTTATTATCCAACTACGTATTCTCTATTACAAAACGCGGAAGTATTTTTTCCAGAGCATAACAGGAAATAAAAGCAGCAAATTAAAAGCAATTTAATGGTCTGCAGGACTGCAAATCAATATGAAATCTGTTTTGAATGTGGGTGTTTTAGTGGTGGGTAGAGGAACCAAAGTGGAACCAATAACGAAACTGAATAGAAAAGGAAACATAACTTTTTAACTTCACACAACACACTCGCTTCAGCTTTTCTCATTCACAGTAGTCGAAAAAAAATCTGTGTTGACTTACTTTTTCATTGAACACTGCGCCTCATTTAGACTGTTTGAGTGAGAGGAATCACGCACTCGCTAGACTACTTATCAGCAAATATACAGGAATTGTACTTTTTAAGTAACTCGCCCTCACTCAAATAGCTAAATACACATAGGTACATACAAGGGATTTTCTCTTAAGACATATAATTGTCATTTAAATGGGTATTCTATGAGAACTAGATGTAAATATATTAGCAATGGTTAGGCATTTAACTACATGACAAAGTTCCACAGTGATCTAAGATTAAAGCATCTATTTTTCAAAAACTAGGGTCTACTACAGTTTTGGCTTCACCATAAAAACTATGGTTCAAAACTACGTTGGTCTAGATTTAATGATTTATTGATCATTGATGATTTGAGCAACTTAGCAGGCTGGCTTTATCGAACTAGTGATCGGTACTCTATGTAAACAGTGTGCTGTACATCCTCAATTGCTTACTGGCATACACAATCGACAGAGGAGGAAAAAAATGACAAAAGTTCACACCCTCCATAGCAAAGTCCACCTGAGCTAAGATCTGCTGATCTGCTAGCAGAACTACTTTTCTTAATGGCTGTTTTCTAGAAAACCTCTCTAGGGCTGGCATAATACATCGAACTCTATTGGTTTCTAGACACTTTTTTTAGGATCAATACCTCTCTCGTCCTCATTATCCAAATGGATTCATTGACCAAAACTCGCTCGGTGATGTTCTAAAGGAAATAAAAAGGTAGATAATTAGACCTTGAGTGATCTGAATGTTTCGATGCAATGTGTGAATTTTTGTAGCCCTAATGTCATGCTAAAAATAAGAAAAAATGAAAAAATCAGGAGTGGATTCTGGGCTCTTCACAAACATAAAAAGTATATAATAAAATATAATAAGATGCATGCATGAAATGTGTCCTGTTTAATATACAGGCAGAATGAAAATTTGACTGTTTCAAGAAAATAACATAATAAGCATTGGGCTGCCCTAAGTAATTTAAATCACATGAGGCTAATTTGTGTAAAACGGGCCACACAGAATTTGAAAAATAAAATAAATTAACAATCTACGGGAGGGGGCTGATTCAGAAGTTTTATGAAGAAAAAAGTTCTACGTTTACACTTATTGGGCAAACTGAATTGTTTACACATGGTTTATATAGACAAAAAATAATTTAGCATATACTTTAAGAAAGGAGTTTGTTCACATCAGGCTAATTTTAACAGAAGCATGAACAGTAAAGAAAATTTATACATTAAGAACTATCTGGCAATACATCTTTTAACATCTTAATTTTAACTTGTTCAGTAAAACTATCATATAAATCCCAACTTGCAAAATGTGAAACTATTACGTTGTCATGGTCGGGTTACAGTATTTATATTATTAGCAAAAATCTGCCTAACATTTTAAGTGTGAGAATGATGGAATAGCAGATGTCATCACTGTTTGGAAGATATTTTCCAGAAGACAGCAAAATGTCGGAGGGAACCTAAAAATAAAAGATGCAAATGGCTAAGTATGACAGCAAGTACTCAAACGAAGATCTTAGGCGATTTGGCAGAGGTGAAGGAAAAGCAACAGTTTCGACGGTTGTCTGAGGAGGCAGATTCCCATTAGAGCCAAGTCACAAAAGGCCTCCTAAGCCACAGGACAAAACAGCTTTTTTTTTTTTTTTTTTTGGTAGTCTTACTTACAAAAGGGGCTACAGGCCCTTTTTTTTGTTTTTTTTTCGGCTATAACTCAGTAAGTCAGTCTTCTATGTCCACTCTGATTCTTGGGAGAATCACATAACTGACACATAGATTAAAAAAAAAGGGAATCACTATAAAGGGTAAATGGTTACTAAAGGAATGTCGGCGATTCTATCAGGACGATCTGGTTTGGTGATGGATGGCAACAAAGAGCGTCCGTAATCATATATCTGTAAAAATGTTAAGGATGCATGACAAAAAAAATTTCTCACGACGGTTACAAGGGGTTAATGGAAATTCAAAGCATGGGAATGGAAATACAAAACTCAGAAGTTGAAATTCTAAACAATAAAAAAATGTGAAAATCACAATCTGAAGTACTAAGGATATTATTATAAAATAAGATCTTACTATTAACTGGTCCTTGTCACCAAGAACACATACAGTACTACAATGGCATCAACTGAAGATCCTACCTAAACCCACCTCAGGAATAATACATACTATCAGTAAATATCTGATGGATAGAACAGAATGGTGGCTCGGTTAATTGAAATTTGTTTTTACACCAAAATAATAAACTGAAAAAATTATCTGCATGAATTTCCACTTTATCAGAGCACTAACAATATATATATATATATATATATATATATATATAATATATATATATATATATATATAAAATAAAAAAAATTTTGCACACCACATATCTAAATCTGTCTTTTTCTTTGTAATTACAAAAAGTAACTAAACTAAAAATCAGACATCATCAATTATAGATGAGGATTAGCCACAAATGTTTAGACTTTCAATGGCAAACTTCTACTAGATAATGGTCAACTTTGTGAGACGCAACTTACACTATGCCTTGCATATGACACTGTCGTTGATAATTAAGGTCCTTTGCAGGGTTCATTCAGGCGCAACTGCATTCGTTCGCGCTTATTACCTTTCATCTATTACATTTTGGTTCATCTTACTTAGCTGCTGAACTTTCTTAACTACAATGCTTCATTCTTATCATCTTGTGAGGAACAAACCCTTTGGTAGTCTTCAGAGTCTAAAAATGTGATACCTTGGTCTCGTTCAACTAAACAATAACAAACAGGATCAAAGGGCAGAGTACAGAGCAGCAAGAAGCCGAGACAAACTACCTGTCCTGATATGCAAAATGGTCAACATCTACAATTACAGTAGGCAGTCCCTGGTTATCGGCGATCTGGTTTTATGACGCCTGTCTTGCGCCGATTACCGATTATTGGCGCCGAGATATACCTAACAAATGTGCCATTAATTGGTTATCGGCACCGGTTTTCGTCGCCGAAAAGCGCCGAAAATCCCCGATTTTCGGTTATTGGTGATTTTCGCTTATCATCAAGTCGTCAGAACAGAGCCCCAGCCGATAACTGGGGACTACACACCTTAAAATGAAACACTAGAAACGTAACTGATCCAGACTGTAAATTAATGAAAATGTCCAATTATCATGGCTTTAATGGTCTACTCTGTCAATTTTTGCTAGAGTTTTCTTTGAACTTCAACCCTATTGCTACTATATTCTGTTATCATCAATTTATTTGAAACTTTAATCACTTTCACGCTCTCAAAACCTTACATCCAAATATCCTCTTTAGAGACTCTTCCATGACATCTGCAAGGCAAGATCAACTGTCTTACGATATCTGCAAATTTATGGAGGAGTTAGGGGAACTTTATTCTTCATTCTTATTATTACTATGGCATCTGGAAGTCAAACTTGATAGAAAATTCTATTTAGCTAAACTTGATGTCTATGGTTTCAATTTTTGCTCAGAAAGTTACTTTTTGTTACACCTAGAACAATATGCAGGTTGAAAGAATTCTACCTTATCAATATCCATGTCAAGTAACCTGATGCCAACGACAAATATTATTCACGAACCATCTCAAAGCAACTTTTCCGTATCCACACTGATGTATTCAGCAACAATTTGGAAAGAGAGATTCTACTCACTTCAGTGCAGCATCAGTGCAAGCATTCAAGTGCTGAAGGCCTGAAATGTACTTCCGCATTATACATAAGCTGTACTGAAGAAACATGGGTGAACACTGTCAATTAATTATTGACCCACATTGAGGATCTTGGAAAGTGACTGAAAGTGAAGAATTTTAAAGGGAAAACTTAAAAACGAGAGAAAAATAGAAATAATCAGTGTAAACTTACCATAGTTTTCCTGCGGTCAAACACAGGGATCGATACCGATGTCATTAGCCTGTATCCATCCCTGAGACCTGGGGCTTCTCGACGTCCCTGCGTGAATACAGATGAAATATTACAATGCTCCCAATACAAAGCTTGCACTGTCACTAAGTGCATTATATACAAGAATATATTCATTGTATGTAGGATTAATGCCTTTTCTAAAAATGAAAAATTTCAAATAGTATGTTTTAATGAACTGAAATAGTTTGTCTACATTATCACCAAAAACCTAAAAAAAAAGAAAAAAAAAGATACTGCAAAGTTATACAAGTCTAATACTAAATCTCAAGCAGTTACTCTATACATTAGTATGAGTAATGTATTTCTTGCTAGCTCGATTTTTTTCTGCAAATACATAATTACAAATATCAACTTTACTATGGCTAACAGCTGGAGAGCGCATGTATAAACTTCTGCATATAAATAACTACTACAGCAATATGTATGTATAGTGCTTAGAACACTAAGTGAAGGATAACTACTGAGACCATCATGACTGTGCGTGTAAAACAGACAGGTCTGTGTAAACTTTATACACATGATCGGCATAAACATACAAATGCTTGTTTTGGTTAATGGCACCCTTGTTAGGTATTTTATGGTGCCAAAACTCCATTATCAGCACCTTATGGCGCCGATAACTGAAACTCGGCCTGTTATGGCGCCATAAATTGCCTTGCCATTAATCGAGTCCGTCGATAACCGGGACTGCCTTGTGTGTGTATATATATATATCTATATATATACTGTATATTCACATATATATTACACACAAACCCAAGCATTTGCATGTTCAGAAATATCACAAGGGCACTGCATACATTACTATTACTGTTAAATACTTGTGAGTTACATATCACTACAGTACTGCAAACTGCAATTACAATTACAGATGCTACCACCACAGCAACAAATGTCTGAAACGTGTTCACAAAATAACTATGACATACCATTCTATTATGCTCATAATATTCCTCTAGCCTATCCATTTCTCTAAACATACGGTCGACTCGTTTCTTCAAGTCATAATCGTGAATTCTTTTGGGAATCATGAAACAAACATCTCGCTTTGAGCGCCGGAGGCCAGTTTGATTCAGTGTCTCCTCAGTGAGGACATCCCCATCACTTGGGGCATCATCCCCCCCTTCACCTGGGGCACCCCCTTCACTGGGTGGGGCATCCTCATCACCCCCTTCACCTGGGGCACCCCCTTCATTGGGTGGGGCATCCTCATCAACCCCTTCACCTGGGGCAACCCCTTCACTGGGTGGGGCATCCTCATCACCATTCCCCAACGTGAAGAATGATGCATCTCGCCTCATGCGTTGGCGCTGTCCCATTTTTTTTTAAATCCCCAAGGTCAAGACATAATTGCGTGCCGTCGCAAAATATGTGCAGGTATTTGTAGTTTCCAAAAATAGACAAAGTGCAGAGCATGCAAAATTGTTGGAAAGAAAAATAATCTTAGTTCCTCAGAGGCATGCTTGTAAAAAATCAAGAAAAAATCAAAACATGCAAAAAACAAAATAGAAATGTGAAAAATACAATTTGAAAATAACAGTACAGTATACGACAAAAACAGGCAAAATGTGTAGTAGATCTGGAATATTTTTGTAAGGGGAGGGGAGAAAAATTTCAGATAAAAATGAAAAAAAGACAAAAATAAAAAACAAATTGTGTTGTTCCACATTAAGAATGCATTACTTGTGTCTTAGCTGGTGGAGTGGTTCACATACTCGGTTTACTTATAATCCACTGGATATCTGTACTTCGAATTCTGATGTGTGGTGCCATAATAGCAAGAAGAATCAACTTATCAACATACAGGAAATAATTTATGTGAACAACTTTCCGTAAAAAGCCAAACAACTAAATTCTTTTTTTTTAAATGAGATAGTTTTCTGATCTCTACTAGACATTTTCAAAATCACTTGTGGCATTTTTACAATAATTTGTCAAATGTGCAACTTAGGTAGATTTAAAAAATTTCTTCCATGAGACATGAGTACTAAAAGTGACAAACTAGCTAAGAATGAAGAGATGTAAATTTTGCAAAGTAGCTCTGTTGTTCCAATAAATATACGATATACACGTTACCTTCGAAAGAATCAAATGTTTAGATTAGCTGAATGTTTGTGGAACTAGGTAATTAATGATTTTCAAGCGTATATCTAACATAAATTAATTTTATTCAATATGTTCATGCTAAAACATCAGATGGTAAAAAATAATTTTACTCGTCTTGACAATTGTTCTATGTGGAATATAGTAATTACTCTTACAAGTCTGCAAAAAATACATGCCATAAATTACATGATAGCCATCTACTTCTGCATCAATTGTATGATTTAGTTATCCACACTGACATTAAAACAGAAAGAGTTAAAATGTTAATAAAAAAAAGTATAATATGTACGTCACTGTACGGAGATTTTATGCAACTGAAACACAACGCTTCATCGACAGGGATTGGTGATTATATATATATATATAAAATACAGCTGGGTACATTTTTCACATCGTGAAGATCAGCCGTTTGAAGTGCGCTGCTTGCTTAACTTAATTTGAGCATAAATGTGTATAATTTTGTATAACTTTTGATGAATATCCAGTGGATTACACGGCCAACTCCATGTTGATATGGCTTATGAATGTCCCGTGTGGGGATCTTTGGGCTTTTGAAGAACAGAGCAGCAACTGTGTCGACAGTAACCAGTACAAAAATAAATTCATTTCTATCATGATGATATATATATTTATATATATGTATATACTGTATACCCAATGTATGTGCACAGATTATGCCCACACTTACGATCATCAAGGTCCATTTTTCCTTATGCAATTTTCGATGGTAGTCTATCTATAAAGCAAGAGAATATGTCATTTCTGTAAAAAAAATCTAAATAGAGAGGTACAGAACAAAAGCACTTAAAAAAAAGATAAGTGTTCAGGTTATCCTAATATAGAATTCTGTATGGTAGATGTGAAAGAATGTGGTCTAATTCAAGCTAATCGTGTTGGAATCATACCAGGTTATATATTTATACTTTTATCTAAATAACTTTATGAACACCCAATTTCTTCAGGAGTAATTTAAGAAACTACGACAAAAATCTACACCTGGAAAGTTGCCCTAAAATAATGGTCATCAACAACGTCAAGCATATTCATGATAAAAAAAAGCACTTGCTAAATTAGGCGAGTTATAGTTATGGTCAGTTCTTTAACCGTTCATAATTAATCAAGCTTATGCAGTTATCATCTTCTAGTTATAAACAAAAAATGTGTATTTCTGCAATAAGCACGAAGTTTTTCAAAGTGCTACCATTTCTTATTTATTTTTTTCTAATTTTGGACACCAGATGGAAAATGTCTTCTAAACGGTAAGTGCACAAAGGTACAAGACATACTGAAGTTTATAACCTTAAAATCTAATGAAAAAAATGAATGAATCACTACTTAAGTCTTTATACAAAGATACAAGTAGTAGAAAAACAATTCAGGAAATCGGGTGATCCCGTGACGTATCAGTGTGATTCCAAATAGCTATCACCAATGAAAGAGGACAAACCCTGGAGGAAAGACTAGAATAATGTACACCATAATAATACAAAAGGTGAAATGAACAGTAACATTAATAACGAAACCCATTAATAACTTGAAAGGCTTCTGTGACAGAGATAAAACACTCAGAGCTTTGTAGGTTGAAAAGTACAGTGACACAGCAATACTAACCCTCCCTTTCCGCTCCTTATCGGCCTCGATACGCGCAATCTCCGATTGGGTCAAAGTGAAATTTCCGTATTTTAAGAATTTTTCGACCTGTGCTTCGTCGTGAATCATCGATGGATCTGGGAGGGGTATGGGCCTGCTCTCGGCGATTTTCTGGAGCTTCCGGTAATTGTTAGTGCGGTCCATCTGCCGTTTCCTTTCTCTTACTTCCCAAAGCCAGTCAGTTTGCTTGGGGTCCTTTTTTTCGTTCACATTTTGGTTTATTTCGTTTTTTTTTCCGGTTCATATACATGACGACGTGATTTCGTGGTTTTAAACAGAGGAGTATTTAAGAAAATACCATCCGAAAAATGGTATGTTTTCATGGGCAGCGAGTCGAATGTTGTATTTCAAATATTCATCAGGAAAACATTTTGAGTTGCAACCAATGATTTCATTGGGAAGTTAGTTAGTGCAGAGTGAAGTTGTTAATCGGGCCCACAGTAAGTTTGGAAAGGAATCCATCAATGTCCATCACAAGAGGGTACAGGAGATGTGAGTTCATATCAGGTCAGTTGGGGGTCAGTAGATGAAAGTGGACATCGTTGAATCAGCCATTCGGATCATGAAAGATGAAAAGAAACGTATTAGCATGTCGCATTCACAAGAGATGCAATGGTTAGATTTCCCATGTAAGGTACAATCGTGGTGTGCCAGTTTGACAGCAATAATATTTTATCAACTTATAAAAACACTGAGGCAGGGGACAAATTCATCTTCAGGAACCAAAGGAATATATTAAAATAAATGGAGGCCTTTTCAATTTTTCATTGTAATGGAAGAGAAAACCATTATTCGCCAAAGTGCACTCCACAACGCACCTACAATCAACATCTGCACAAATGTTATGAAAATAAAACAACCTGCTCCCGCATATGCTGTTGAAACAAAAATTATCAGTGCAAAACAAAATATGAAATAAAATACCTCAAAAAAGAATGAAAAATACTGGTTATAAAACAAAAACAAAAGGAAAAAAGACCCTTACCAGAGAGTAAAACGGTATCCGGAACACAAGTCCACTTACTGCTTATGAATTACATCAACCATTTCCTCAAAAGTATGCCATGAAATGCACTGGTAACAATACCCCTCGTTTCAGAATACTATTTAGAATAATTAACAGGTTCAAACAGCCAACAAGTAGCAGCTGAGAGAGAGACCTGGAGACGTTCCGGCACCGTTTACCTCCAAGGGTAATAATAATGCTTGACCACTCGCTTTCAAAAAAGCTACCTACTCGGAATACTTTGTCTGGTCTACTTGCTATCTCTATCGTCGTGAGAACATCCACTGGGTTCTAAAAGGTGGGAGAGATGACAAAAACCTCGTTTTATTTAACAAGGATCAGCCTGAAATGATCTTAGGACATAATGAGAAACAAACTGATTTTTTTTTGCTGCGTCGCCTTCTCAACGAGGGTATGAAGTAGTAATGCTGGGCTAATTGCAATGGAATATGGTGATTTGTTTGGAATGGCTCCACATTTTCTGGGACAGTTGGTCAAAAGACGATTATTCTAGGACTGAATCCTCTCAAGGGATTTAATGACAATTAAATCTTTACATGGATATACACAGCATATGTATACACACACATAACTAGTATGCTTAAAAAATCACAGTAGATGCACGTGACTTCATAAATAAGCGAATACCACGGGAAATGATAGACAGGAATCCAAGCGCTTTCGTCTTTATTCAGACATCGTCAAGGAGCTACTAAAGTACAATCGGAGAGGAAGGCCTCAGGTACAAACAAGATCAGGAATACCAGATGGTTAATTATCAAAAGGGTAAAAATTAAAAGGGATAATCCAGGATTATCGGATATCACACGGTCACAAACTTAAACAGATTCTGACCCTAACCGAAATTACAAAGTATCTTTACAGTCCAAAACA
The DNA here is from genome assembly GCF_015104395.2 of Macrobrachium nipponense. Taxonomy (NCBI): domain Eukaryota; kingdom Metazoa; phylum Arthropoda; class Malacostraca; order Decapoda; family Palaemonidae; genus Macrobrachium; species Macrobrachium nipponense. The sequence goes on along the minus strand of NC_087213.1, from coordinate 10,961,270 downwards.
TGTAAAAACTGAATATATTAATTTTGTTGCTTATATTTATCTACAACTTTTTTCATTATGAAAGCATCAAGTTTAAATAAACCAAGACTTAAATTTAGAACATTTCTATTATTTGACTTGATAAAACAAGATTCAATGATATTCCTTTTAACTGTGTCATTACATGGGACTAAGGCTCTTGCTTGACTCCAGTTAATAGGATGGTCTAAATCTCTCATATGTACAAATAATGCATTCGATATTTGCCCAGTTCTCACAGAATATTGATGTTGCTTAAGACGCTGTGAAAGAGATTTGCCAGTCTGTCCGTAATAGATTTTATCACACTTTTTGCAAGGAATTTCATATATGCAGCCTGGAAGATCTTTAGGAGAATTTTTGATTACTGAACTCTTGACATTAATATTACTGAAAACAACATTTATGTTAAAAAGCTTTAAAATTCTAGGAATATCTAAAAACCTTTCATCATAAGGTAATTTTAGAATGTTATGCTTACTAAATTCAAGTTTGTCATTAGTTGAATAAAATGTTTTTCTAGCTCTTTTCCATGCCACATCTACAAAAGTCCTTGGGTATTTAAGTTTCAATGCAATATCATAAATAGTTTTAATTTCAGCGTCAATAAACTGCGGGCTACAGACACGTAAAGCCCTTCTGGGATGTTCCTAAGGGCTTTACGTGTCTGTAGCCCGCAGTTTATTGACGCTGAAATTAAAACTATTTATGATATTGCATTGAAACTTAAATACCCAAGGACTTTTGTAGATGTGGCATGGAAAAGAGCTAGAAAAACATTTTATTCAACTAATGACAAACTTGAATTTAGTAAGCATAACATTCTAAAATTACCTTATGATGAAAGGTTTTTAGATATTCCTAGAATTTTAAAGCTTTTTAACATAAATGTTGTTTTCAGTAATATTAATGTCAAGAGTTCAGTAATCAAAAATTCTCCTAAAGATCTTCCAGGCTGCATATATGAAATTCCTTGCAAAAAGTGTGATAAAATCTATTACGGACAGACTGGCAAATCTCTTTCACAGCGTCTTAAGCAACATCAATATTCTGTGAGAACTGGGCAAATATCGAATGCATTATTTGTACATATGAGAGATTTAGACCATCCTATTAACTGGAGTCAAGCAAGAGCCTTAGTCCCATGTAATGACACAGTTAAAAGGAATATCATTGAATCTTGTTTTATCAAGTCAAATAATAGAAATGTTCTAAATTTAAGTCTTGGTTTATTTAAACTTGATGCTTTCATAATGAAAAAAGTTGTAGATAAATATAAGCAACAAAATTAATATATTCAGTTTTTACATGTTTTGGACTGTAAAGATACTTTGTAATTTCGGTTAGGGTCAGAATCTGTTTAAGTTTGTGACCGTGTGATATCCGATAATCCTGGATTATCCCTTTTAATTTTTACCCTTTTGATAATTAACCATCTGGTATTCCTGATCTTGTTTGTACCTGAGGCCTTCCTCTCCGATTGTACTTTAGTAGCTCCTTGACGATGTCTGAATAAAGACGAAAGCGCTTGGATTCCTGTCTATCATTTCCCGTGGTATTCGCTTACATAACTAGTATATATATATATATATATATATATATATATATATATATATATATATATATTATATAATATATACATAGGAAATTCATAAATGGGATATATATCTTTTACAAATTATGCAAGGAATTTCCAAGCAATGCCAGCAAAGGCTTGCAGGAGCAATTGCAACAAATCATCACCATTGCATTTGACTGCCTGTAAGGGGAGAGAGCAAATCTACAAGGGATCACGTTCTAATATGTCCATGTTACTGATAAGGGATAAGCTGTTGCTCTATATTCAACACTCTACTAGGTATGGCTTCCTGCAATGGTTGTAGAATTACAGAAGGGTCGTCTATGCTGGGTAATCCTGTGTTGTCAGTAAGAGTTCAGCTGACATTTGCTTTGTTGGAGTAGGACTGAACGGGTTAAAAAAAACTTGATGTATATGAATAAATTTCAAACTTTAAACAAAAACTAGATACACACTACACAAATAAAAAAAATGTACCTGATCCATGGTTGCCTGTACCTGGGCCGTTAAATACACCTGAGTACACCTTAGTTTGTATGATATATACGTATATTAAAACCAAAAAATCAAAATGCATAGGTTTGAGTCAAAGTGTTTTTCCTGCATGGTAATGAACATTATCTATAAGAAATTTTACCAACCATAATTCAACTTTATTTAAGTTTTTTATTTATCCTAGCAAATAAAAGCTTTCTATCACAACTTGTTTGGGAGGAACGTAAGAAGATAACCAGTTTCTGAACGTCAGACCTACAGAATTCATTATATACAAACAGAGGAATCGCGTTCAATTCCGAATTAAGTTTGTTAAAAGAACCCAGATTGCAATGTTAAACCCAAAGGGAGGCTGAATTACAATACTAACTCGCTCTGAGTTGCGCCTACCGTATTCAGCACAATTGATGTTCTTCTGTTCTATTCACAGATCTCAGTTTGCAACTTCAAGTCTAGTTTTGTAAATTATCAAAGTTCATTTGCAATCTTGAAACTTACGTTTTCTTATATTGGCAATGAGGAACCAGCTTTGACTCGCACAACGAATGTTGAATTCAGACAAAATAAAACCTCACTTATTACTTGAAAGAAAATGATAAACTAAAACCTGTCCATGTGCACAACCACTCACATACCACCTATATACTCACACATAAAAGAACTTGTGAATAAGTACTTATTAAAACAAAAACAGTCCCCACTGGATGACTGTTTGAGTTCTACTGATTTCTTAAGCAAAATGCTACAAAGGCTGTAATTACACTGACTGAGCAAATCCGATGTTCACATAAAATCTGTGTTTTTATACTTCAAAAAAAAAAAAAAAAATGTGAGGAAAAAAGAAAAAACAATTCATCAGTGAACTATCAGCAGGATGCTCAAGATACCATTGTGAAAACTTCAGTCGATTCTAACTAGTCATAGAAATCCACATCATTTACTGTAAAGAGGTTTCACACTTGTCGATAGAATCTGTCGGAGGAATTACTTATTGGACAAGTTGAATAAGCTGAGTTTAATGGTTGATGAAGGTTCTCCTGACCACGTGGAAATGCGGAAGAATTTCTACATATTACAAAGCATTTTAGTCCTTACAGTCATTTTTAACTTGAGGTTCAAAACTTGTCACGCACGCACGCACACACACATACAAAGATTACATATAGACTTACATGTATGTATATATTACGGCTCAACTAATACGAAAGCAAATTTCTTTTCAACTAGAGGGACCAATTATTTTCTAATACAATACTTCGGATATCTCGATACTGACAAAGCTTACGTGGTTTCATAGCCTACTTCTGCGGCAACAACTTTCCGTTCTCTTACCAAATAACCATGCCTTGGATGCTGGATAGTGAATAACAGAATTATAACCAACACAAGAAAAAATCACAGATGTATAATTGCCTTAAAACAAAAAATCAAAGTACAATTGCTTTAAAAAAAATCAAAGGAGTATAATTGCTTTAAAACAAAATCCCAGAAGTATAATTGCCTTAAAACAAAAAATCAAAGTATAATTGCTTTAAAAAAATCAAAGAAGTATAATTGCTTTAAAACAAAAAATCACAGAATTATAATTGGTATTTTGTGAACGCATATCATATCTTCAAAATATCAATTAAACAAACCAGAATGGTCTGCATTGTACATTCTAATTCTTCTTAGAAACTGAACAAGAGAGAGAAAACTTTATACTTACGGCGATGTCAGCATAAACACCAGTCCAGACATGAGGATGATTGGTCTGATACATAACCATTGGACGAGCCATCACAGGAATATATTTTAACACCTGTTCGCGCACTTCAGCCAAAGTTGTCACGTGTACAAAATAACCTACGGAAATGATTAATCAGGAATAAAAATTCATACATAATGGATTCTTTCAGAAACTTCTCGTTATAAATGCCGAGAATACTGGCAATTGTTTCCCGTAATCAAAAATATTATTGCTGAAGGATCAATACAAAATATTGCAAACTAAAACATAATGGTTTTTGGATCATATCAAGATTAGCGAACCCACTATTTTTCAAGAGAGTATTATATAATTTTGATTTATATATACATATATATAGTATACGTATATATGTATATATAAATATATAATAAATCAAAGTGGTATAATACTGTCTTGAAAAATAGTGGGGTTCGCTAATCTTGACACGATCCGGGTTTTCTAGAATGCAAATCTAACGACGCACATAGTTAACCAATAAGGTCTTAACTCCGCCAAGAGTTCACCACACTAACGTACCTTTATTAGCACATGCCATCCATTTCAAATTGCGAACGGCGGCCTCCTGGCGGCCAATGAGGTAAGTAAAGACGCGGACCTGAAGGTGGGGCCAGTTGTACTTGGCGAAGATCTCTTCGAACTGGTTGGGGGCACCATCGGTGACCAACATGATGGCCTGGTTGCACTGGGATCCCTGGCCACTCTTGTTATACTGCAGTTTCTGTGAAGCGTGACGAAAAGCGTTAAAAGTCCGGTTATTGGAGGATGCAAGTCGTTCGAAAATTTCCCCTTTGCTTGTGGGTTCACTCAAGAGATGTGTTTTTCTTTAGTGTTACTTTTTGCCTAATTTCAGTTTTATTTATCATTTGCTTTTAATCGTAAAGAATGAAAATAGTTAGAGCTAATTCATGTACATACTGCAATAATTCCATCTCTTTTCTTCTTCATAGCTTTTTTCATATAGAACCTACTCTTCTGTAAAAGCTCGCTATGCAAGTTATGTCATTTTGGGTTGTTTTACTGTGTGCAACAACAGCAAATTCTAAACCAATAACAATAATGATTTCTCAAACTCCTTTTATAGTATTAAACATTAACTTTTTGATAACTTTAAAATGAAATTCACTGCATTAATTAGCATATATTAATTTTCATTAATTAATGAGATGAGGAATTCTTTCTTTCTAAGCGTTTTCTGATAAAATGATTTATTGCACGGATTACCTCACATATGCCTGTCGTCAAAAATAACAACAATCAGTGACCTAAACATACTCAAGTGAGGTCCTCCGGCATAGGTCAATAAGTTAATCTTACAGAATCAGGTAACAACTTTCAATAAGGATTTTGAAAACATTTTGATATATTGACATACAAACCATTTTATCATAAAACCAAATAAATACTTTACACTAGGGCACTGAAGAATCAATCATCCATTCAAATTTAATTGGATTAGTCAGCAACAGTAAACTATCTGTTTAACGAAGGATAGTGTGTCCCAGGGGATGCAAATGGCATCATTTAACGTCATGTGATATGAAACACATTATCAACCATTCAGACGGGAAAAAGTCAGAAAAACAGTCGATATCCTTGCAAGTATCAAGAAAATATTTGTGGCTGCTTACAAAACCATCATCATCATAAGGTAGCATATATTATGCTATGTGTTGGCGACAAAGGAGAGGCTTGATTTGCAGATAAGAACACCAGCAATACATCAAAAGAGAGGTAAGTCCTAAAGCATCAGTTGATAGTGACTCAAGTTGGCAAGAGCGTCTCCAGGACATGAACTGATGACATTTTATAATTCCTGTTCCTAATTAGAAAGGGCGAGCTTCTAGGTTATCCAGGTGCAATATGAAGCCCTCTGAATCCAGCTATGGGTTCTGGGGTCAGCAAATCTTGTTCTTAAGAGATCCCACACACCAACGGACAAATCCACCTTTGGGACATCACATAAATTTCACAGTTAGCATAGGTCATCGGGATTTTGTCCTTCACAAAGATCCACCAAAATAGTTTATGGGGACTTTCTATAAAGATATTTAGGAGAGGCAATTTCCGGTCTATTATATAAACCACTGATATAGTTTTAGAAAACAAAGCAACTAATTGCATTTCCATTAGGTCTTATAATCGTTACAGCATAACCCTTGCAACCTGTGGTACTGTCCTGCTTATACATATTTATGCACGTGTATGGCTTTGACAAGTCCCATCAAACTATGGCATACACAACCTTAAGAGGGGTTACTTAAATCTTTCGAACTACATCTCCCATGAGATGCTGTACCAGTCAGAAGATTCACTTAAAATTTCCTACTGAACCTTTTCAGCATATAACCAACAGAATTACAGGAAAATGTGAAAGTACCATAAGAGGTCTGTACAAAGTAGTGAGCGTTTTGGATGACGATCCATGTCTAACAGCCACTATTAGAATTGATCAGTTTCTAATAACCCAGATAATCTGTTAACCTTGAGCGTAAAAGACAGTTTGCATTTTGTAGGAACACCTATATTATAGTCAAAATTCTATTAAAAAATGACTGCTACAAAACTGTATGCCTTTATTTAAAGAGAACCATTTTTTCTGTGAACATTAGAGAAGATTTACAGAAAGGAAGGTGCTAAGCAGGCAATATTGTTAGCATATATTTCCAGCTCCAAATGTAATAACAGGTATTCCTTTGCCTATCGTATTTTCTTCGTTCCTTCTTTTATTAAGTCAATTTCTGTCCCTACTATACAGGTATTACAGGCATTTAATGTTGACGTATTGAAACCCTATAATACTCAAGCACCTCTGCGGGATACTTTCTTGAACATATTCTTTTTTTTCAATTACTGTATAGATATTTACAAGCTTGCTTACTGTTACGTTAAAAGGTATATATCACTTCACACAAAATCGGCCATCATACAAGTGCTGTCCTATGAAACAAAGAAATTTTATTAAGTATTCCACAACAACAGCCATATCAAAAATGAAGCACCTCAAGTGTGTTCATCAGTTTAAAATCCACTATCCTGGAATTAATGCCACAACATTACCTGACTGGATTATTTGCTTGGTGATTTATTGTAAGGTAACGATTATACTAGGATGAAGTCAGTTGACACAAGCATGTTATTACTAGTAAAGGTATGGTTTGGTATGTTATTAACACTTTATTTCACGCACACCACACACACACGTAACTGCTGCAAAAGAAGGGCCACTTGTTCTAAAATTCAGGAACACATACAGTATTTTTCTACTAACACTCTACACCTGTCCTCGATACGTAGATACCTAACGCCATAGCTTTTAAGCACATATGTTACTTGAATAAAATATAAAAGAAATACGGGAATAACAGGTAAACTGCCATGTACTACAGCCATCGTACCAACTACAATCTCTATCGCTCCATTTGTAAGTGCCTACATAGCGTTTTACATGAGAGCAAGCAACGTTCACTACAAAAGCGTCTTATCAAAATCCCGTTAAATTCGACAAGTAACCAGTCACACATTGCATGAAAGCAATTCTTCTAGCCAATGCGAGAGGACGTATACTAACCCAGGGGCGAGAGAACGGTGCCACGGGAAGGAGATCCAACGTCATGCATTTTGTTGTAGTAGTAGTTACCATTTACCAGTAGGTGGTTGCGAGAGAGCAGCAGGTTTGGGAATGAATGCAGAACGTTTAATCGAAGGATAAAGAGTTAGTCACTGTATTTCCTGGTTAGTCTCAATGAACAGAAATAAATAAATAGAAAATAAAAGGAGAGAAGTTATTATGTCCCATCAGACGATACATGCCATCTTATTCATCGATAATCTTTCATCTTACTGCAAGCAGCATTGCATATTTCCTGATGACAATTCAGTTGACGCATCAAGCATGGGTGTGTATGTGTGTGTGTGTGCATTGTTATATTCTGTTGTGTTTGTATCTGTGTAAGTGTATGAATACTATATATATACATATATCTATTATATATATTATTATAATATTATATATAATAATAATATTTATTTATCTATATATTTATATATAATATATATCATATATACTACTGATCGTACAATTTAATATATAATATATATACTATTATAGATATCTTATATAATATATAGTCTGTTAATTTCTAATATATTACTATATATATATATAATATATATATATGGGATATGGCAGTAAATCATAATGTGGATACGTAAGCCTGTGTCTACATATGAAATATGTATAATACATATAAAATACACCCTTCTTGGAAGATCAGATATACTCTTGTTGGAGAATCCAATGAAAATTATATCAAGATAAATGTTGACGTTTGCAAGATTTGCACAACGAAGGAATAGTTTAGAAAATCATGCGATATCTACAAAAATATTGTCTTCGTAAATACAAATTGTTGTTCATAAATTTTTCCTTTCGAGCGAGTCTTGCAAACATCAGCTTTCAGGTATTGCAGTAGATATATATCATTCATACAATGCTTTAATAATTCACTGATATTGTCCGTAGCAGTATGAGCAAGTATGATGTACAATCCATAAACTGTATTCACCGATTCTGTTCATTTATTCGTCATAAACACACGTACTTTAAGGGAAAATTAAGAATATGATATTCTGGCATTATTTTTTATCAAAGGTTTTCCAAAAGCTATTTTGCTTAACCAAATACGATAAAAAATCTAAATTCTTTTGTACTTCTATTATCATCGCTTCCTTCGATTTTCTTTGTCAGGAAAGTTTAACTTCTTAAAGACGGATTATAACATGCACCATGGAAGGAAAAATGTAGTAGTTTTAGATCTATACAACGTAAATAATGCAGCGGGATTGGCTTGTGAAAATCTGTAGGATTGAGTGGTTTTCCATGTTAAGTAAGAACTCTTTCCTGTAATGGATTCTTAAACATACCGAAAACAACTTTTGTGTGTGTGTGTGTGTGTGTGTGTGTGTGTGTGTGTGTGATGACGGTAAATATCCGCAGCCGATATCACTAACGCTTCTATCTTACTTCTGATTGGCGGATGCTTGATGGATGATGAGCAGCATCGGTCTCCGCCAATCACAATTAGCTTCAATGGTATCGACTGGGAATTTTGCCGTCAACTTAAAGAGAGAGAGAGAGAGAGAGAGAGAGAGAGAGAAACTGCAGGTATCTTAAACTACTGCAGTCAAATTAAAATGCCAGTTATATACAAGTTTAGCAGTTGTATCGGCAATAACACAGACATGAACAGATACACAGACGTTTTCACGAAATCTTCAATGCCTCAGAATTACATTGTAAAATTCAATGCCATGTTGCGATAGGAATTTACTTCTTGATAGTTTCGCAGCTGAATGGCTGCTTATTCCTTTCATTCTCAATGAAAATCATTTTGGCTACAACATGGTATACTTCAGTCTGTAGTGCGAGCTCCCGTTTGCTTTGGAAGCTAATATTAAACAGCTGCACTGTTATATGTGAGTTTGAATGACAATGTCAACAATAACAACGGTCGTTCTAGCATAAAAACTTGGAAGAATGAATGTTCGCAGACGGGGTAAATGATCTAATAAGTCCATATTACTCTAATATAGTCATTTTTCATTCCTATCATATTCGGTTCAACAAAATGCCCTTGGAAACACTATGGAAACTATATAAAGACTTCGGAAAAACCTTCATAAATTCTATCAAAGTCTTCAGGACGCATTGCCATCTTTTCAAGTCTCCAAATAATAATTGGACTTGTCAAATTTCTCAGAAAATAAACATGCTTTTTTGGCCTTCGCTCATACAAACTTTAACATTCAAACAAGACATAATATTCCAGTGAAAACAGTAAAAAAATGTTATCATCAAAGAACTGATTTATATGCTAGTTTCACAGTTTCTATTTTACCAAAACTGCTGTTTTGTGTACATCTATATTCAACAAGAATGTGCATAACAGATACCAAATACTGACAGTTAATAATCCACTATTATCTACACCTGATTAATTAATACTAAAGGTAAAAAGATCATGTACTAATAATATTACATCCCTAAGCATGAAATAACATCTCGGTTATAAAACATCCAAGCCTTCATTAATTTGGACTTCAAGAGAGAATACGGTACACTGAGAGGAGCTTTATAGTTAAAATCCTGACTTTTCTTAATCAAAGCGCCATGAAATTGATAATGATATTTTATACGTTCTTTAAAAAGTTGTTTGAAATCCTGATAGAACTGTCAAAGAACCTTGGTTAAGACCTTAATGTCAAAGAATACTTCTTTGCTTTAATAAATTTTATTTTACATGCAAATTTCTCAAATGGCAAAGCAAAAATAGTATTTATACATGACGCAAGTTCAACTCTCGAGTTTTACTGTTATATTTCAAGACGTCAGAGTTAAAGTAAAATGGAATTAGGCTGTCAAGAGAAGCCAAGGACAAGAAATATAATCACTTAACTATAATCACTTCTCCCACGCCGTTCCCCTTATCTTCTTACAGTATTATCGTAACTAGAGCAAAAGTGCAGGATATTTAGGGAAACAGAGAAGACCTCATTCCAAACCAACCCTTATTCTCATCTCAACGCTGAGACTCAAATCCCAAACGAGTGGCAGGGAGCCAATTTCTTACAAGAATCTCTCTTAAATATTAAAGCATGATTTGATCAGTCTTCATATTCAAGACACTTTTCCCTTGAAAATCTCGTGATAAGAGATGATTTGGAATGGTGTTAGAATGGTGCTGTTGTGTGCAGATATCCAGGTGCTCAAGAAGACATTAGACAGAAATAACTGAAAGAAAAAGTTATTCTACATACTCAGGGAGTAATCTTGGTAATCTTCGTATTGCCGTGGAATTGAAAAATGATTTGGTACAAAACCATAATGCCTAACCAACTGAGTGGCAAGTCAATGGAATTAGAATCGCAAAAGTAGTGCCAGATTTCCAGCGTAAGTAGAGCTGGGGTTTTTTCCCCCGTGGACAAACATTTCTGAACAAAACTGTACCAGGAAAAAAATTTTTTCTGAAAAAGTACTGTACAAACAAATGCGTCACTTCAAACAAAATGAGAAAGGCGGAGGAGGGAGATTCTCGAAGGATAATTCTAATCCCATGAGGAATTAAGCCAAAGGCGTGAAATAAAAATTATATATTTCCCCTGCCACGTATATTCACTGGCAGTCCGTACGAAAAAATTTAAAGGAAAAAAAAAACATTAAAGTAAACAAGAAAAATAAAAGAGAAGGCATCTAAAAGTTGGTGCGTGAATTGTGTGACCAGTGCAATATAAATAATAGGGTCTCAGCTCAAGGGTATATTCTTAAGCACATTGATTTCTGGTATCTTCGAATCCCGGCCCCGCTTCGTGTTCAATCTTAAAGAGTGACTGATGGAGAGGGTACGTAGTAGCCCAGGGTTCATCGGTGATGTAAAAAAAAAAAAAAAAAAAAAAAAATCCCCTTTCTCCTATGACTTTTCAGCCTTAAGAAAGATGTCTATTATTCTGGAGGCGTAAATCTGCTTTTACTGTGTTTTTTCTTTAAGTGATTTGTTCTTCTTTATTTTATCTGAGCCTACATTAAGTTAGGTCACGTGAGTTTCTTTCCAAGATTCCAGTCATGTCAGTCCTAACCTAACTTCACTTGAAATACCTAATTTCACCTAACCTAACCTTGCTACCCTATTTGCCATCAGGTTAGTAAAAAAAAATCTACCTCCTCTGAATTCTTTCACAGTATGTCACATGACAGAAAAAAAATTGAATGAAAACATAATATCTGGTGTTCTTTGTCAGGTATCTTTACTCATACGCTAGGAGCACAATGCAACATTCGATCTAATAAGTCAGGAAACTGTACTTCTGAAGTCACAATATATAATTTTCTACGTTAATACATGAAATTTCATGAGGATGAAAGACAGGACAAGTAAAATGGCTAAAAATTAATATCGAACATACTAGAAACATTCTCTAACATTTTGAAAAGCTTTTTAAAATCCAATGTCAACGATGTGATATACACTTTAGCTGAACAAACGCACCAAGTTTTTGTCAGGTATCTACGCTTTGCCAAAAGGAAAATCTTAAAATCTTTGATTTGTTTACGTCCATCTCCGTACAGCTACCTCTCAAGTAATTTTTATTTTTTTTTAATGATTTTAAAAAAATAAAATTCGCACTGACTTGCGCTCTTAAATATTTCAATAGAATAAAAAAAATTTGATTCTTCTCAAGATTATCACTGTCTTTCTCAGTGGTGGAGGAAAATTACAAGCAAAACTGGGCATTGTTCACCAAATGGATATTTTGACGTCAATTGGTAAGATATTAGCATAAAATTGTGCTCATAATGACTGTTCATTGGGTTATAATTGTACATCAAAGCTATCAATTTGTAATCAAGACCACAAAATGCTATGTAATTTTATATATATATATATATATATATATATATCTATATATATATATATATATATATATACTATATACATACCTACACTATATATATATATATATTATATTATGTATATATATATATATATATATATATATATATATATATATATATATATATATATATATGAGCCAAGTTCTTCCCTTGTAGCTTAAGATGACGTACAACTATTCACAGAAAACAATTAACTATATATATTCTAGACTGAACAAAAATCTCTCTCGACTTAAAAAGACATGAAGAAGAAAAAACCCATCTGGTCAAACATCTGAAGTGTTCCTTCTGTACACCGAACTCAGTATAGCTGGACAGCGTAAAAGATACCAGAAATTTGAGCTCACGAATAAAGGTTGGGGGGAGGAGGAGGAGGTTGGTAATCATGTCCGCTGGTTAACGATGTGCGGTTCATCCAGCAAAGGACGGTGTAACTAGGCGTTGCTTGCGAGAACTTGCGAGAACAATCCAAAGGAATGACGCCATTATCGCACCAGGCTGGATGAAGCGAGCACCTGTCAGCGCATGCAAGCAATATGTTTTTTTTTTATTCAACTGCTACCATGCACAAGGAGAGAAGGTGGTGAGTAGGAGAAACAGCAGGTGCATAGGTGTCAAAAGAGTGCCTGTCTATGTGAGGAAAATAAAGATAAAAAAAATAATTCAGTGTGGTTGTTGCATGTCCAGGTGACACAGTGGTGCAGTGAAGCAATACATTTCATTTTTTTTTTTTTTAGCAATTTCAGTGGCAGAGGTGGTGGTGCAGCGATTAGGATTTGGCTTTCATCATTTGGACGCACGCAACACTCGACAGAAGTACCCGCCAGCCTTAGGAGGGCTTTGGAAACTGTAGTACAGTACCCCTAATTTGACAACAGGTGGGCTGGTAAGACTACGGTGTGGGGATCTATAACAAACGTCTACTGTACGCTCTGCACTCTCTAATGTCTGTTAACTGTCAAAACACTCACTCGATCAAGCGGTATGGAAAAAATTACAATTTTGATGACCTGTCACAACAAATTGTCGATTTAATTCTAGTGTCGGGGGTAAGTGGGCAAAACGTGTCTCAGGTGGATTTAAATCTGTAATTAACACGATTAAATGAATTAGAGTCTGAATGAATTTCACTGCTGAATTTTATCTAGGTGCATACGCAGTGACCACCCTGTTCCGAGGAGTTAAATACGAAAAACGAAAATTAAAATCTTTAGTAGCATTTTCATGAAATCTTACATTTAGGGGAATTTTCTAATACATTCAGTCAATAACGATGCAAGAGATCAAAATACGCTGTAAGGTGCGGTTTTTCAAGATAAATAATTAATCAAATAAGGATACACTTATCATCAATAGGGAATTTCAAGTGAATGAACTTTACATGACTTAATAACACATTTGTTTAAACGTCAGCTGCAGATACCGAGAGACGCCTTCGACTCTAACTCTCACTCTCTCTCTCTCTTTCTCTCTCTCTCTCTTCTTTTTCGTGCTTATGAGAGAAGCTTATCCAACAACGAAACGAGTATTCCTCCTAAACAATAACAACAAGAGCAAGGTTTTGAGTCATCGGTTGTTTCATTATATGACTTTGATCGAGTCACGTCCAGAGAAAGATACGGCAATCATCATTGAAAAAAAAAGAAAAAAAAAAAGTTTCGTCTTAAAATGAAAACGACCAGACGACCCAAAAAAATATAAGAATGTAAGTTATCACACACCACACATCCAAGTAAGATGACCAGCTGCAAGAATTGATTGGTTGCACGAACGATCTGGCGAAGCAACAGTGCAATAGAGATATATATATATCTATATATATGTGCATGCGGGTGTCGACCTGTTTGAGATGCAAGGGAAAAAACCTACCTTACTGTTGGACTGTCGCGAGTAAAGCGCATTTGTTTATGCCATGGAAAGAGAGAAAAGGGAAAAAAACAAAACAATGTTGCTGTGAGGATTGGCAAAATTAGCTCCCACATCCTAACTTTCTTCATTTTTTTTTTTCAATATGAGGTTTACGAAATCTCAAAGTCGTTTTGGACGGAAGGCTGTGTTTACTGATGAATAAAAAAAAATAGTTTAGATGATCTTCTACAAAAAAAGCATGAGTCAAAGTGACAGGGTGCGATGAGAGTCAACAGCCTGCTGTCAAAAAACTCGTTTGAAAAATAAAAAAATTATGTCACACCAGCTATCACAGAGGGCCGCCGCGATCATGAGACAGATCCTGTGCGCTTCTCGCACCGTCTTTCATTACCTGAGGGTGACAATGACTTTAAAGAATCTGACAATTTGAATATGTGTGTGATCATAAAATGCAACGTGTACGTCAGCTACAAATCAAATTGAAAATGTTTTAAAATCCTCGATTATTTGAGAAATAAAAACGAACATTAGGAGACGCGATGGTTATAAGGATTTGAGAAAAGGAATCTAAATGAAAGTATCTTTGGCTTAACGAAAACCAACTGGTTAAATTTTTTGTGATCGTCAATTTCAATCAAATGACAGTCTAAAGGAGCAGTTTTTACTTAAGTGGAAGGGCAATCAATACATATCCTTCAATTCCGCTGCCAGTAACTGTTACAAAAAAGCTGACATTAGACCGTCTGAAATTCTGTATAATTTATGTTGATGCAGAAAAAAAGGACTTCATGAAAAGCACTAACTTTGGTTCACTAAGACAGAAATTTTAAACTATCCACAAAGAACTATGGACCACCTTCTTATTAAAATGCACACAGATGACCCAGCCAGGTGGATCTATTTTTGACTAGTTAATCTTCGTCTGTCTCAAGATTTTCTAAAGCCATTCAAACGCTTATTTTGTAGAGCTGCACACTGTTAAACTCAGAACAGCAATCACATACTCAAATTGTCAGCTCAGTGAAGATGAAATGTGCAAACCCGATGTTGCGAGATAAATTCACTCGGGCAAAGCTGGAGGAACCATTCTTCCATTCTTGCAAAAAAAAAAAAAAAACGGGCTGCAACAGAAGTCTGTGAATGATAAGAGGACGCTGCCCTCGGTCATATCTGTTTGGTGTCTGTAATACCGACATAATTATGAACTGCGAATCCTAACAGGTGTGTTTTACAAATGTTTACGAGCGTGCATGCACTTGGGTCTAGGTTTCATTGTCTATGGCACTGCACGCACCAACAAGTTTCGTTAATAAAGCACTGTCACACATTCTGGAAAAAAAAAATGGCGCTATCACAGTACGGTAGCTTTCGTACTCAAAAAAATAACTGGACAACTAATGAAAATGACCAAAAGGAAGTAGTGTCAGGATCTAAGTGGAAAAAATTGCATAGAAGGACTGGTTCCCTTATCAATACATCTGACTGACTTGTGCATGAAGGAAGCAAACTTTTTTCTTTTTCTCTTTTACATATTTTATGAGAAACAAACAAGACTGAAATATTCCTTGAAGTTCATATCTGATGTTAAAGAATAACCTTTGGTTTTTTAATTAGAATGATAATAATAATGTCTCAAATAAGACAGCTACTGTCACTTGACAGAAAGGCAACAAAGAAATAACAGAGCCTCGCCACATTCTTGCATTCCAGCCAGTCAAAAGACCCTATTCAGTAGAAAAAGACGATATATGAAGACGAAGCAAAGTTGAGTACGACCAGTGGCAAAAAAAAAAAAAAATAAATAAAATCTAATCTAATTTGCATGACAATTTCTACGTTAAAAATTTGAAGAAGAAGAAGAAGAGGAAGAAGAAGAAGAAGGTTTAAGAGATCATCAAAACAAGCCTCACTGGAGGAGGGTAGGTAGCCCACTGGCTGGTGTGTGGCACGAATCCTAACACTTCCTGAGGTCTGGAATTATGGCTCAAGAAATTTGACTTCGGTGAAATTTATTTAAGAGAATCGAAATGTGAAAAGTGGACGTGAGGAGTGATTCATGATGCATTTAAGAACTAAATGGCGGGGTGGGGTGCTTATGTTACTGGGACGCTAAAACCTGAGATGAATGAACAGCGTCTGTTTTCATAAACGTTTAAGAATTTTGTGAATGAAATGACAATGATAAAATCAATAAAATGAAACAATAAACAAAAGCAAAATCTGCATTCTTTATCGTTTGCAGGGGTGTGAAAGAAACTGGATTGTATAAGAAAGAAATGCAGTTATGCTATAATACATTAATTAATAAATTACGTCATAGGGTCGCTAAAAAAATTGCCAGCGAGACTATAACCAATGAAAGAGAATACAGGAAATCAATTTAAAGAAGTAAAGATATATATTATTTTTCTGTCTACGACTTTTATACCTGATATTGAGCTCTGCATCCTTTCAAATAGACCTCTTACTGCAGGAGACATTTTTTTTCACGTAGGGGAAATTACAGAAAAACGACTTTGCTTTTTGTTACATAGTAAGTTCAACAGGTCAAACAACTGCCGATTTGAGCCGCCATCAATTAGGGAGTATATTAGCGTCAACGGTTGTGTTCACACAGGCAGAGATACTGCAGACTTGAGCAAGAGAGGGCTCACGCTCACATTGCTGACAATAGTTACAAGCAAAGGCTAGCGGGAATGCGAACCTCTAAGTTGTATGGTAAAACAGTATAATATAATCTCTCTGAATTATGGCAAAATTTCACAGAGGTCCTTTGTACCTCGAGAAGCTGCGGGTGATGATGAATTAAACTTAATTCTTTGTACACTAATTCTGTTCCTTATCAATGTCCAAAGATGAAAAATGTAGACCTTATTACTGATTGACTAGACCAATCTTTACAGGCATCTCTCAACGACACGGGCCATTAAATTCCTTAAGCACTTCTGGCCGTGTGTGAACTGTCTCGTAAGAATGAATGGAGTTTCAACACAAGCTTGAGCTCATTCCTGACCTGCCGAATCGCCACCTGGGTGAACGCAGCCTAAAAGCAGCCCAGGTAATAATACCGCTGATAATTAAGGTAACATTACCACTGATGAGAGACGATTTAAATAATCCGTCTGCCGAATACAAATAGAATCGGGTAACCTGTTCATTCATGGAAATGAATTAAGGTATTCTGCTCATCGGGACTAACACGATACAGATAATCCGCTTACTGATCATCACTTATTGACTCCATCCATCAGACAATCTACGCTGATTCAGGTAATCCGCCGCTTGATGTTTTCGTCGATGAAAACAATGTAGGTCACGTGACCAGTGGCATTTAATAAAGAGCAAGCATTTCTGTCTTCCCATGACGATAGGAAATATCATTTGTTAATCAAAACTGGTTGGAGCGTTCACATTTAACTACGATCTTTACAGTGATCTGTAAAGATCGTAGTTAAAGAGCACCTATGTTACTTCGGCGCAATCGCGTTTTCTGTACAGCGTAAAATACTGTATGAAACGCTCAGCCGGCCATAGTGGCCTGTGTTGTTGCACTGCCCGACGCACGATCATGGCTCACTTTAACCTTAAATAGAATAAAAACTAATGATGCTAGAGCTTAGAGGGTGGACGAACAACATAACAACTTGCAGCCCTCTAGCCTCACTAGTTTTTAAGATCTGATGATGGACTGAAAAGTACTGACGGACAGATGAAGCCATCTCAATAGTTTTCTTTAAAAGAGAACTAAAAGCATACTGTCGATCAAAAACGAAACAATTGTTCACATTCATAACGATCATGGCAGCGATCTGTCAAAAAGAAAATCGTTTATGAATACACTGTCAAGATCCTTTGTATTCTTTCGTACGTTAAGATTCAGGTACAATGTTGAGCCCATAGCTACTTACTTCTTATTGAACAATAATCTTTTTTTCTTTTTACTTCTCCATTAGTATTACAACTGTTAACAGCACCGTCCATATTCCTTACCTTGTCAATGAGTACTACAACAATATAAATGCATTACACAATGCTAAGTGACACTCAGTCTGACTGAGTGGAGCCAATTAGAAGTTTCACTCAAAGTACTTCAGGGCCCATAAGAGCATCGGACATTTCTCAATGAATCGACTATCTGGGATTAAGCAACTGGCAGTTTCATTTTGACGTAAGGGACCATGACCTCACCGCACGATACTGAATGCTATCCTTGAACCGATACTGAATATTGACTTTTAACTGTATCAGTATATAAAATACCTATAAATTTACTCATTGAAGGATCATCAAGAGCTGCTCCTTCTATAATATATTTGACCTAAAAATGTCAATGCTGACTTTTAACTATATCAGTATATAACATACCTATAAATTTACTCATTCAAGGATCATCAAGAGCTCCTTCTAATATAATACATTTGACTTAGAAACGTCAATGCTACCAAAGTAAAACGAAAGCTTATTCAATAATTGACTTAAAAGTTCCATTCCACGGGATTAAAGTTACACATGGACAGCGAGACGTGAAGGGATTTAAGGACATTATTTCAGGTGTCATTCAGTAATTTTGAAACTTTCAACTGCCTTATATTTGTCAAGCTTCTATTTCCTTTTTGAGTTCATCTGGGACATCTGCATCGAAAAAAACTCGCAAGGAATTTATTCCTTTTCGTAATCGGAAATATTTCAAAGGCAACAAGAATGAATATAATAATACGCTCCATATAACACGAATATTGTTCCATCAACTATCTCTGCAGACACTAATGGAGTTCGAGTCGACATCGATATGCAAGGAATTTGTTCATTATAAATGCAGAACTCCTCTAGTGGTTCGTTCATTACAAGAAAAATAGTAGTTCATTATTGTCTATAATTCAATAACTTGAGCAACTAACCCATTCAATTAAATTTTGCAAGAGAGGCAAGAAAGATACTTAAAAAAACAATTAAAAACGTAAACGGGATGAAAGGAAGTGTGAGTGAAATGTAAAACATGTCAAATAAAAGAAAAAGTCAAAGAATGAATAGAAAACGATGCAAAAATCTTTATTTTCATGATCACGTTTCCGTGTGAAGAAACCTTTCAAAGGCGAGACCTAAACAGTGGTATCCAAGAGTCATCTACTTTAAAGCGGAAGGTGAAAGCAAATGATGAAAGTGATATCTGTAGAAAGTCTGGATATGAAACCTGACTGCGCCATTTCCATGGGTCTACGCGGAAAGCTGAGAGGAGGAGACTTTTCGCAAAAGAGTTATGAAAGTTAAAGCCAATTATGAATTCAAACTAAAAATACATTAATATATAGTATATATATATATATATAGATATATATTATATATAGTATGGGTAGATATATATATATATATATATAAAATATACATACACACACAAGCATTAAGATACAAATGTCGTTTAATATCCTACTCGCTCTACCTCGGAAATAATATATGCATAATATATGTATATGCATACCGAAGGGGAATTATAATTGATAAGTCGTTCGTCGTCTCACGGGCTTGAACCGGGTCGAGCCCGTGAGACGACGAACTACTTTTCAATTATAATTCCTCTTCGGTATACATATCTATACATATATTTTTCTGAGGTAGGGCGAACAATATTACACGACATTTGTAGTTTAATGCTTGTATATAATCACGGTGATGTGATTAAAAAATTCATATATAATATATATATACAAATACATGAAGTTTTTATTTAAAAGACAACAGCATTTATCCTAATTCCTAAGCTACAGGTGATTAGGGGAAGAAGCATAATTTATTATTAGCTGCGTGGATATAGAATAAAACCGTGAAGTTAGAAGAAAAAAAATCAAACAGTAGTAAATAAGAAACTCAAATCGACAACCTTACCACTAACAAAATAATTCCTACGGATTTGGAATTAAAAATAAGGAAAGAAATCACAATAACATAAAAGTTAAGAAACGACAAATCAAAGGGAACAAACGTCATCTACATGATGATTAGTAATATGGAGATAGTGCAAATCTAGGAATCCTGGGAAAACGAAGAGGGCAAGATTTATTTTAGACTGCTTAATAGGTAAGACATTGTCATCAGGTTAACAAAGAACAATTCATGAGCTGAAATGAATGGGGCGAGGTTGTCACCTATACAGAGAGGTCATGAGCACACACGCAACTAAAATGGAAAAGGGAGCTTCCAGTTATTTCATGGGAGTGAATGCACAGGAATTTCGTGAACACAAGTCAGGGACGGAGTCTGGAAATGGTTTCATGAATTAACATTTGGAGGAATTTCACAAACACAAGTATGGGAAGGGGGGATTGGAATGGCTTCCTAAAGTAACATTGGAAGCGATTTCACAATCACAAATCAGGAAAGGGACTTGAAATAGTTTCACGAGGTAACATTTGAAGCTATTCCACAAACACAGAAAGGGGAGCTGGAAATGATTTCACAAAGTAACATTGGAAGCGATTTCACAAACACAAGTATGGAAAGGGGTACCGAATGGTTTCATGAAAGAAAACTTGAAGGAATTTCACAAACACAGTGATGGAAAATGGGGTTAGAAAGGTTTCGTTATACAACAGGCCAAGTCACTTTAACTTATTCCATGAAGAATTTTTATCATTATTATTATTCTCAAGATGAATCCTATTCGTTTGGAACACGCCCACAGGGGCCACTGACTGGAAATTCCAGCTTCCAAAGAATAAGGTGTGTTCATTTGAAAGGAGTAACCAAAGGCAATAGGAAATGCAGAGAGGATACGTTGCAAGACTTCAGTGAGAGATACAAAAAACAGGGAGGTTCCAAAGACATCAGGAGAGAATTCTTTAAATGATTTTATGAATACAAGAAAGGAAAGGGAGGTTCGAGGGATATCAAAACAGTCGACTTCAAATGACCTCATGAATACATAAGGAGTGTGAGTTTTGAATATCACAAGAAGTGACTTAAAGAAAAAGCTCACTCACTCACACACACACACACGGGAAGATTGGAATGATATAGTAAAGGATATCTCAAGTGATTTCATGACATATGTAAGTAATAGGAGGTTCAAATGATAACAAATATATATGAAGTGACTTCATAAACATACACACACACACACACACACACACACAAGGAAAGCGAGGTTGGAATGATATCAAGAGAAAAATAAAGCCAGGAAATGGGAAAAGGGTAAGAAAAACGTAAAGAAAAAAACACCAAGCACACTGAAAAGAATACGTGAGGGCATACCGGTAACTGACAAATACGGATGCCACTTCAACAAAGGAGGTAATACATTGTGAAAGGGATCATGAATAAAAAGGGAATAAAAGCGTATTAAACTATGTCAATATATTTATTCCTTCTTGTATTAATCAGCGGATCTGCTATGAAAGAGAAAAACGGATCTTATTAATGACTTCATTGAAAAGTAGCGTATAAAGCTGAAACTTTAAGATGCTCGTTAACGATATTCTATAATTAAGAGTATCAACAAAAAGATAACAATTCTTATTATCACTAATATTACCATCCACCTAAATAACAGTGTTCCCTAAGTCATATGGTTGACGGGAAAATTAAAGTTCGGGGCAACATATGATTAGGATGTCAAAAGTTGATATATATAAATAAGTCAATGAAACAAAAGCCGAGTCCTTTAACAGGTGGGCATGAAAAGTTTCAAATGAAAGATGCTAACGAATGGCACAGCGAGACTGAAGATTAACACATCACTTCACACGCTAATCTAAACTACAAAGAAAATAAAAGTATAACAAATAAATCATAACTGTCGGTCTTTCCTGACGAATGACTCGAAAGCGACTCACAGAATGAAAATAGTGGGAGACAATCACGAAAGGTGACAAAAAATGACGAAAAATGACTTAGGTGTTCGTCTGAATGAGGGATGAAATGGGAAGATGATCTGTGCTGTGGTGGAAGCAACAGCAACGTCATTACCATCATCACCATCAAGGGGTCACTCACCCGATGTAGCAGATCGAAAGCGGTGGTGAGGGCGAGGGTAAAGTTGGCGATGTCCTTCGTCTCCCCCTGAGAGAGAGCTTTCTTGAACTCGCCGATGTTCTCCAAGTTGGCCTGAAACGACAGAACACAACTGAATGGCAAGCGACGCACAGATTCTGGCAAAACATGGCGGCAGATAAGCAAATTAAGTATATCTTAGTTTAAACAGACAACTGAGCTGATTAACAGCTCTCCTAGGGCTGGCCCGAAGTGTTAGATATTTTCATGTGGCTAGGAACCAATTGGTAACCTAGCAATGGGACCTACAGCTTATTGTGGGATCCGAACCACATCGAGAAATGAATTTCTATCATCAGAAATAAATTCCTCTGATTCCTTGTTGGCAGTGTGGGGAATAGAACCCGGATCCCGAGATCAGTAGTCAAGCATGTTACCGACTCGTCCAACGAGGAACTACATGGCAGCAGAAGTTATGTGAATTCAGTTATAAATATCTGCGATCTGAAATGTATTTTTTTAACTTAAATAATTCACTGCCTTATAAAAAAAAAAGATCACTCGCAAATTTTTAACAAAAGGTTCCAGTATTTCACGGACTTGCCAATACCAGGGATTACAGGTTTATAGTTAGATTAGGTCATCATTACTAAGCTGAAAATTGGTTTCAACCCGTCATTATAAACAGAAATGTAAATATCAAGTGTGTATCGGTAAAAAACGTACATTCCGAGTTCTGATAAAAGGAGTAATTAAACTAGAAATTAGGTTTGCGGTCGACCAAAGATACTATAGAGCAGCGGTCGCCAACCTCTTGAACTTCATGGACCACTAATTTATAATTTAAAATTTGCCGGATCACTAATAGAAATGAAAAAAAGGTAAATACGTTTATATAATAATAATCAGTAAACTTTCATTTTACTAATAAGAAATGCACCTATTAGATATAACAGTTATAGTTTAATTATAAAAAAAACAGAAATTTGAAGTTTGTTTAAGTTTTACACATTATAGTGTGATATTTATTCCTGCTCGTTTGAAATAAATGTGTTGATTTTTGCTCCAATGACGTTAGTACGAGACGGAGAGCTGCTTTTATTTGGAGCCGAGATCGAAATTTGTAATGCTAAATCGCCCTGAAATGTTAAATCTAGCATTAAAAATGCTACATTGACAACCCTGGACTCTGTCTTCTGTGCAATTTGTATCAGGGTTACCTGCAAAGGATTAAGAAAACAAATATTGAAATAATGTCCCAAGTTTTCTGTGGACCATCAAAATTTTTTTCACGGACCACCGGTTGACGACCGCTGTTATAGAGTGCACTCTATAGTATCTTTGTTGTCGACTGAAGTCAATAACTTAGCTAATTGAGGGTTATATTAATTCCAAGCAGAAATGATACAGCCTATCATTTTCAGTATCCCCATTAATGGCAATGCCTCATGAAAATAAAACATACTTCATCTAGACAATGTTGTTAATTCAAGTGATTCATATAAAACAAATTTCTCCAGCGTTGACGACCATTATTGCTGTCACGCCAGTCAACCATTCTGCGATATCTCTGATTGAAATCGAATGAGCACAAACTATATACCTGTATAATAGTTGGCAACATGAAGTTATGTTCGTATGACACGAATATTACTGTTATAGTAGTTTTGGCAACATGAAGTTATGTTCGTATGACACGAATATTACGTCGTGATAACCGTAGCGAGTTACCAGCAAAATTAATGTAAATGTAGCAGCGACATGGGCAGCTTCCTCTCTAACCGAGACTAATGACTCCTTACCTGAACAAGGGTGTTGTGGAAGCAAGGAACCAGCTCCTTGGTGCCATTGTTGAAGTTATAAACATTGACGAAGTCATTCTCGTTGAGAGTTTCCAAAATGTTGAGGACTACATGCTTCGCGATTTCGCGATTCAGTCCAGTCATTGAACCTGAAACAGAAATCAAGCGGATAAGAGATATCAAGAACACGAACCGAACTTTTCAAAAGAAGCTGGCGGTGTGTGCAGCTCGATAATGTGATAACGCGTGATATTCAATATCGACTCTATTTAATACTTAGTTTGGACTATGCTGATTCAGAACAGTATAAAAAAATGGATTAACAACAACCTAAAAATGTTGATTTTCAGTTACGTCAAAACACAAATGCATTAAGTACAATGACCTAACCTAAAGCTTCACTGAACTTAGCAGAGATAATAAGAACAAGAACTGAGCAAGAACGGTGTTTCCTTATAAGCTACAGAAACGACATAAAGGAAAAGTTTCATGACATTACAGAAGTGACATAGAAATGAACAATTTGATCTGGACCATCAATGAACTGACGTGAAACACTGACCTGAGACATCCAGAAGAATGACCATGTCCTTGGCGCTGTTGGCAGCCTCAATGTACCAGGAACGTAGTCGTGCATCGTATAAATCTGGATCCCTTTCGTCTAAAACCCACTTCGTAGCTGGTAAAAAAAATAAAAAAATAAAAATAAATAAACAAAAACGAAACAGCGAAATAATTTATGAGAACCAGTATGCAAACGTTTTATCCGAATTGCTGAGATATATTCATGAAAGAGGGGAGGGTTAACAAGAGTATGCTTACATATTCCTTAAAAAAAAAAAAAAAAAAAAAAAAAATCACAATTTCGTAAATCTCCAAAGAGGCCTTCGGTGTATGAACAACCAGTTAATGTAAAGAGATTTTCATATTTGGCATCGCACAAATATGAAAAAGAGCACAGCGAAATAATTTAACAAATAATTTATGTCAGTAATTTATACAATTCTGAAAAAAGCCGAAAGAATTTAATAAAATATCATTTTTCTTTATTTGTGTATAAAACTGGCTTGAAGCAAAACATGTTTCCAGTTTACACACATTAAAACAGCTTTTTAAGTCCATGAACAATTTCTGTTTCCCAATCAATTATTAAGAGCATATGCATTTATTTTAGCATTTGACGGGTTTAAAAAAAAAAATATATATATATATATATATATATATATATATAGATATATATATATATATATATATATATATATATATATATATATATATATATATATATATATTCTGACTTCTAGAATAACTGAGCAAAGATTAATTTAACCCACTAAAATAGGTTAAGTAAACATCCAAACGTCCGTTTAAAAAGACTTTTTCAGGCCTTAATATGAAAAAGAGCACAGCGAAATAATTTAACAAATCATTTATGTCAGTAATTTATACAATTCTGAAAAAGCCGAAAGAATTTAATACAATATCATTCTTTATTTGTTATAAACTGGCTTGAGGCAAACATATTCCAGTTTACTCACATAAAAGCTTTTTAGTCCTGAACAATTTCTGTTTCCCAATCAATTATTAACAGCACATGCAGTTATTTTAGCATTTGACGAGTTTTTAAAATATATATATAGTAAAATATAATATATATATATATATATATATAGATATATATATATATATATATATATATATATATCCGACTTCTAGAATAACTGAGCAAAGATTAATTTAACCCTACTAAAAATAGGTAACTAAACATCCAACCGTCCGTTTAAAAAGACTTTTTCAGGCCTTAATATCATTCAGGAAGCATGACTAACGCTTGCATTGGCATTAATTAAGGTCCATTTTCATTCAAATTCCAAGTGACCAGGGTCTACAATACGGCGTTTAGTGCCCGTCCCGTCGGCTCCCCATTAAAAAAAAAAAGAAAGAAAGAAAACCTAGAATATGGTTGGTTGGATTGGATTAATGCAGGCTTTAAACCAGAATGGATCCTTGCCATAATAAGAGTTATAAAAGTTGTAAGGTGTTACACGGGCATAACGGGGCTGATGTACTACACCCACACAGGTCGGTGGGATACTTACCGGGATACTGCCTAAGGAAGCCCGATGAGGAACCAAAGTATTGCCAGGAAAGCGTAGGATCAAGTTCGTAGTTGGACTTGAAGGTTCGGTCCAGCCGACCGGACCACCTGATGGCGCGAAGAACATCCGGCGCTGCGGAAAGAAGACATCAACAATCAATCAATGCAGCCTCACATTATCACTTTGGGGGGGGGGGGGGGGTGAAATACAAAGGATTTGCAATGGAACGAAATAATCAACAATCAATAAATACAGCCTCCCAATATCGATGGTGGGGTGGGGGGGGGGGGGGGGGGGGGGGGAGGGGGGAGGGGGGGAATAAAAAAAGGATTTGGAACGAAGTCCAGTGAAAATTTCCTTCTAACAGCGACACCAATGATGCCAGTAATATTTTTTGGTAATTCTACTGAAGAGTTCCGCACGGAGGTATCATTTATAAACACAACCCCAACCCCCTTTTTTTTGACAAAACAATTTGTTATACAAAGGGTTGTATATAATGCACCACTAGTGAGATCAATTTAAATATTTAAAGAGATAATTTGAGAAGTTTATTATCTTTTGTTCATGTTTTTTACGTTCATCATCGAGGGGCTGAAACTATGCACCACAACCCGTGGAGCTTTTCTGTAAAATTACCGTATTCTTAGCCAGTGATAATAATCATTATACAATAATAATCACAATGAGGATTCCAACTCTGACTCTATGATGGAAGTCAGCAAGAGTGTTATTCATCGTAGTCTGATTTCTAAGCTTTTCGTCCTCAACCTTAACATATTCTCAACTGACAGTATGCAGATTAGCAGAACTGCATGGAGAAAATATATGCATATATATATCATATATATATATATATATGTATATATAATATATATTATATATATATATATATATATATATATAGATAAATGGTATAAGCCACGAAGGAAAATAAACAACGGAGTTCTACAAGATCTTTCGACTTCAACGTCCTTTACTCATCAGATAAACTGAGTAAAGGACGTTGAAGTCGAAAGATCTTGCAGAAACTCCGTTGTTTATTTTTCCTTCGTGGCTTATACCTTTATTTGTGGATTTATCACGTTCCAAACTTTCGTGATTCAGTTATACATACATACGTAAATGCATACATACATACATACAACATACATTCCATATATTTATTATATATCTATATATATATAATGTATATATTAATATTATATTATATTATATATCTATATATACGCTATATATATATATAGATATATATATATATATATATATATATATATATATATGATTAATCAATGAAGAAGAGTAAAATCCATCAATGATCTTCCGCCCTCAACTCCTGTTCATTTATACATTCAAAAACAATTGGATCCACCTCTCAATGAAGGTCGGGACAATAATGCCTAAACGAAGGTGACTAACAGTAGAATGGCCGCTCGGTTCCTCCTTAGTCCCAGAACGAATCCTTTCAAAATGTCGCACAGTTCCGTTAGCGAGAAAGCAACAGAAATATCCAAAATGGCTGAAACTTCATGACTAATTAATTTGCAACGTCCTTTTGATGTAAGGAAGATCATACGGTATACAGCAAAGAAATAGACTTCCATTCTGTATTTTCTCTAGTTTCGACTTCCGTTTCGTATTCATTTCCATTTTGTATTTATTTAAGTTCGACTTCCGTTTCGTATTTATTTCCATTTTGTATTTATTTAAGTTCGACTTCCATTTCGTATTCATTTAGTTTCGACATCCATCTTGTATTTTCTGCAGTTTCGACTTTCATTTTGCATTTTCTAGTTTTCATTTCCATTTTGTATTTTCAACAATTTTCATTTCTATTTTGTATCTTCAACATTCATTTCCACTAAGTATTTTCAAATTTTAATTTCCATTTTTTATTTTTAACAGTTTTTTTCAGATTTTAATTTCCATTTTCTATTTTTAACAGTTTTCATTTCCATCTTGTACTTTCAACAGTTTTCACTTCCATTTTGTATTTTCAACAGTTTTCATTTCCATTTTGTATTTTCAACAGTTTTCACTTCCATTTTGTATTTTCAACAGTTTTCACTTCCATTTTGTATTTTCAACAGTTTTCACTTCCATTTTGTAATTTCAACATTTTCCATTTCCACTGTGTATTTTTAAGTTTTCATTTCCATTCTGTATTTTCAAAAGTTTTCTTCTCCATTTAGTATTTTCTCCATCTGCGACTGGCGTTTAGTAATGTCATCCTTTTCGAATTCCATTTTGTATCCCTCTGCGACTGGCGTTTAGTAATGTCATCCTTTTCGAATTCCATTTTGTATCCATCTGCGACTGGCGTTTAGTAATGTCATCATTTTCGAATACCATTTTGTTATCTCTCCAGTGCCGACTTCCATTTTGTATTTCCTTCTTCAGTTCTGGCCGTCTTCCGCTGGAGGCGGGATGCTAAGCTCTGTGGGAATTCACATGTCAAATTAATTTCTGCCTACCACCACACAGCTCCACAATCACTTTAAATTCCGACCGCGACTGAGCTATTCTCCTCTTCCTCTCTCTCTCTCTCTCTCTCTGGAGACAAGAACTTCATTCCGTCTCTTCCATTCTTTCCACAGAATGACATTTACGCAATGAAATACTTCTTTCAACTCTTTTCTCTAATCTGCGAGGTCTACTTTAATCTTTTTGAAAGTATGAAAACATTACTTTCTTCTTTTCTTGGAAGGAAGCAAATATGCCAGTTATTCTTTTTCAGACTGCTTTTCACAGCTACGTGTAAATGATGATTTTAGCTTTCTATGATTTTAGAAGTGATCAAAAGCGAAGCCGTGTCGCTGGAATGATGAAGACTGTAAATGGCAAAAACTAACATTTGTAAAAGTCATACTGATATGACAGTATTTCTCATAACGGCATCATGTGGCTGTCTGGAAAAGCATCAATAATATTTACTGACCCTCAGTTTCTGTACTCATAACATTCGAGATTCCTTACTTCATTTTGAGGTCTATTCAGTCAACAAGGACCTTATTATTTAAGGCTAAAACAACATGCGTTAGTATTTATGGGAAATTGAGTCCGAATTTTATGAAAATCTTATTAACTAAGATACCGGCTACTTGTTGAAATTCAACAATCTGAGCGTCAGAATAAATAATCAGCAGAGTAGCCTTCGCTGATTTCTTAAGACAACCATTAATCCCTCCTACTGTTCCTTACACCAGTCAAGTACGGAACTCTGCCTTTTCTTGTCTTATAGTTTTACTACCTTTCTAAATAAAAGAATACATTACGAAATCAACCCAGTGAGAGAAACATACCAGCAATCATATATTTTACTTAATAGAGCTCAATTTGGACTTTACACACCAGTTACCCTCCAGGCATATATACACACATACATACATACATACATTCACTCACACACACACACACACACATACATACATACACACACACACACACATATATATATATATATATATATATATATATATATATATATATATATATATATATAAACAACTTATAAAACACTAAGATTTCATGATACAGTCGCTGACTGACTTAGCGGTAGTGAAAGGATATTGCAGTAAAAACAAATACTATCCATGATAGAGATATATTCACTGCAGTGTACCCATGCCATCAAACATTAACACAAGCATGAAAGAGAGGCGTGACACTATTCTCCAAGTAGTAAACTATGTGTACGTAGGCTTGCATATATTATAAGGAAGGTATTGGTGAGCTGAAGCCCAGTCCCAGAGGTCAAAGCAAGGTATCCCCACTCTGACCTCGCCTGGGGGATTACCCTATATCTAGAGTATTGTACTAAGCTTAAGACGGTGGCGGCGGTGGAAGTTACGCTCAGAATGGAATTATCCTTTGAAGATGCAGATTCAATCTTATCAATGGAGTTTTCTCAAATAGTCACTGTATTAAGTACCTCCTCGATACTCCTTATTTCTTCCTCATTCCTATTATTCTTCCTGTGAGCTTGTTTGGTTGGCTGTAAATTACAGTGACCCTAGTTCAGCAAAATCCCAATCCTTAAGGCGGCCTGTAAACACGACTAGGTGCTAAGGAGAATATGAAGCCTCGTGAAGACCTCTTGATTCATGCAATCAACTAAGACGGCATTTCTAGTCATTCTTATGTAGGCTACAATAAACTGCAAATGAGAGTTGTGCATCCTTTACAACATTTCATATGTTTTTACATAACCGCCTTTTTGACCGAGAATTTTTCTTGAATGACCTCCATTCATATCTTTCCTTACACACAAAAGCGCACACACACACACACACACACACACACACACACACACACACACACATATATATATTATATATATATATATATATATATATATATATATATATATATATATATATATATATATATATATATGATGAACTTGATTAATGTTAGATAAAAAAAAAATCACTGACAAATAGTCATTCAAATGAAGATTTGTCTATTTCTTTCCTTCCTAGAAGGGTTGAATTCTTTTATGCTTTTGTGAGTTTTTTATTTGCCGGTACACGCTCGCAAATATATACATAACATTATACTACATACATACATACTATATATATATATTATACCTATAATATATATATATATATATATATATATATATATATAATGTTATGTATATATTTACGTGCGTGTTTACTGGCAAAAACTCACAAAAGCATAAAAGAATTCAACCCTTCTAGGAAGCAAAGAACTAGAAGAGTCTTCATTTGAATGACTATTTTTCAGTGTTTTATTTTTTATCTAAAATTAATCAAGTTCATTTTAATCCCGGAGAAGAACTGCAAGGTATGTAATTAATCCATCTCCACTCCGGCCAACTGCTCTCTCCTAGAGGAATTTAAATTAAAGAAAGTCTCTAAATGAACAGGCGCACCGCCATTTCTATTTTTTTTTTGGGGGGGGGGGGGGGTGATCATCTCACTGAGTATAAAAGCACTGGATAAATGGCGCTGGTCTTCGTTTCGCTAATCGGATCTTTCCATATGCATTCTGTTTGCCGTTGTCTACTTTCTACCTTTACTACTGTTGCTTTATTCCTTTCCCTCATCTTCGTGCATAACCATTAATTATCCCTTTCCGTCCTCCTGTGATTATTCCTTAATTACCATACTTCATATGACACTTGATTTGTTATGCCCTTAGTATACTTTAAACTTGCAACTGCAGATATTACAAGTATAAGATCCTATATCTTACCTTTTTAATATAAATTGAAAGCAGAATACGTTAATGCTTACAGATGCGGATCCAAAATTGTATAGGATAAGAAAATGCGTCGTGAAGAATGGAATGGTCGACGTTTCCCTGTGATTCAGAGCTAATTGGGGATGGTCAAGAATTTGAACGAGTTCATCTGAGCGGAAAGTTGAGAGTAAACGTGAGCGAGGGTAATGTTTTGACGGTGAAATGATGCTCGGAAGAAGGTGGAACAATGAACATGCGTACAGATAAGTAAGTGGAAGCAGATATATTGGATGAGTGAAGAAGTGAGTAACACAATAGCAGCATCTGTAGTTCAAGTGCTGACCCCAGGCACGAGGTGAGAGCACGACTCTCTCGGGCAGACCTAACCCTCTGCTTGGGTAGACACTGGCGTGCACAGAACATTGGGTAGAAGCTTGCAAGGTCTATGGAAGCCAAGATTATCGTAGAAAGGGACAGTTGAGCCGCCTCTCTTTTAGAGAAGTGAAGTGTGGATATCCAATGTAAATGATAGAGAGAAAGTTACCACCGTTACGCTGTGGAAATGAACGGTTGTATAGTATGTACGATATATTCAGAAATGAAAGGGTGGGGAATGTGAAGATATGCAGAAGTGGTAAAAAGGTTAGTGTTGGTGTGAGATTGGTTCACCAGATCATGTGAAAAGAATTAATGGATTAAAGAACGAAAGTACGATTTAACATAATACCATGATCTAGGTTCCCCCTTTTCCTCAGCTTAGTTTAGTTCCATTTTTTCTAAATTACCATTCCATTTTACTGCCATTCAAAATATTCACATTTTCACATGCTGAATTTAGTTTAAGTCTTAGCCTGTAAAATATTTGTATGATTTACCGTTTTTCAGTTGTGCAATTTTTACTTAATATAATTTCAGTATCTCTCTCACGTTTTCCATCCAGCATCTTTCCTTTACATCATTTTCCACATTTTCTCTAATTCTCTCTTACTACACGCCTCTCAAATATTACTTTACTTTACACCTTTACAATCATATGGTTTTCACTTCATCACATTCATGATGTTTTCCTTTTCCGTACCCTCACCCACTCTTCCCTATATGCAATCTCCCTTCCCACCCCAACTCTTTGCCCCCCCCCCCCCCCCCCCACCCCCCCACCCAACCCAACTACCGCTGAGACTCCGTCTTGTCTCCCTTAAAAAAAACCCAATTTTGCGGAGGGAGAAATTGCAACACTCTTATCAGCGCCAAGTCAACGCTGGGTACCTCACGACTTGCGTTGTAATCGCCCACCGAATGTTTGCTACGGAGGGCAAAGTATATGATGCCATGCAGAATATATACAGATACATTTTTCGGCGCTGCCATAAGGCATACCAACAATGTATTATTATGCCTTGGTAATGAGAGAACTTCCCTAAAACACATAAAATAATGTTAAGTGAATTTCAACCTGCCCGTGCTAAAGAATTCTCTCTCTCTCTCTCTCTCGCTCCTTCCTCCTCCTCTCTCTCTCTCCTGCAACTTGGAAGTATTTACAAAATACCAAAAGTAAATGGATTTCTAATTCAGCAAAAAATAAAAAAAGGTCCTTCTAAATGACATCAGTGAAAAACAACTCTTTCCATTGTTTATCTGTACTGCATATTTGTTTGTTTGGTCGTTTAAAGCGCCTCAGTGGCGTGGCTGGTTTGGTCTTTGCCTGCCACCTCGGTGACCGCAAGTTCATTTCTCGGGCATTCCATTGAAGGGTCAGAGATGTGTATTTCTTGCGACAGAAGTTCACTCTCGGCGTGGTTCGGAAGTCACGTAAAGCCGTTGGTCCCGTTGCCGAATAACCACTGGTTCCATGCAACGTAAAAACAACAGACAAACAAACAAAATGCATATTTGTCCACCTATTTCTTTCTACGATAACCCTGATGATTGCCTGATAAGCAAAAATGCAGGCACTCCTGACCTGTGTTAATGTTTTTAAACAGAACCAGTAACAAAGCTTCATACGAGTATAACCTTTAACGTACACACACACACTCTCTCTCTCTCTCTCTCTCTCTCTCTCTCTCTCTCTCTCTCTCCAGCAATAGAAACCATCGAAAGCGACCCTTCCGAGGGGAGCAGCTAATTGGATCCCATTATGATCATGAATTGTTTATTCCTATCTCACCTAGTTGTTGTTACCGCTGTGATTCCGGGAACAAAACATCTACTACTTGTTTTTATCTATTTTACCTATATTAGGTGCGTATGCATGCATGCATGCATGCATACATACATACATACATTCATACATATGTATGAGTCTTCATGTATAATCTGCGAGCGGTCCTGCTTGGCGTAAATATTTTTATCACCAGTTATTTTTCATTTTATATAGACATTTTTTATTGCTTAGTTTCCATACCTCTCTTATAAATCTCTGTGCCCTTAAGCATTCTTGCTCTGACAAGACAACGGCTATTTTTTTAGTTCAGTGGTAGATGAAATAAAATTAAAATTCATTAAATATTTTATTTATTTTTCATCACATCACCTGTCTTGTTGGCCTACTCGCTGAAGACGTCACTGAAGTCCTGATTTCTCCTCTGTGCGCTGGTTCGAATCCAAGAGAGGACGAAATTATCAACTAAAAAAATTCCCCCAAAAAAAATCCCCCTCGGTTTACATATATGAAATACATTAATCCCGAGATAGAGCGAATTGGATATTAAAGGATATTTATACACACACACACACAACACACATACACTACACATACACATAACACATACATATACATAGACATATATATATATAGATATATATATATATAATTATATAATGAACGTAATATGTGCATAATAGATGGATCAGCAACCAATCACTAGGAAATTTTACTGCAACCGCTATTGCATAACATATGCAAAGCGCACTAATGTTGAAGTTAAGACAAATAAGAATAAGAGCTCGTGCACAGCATTTACAGGTACACAACCGCCTCACATTTCCAGAGTGCGCATGCGTGGGATTTACGAACGAGACGGCAGATAAAACTGCTAATGAAGTGATGAGGTTCCTCCGAATAAACTAAATCAAATCAGGATTAATCCGCCTTTTATCAACGAGCGACCCGTTTCCATTATCTCGAGAGTAATAAACACCAACGCTTCATCACAAACGTCTTTGCAGCGTGGCAACATTTTCATTTCCCGTCGCTGGTCTCCTGCACGTTGCCGCTGCGGCTCGATTATATTCTTTACATTCTTATATTCTGCCATTATTCTTTTCATTTTGTTCCCGTTCCCTGTTCGTCACCCCGTTCCCTCCCATTCGGGCCTCAGAGCCCCTTCATGTTCCCTCTATTCACCGCTGAAAACAAAACGAAAAATTTTGCCAGATATGAAGATGGTTCTTGGAAGAGCCCTCTACTTTT
This sequence comes from Macrobrachium nipponense, assembly GCF_015104395.2. Taxonomy (NCBI): domain Eukaryota; kingdom Metazoa; phylum Arthropoda; class Malacostraca; order Decapoda; family Palaemonidae; genus Macrobrachium; species Macrobrachium nipponense. Next base: position 10,926,603 of record NC_087213.1, on the reverse strand, counting down.
TTCCTCCTCCTCCTCCTCCTCCTCCTTTAGTTTCCTCCCACTCTCGACCCTCCCCCTCACTCCTCAACTTCCTTTTTCAACACGATGTTTCTCAGTTTCAACCAAGCCCTAAACCCCCTCCCCCAACCCTATCAGCAGTGTGTGGAGGTAGGGGGGAGTATACCTTTCCACTTCGGTGTGAGTGGGAGATATAGAAGAATGGGTAATATCCCTTCCAGTCAGGAGTGTGTGGAAAAATGGGTAATACCCCTTCCAATAAAAGATGTAGGGAATAATTGGTAATATCTCTTCTAATCAAAGGTGCGTAGAAGAATGAATATTATACCTTCGAATCAAGGGTGTGGAAGAAGGTAGTATATCCCTTCCATTAAGGGGTGTGTGGAAGAACGGGAAACATCCATTCCAATTAGTGGTGTGGTTGAGAATGTTTAATATACGTACTTCCAATCAGGGATGTGGAAGAATGAGTAATAGCTCTTCCAATCACGGATAAGGTAGAATGATTATATACTTCAAATCACGGGGTGTGGAAGAATGAATAGTAACCCTTCAAATCTGGGATGTGGAACAATGAGTAATAGCTCTTCCAGTCAGGGGTGTGCAAGAATGGGTAATATTCCTTCCAGTCGGTGGTGTACGGAGTACTGGGTTGAGAACACAACCCATTCTCAATGCAATGGAGTACCTCTCTTATCTTAGACTGTCCTTGAAAGCAGAAGCGTTCTAGAGACTGCATAATCAAAAACATCTTCGAAAGATATTGGCATTTATTTTCTAGGAACTAATGAAAAAAAAAAAATTCATTACGACAAAGTAGGGGAACTTTCACGCACATAATTTTCGCGGTAAAATATTTCCACGAACATCTACCATGGGAAGGGATGGAAAATTTCACGAAAGAAATGTTTCGCGATCAGATATCTCTCTGAAAGAGCTTAAAGGCCAAAGAACCATTTACCTGAATAAGAATGAAACGGAAAAGGGAAAACGAAAGCAAGGCGAGGAAAAATACGAGGAAAATCTATAGCCGGGGAAAAAATAAAGGATACTTTGTTACTTACGTAAAGAGAGCTATAGTTCCAAACTGTGAGTGAGAGAGAGAGAGAGAGAGAGAGAGAGAGAGAGAGAGAGAGAGAGAGATCCTGGATTTGCTGAGGTTTGTTACGTCGCCATGAGACGTATTTTTCCCTTGACTCTTGAAAGACTGAGTTAGACAACTAAAATTGTAACGTTTATCCAATGTCTGAAATTACATTACCTAAACAATTTTAAACCCAAATCTAATGAAGGCCAGGGGGATAACTAAGTTTTTTTTTTTTCTTAAGAACTGAACGTTAAACTTCGTTGTTTTCACTTCACTCATCGGTGAATGATTCCAGAATTACTTTTTCATCCACGAGGAAGATGAATGTGTGAAGTATATTTCACTCTAGTCAGAGTGCATAATACCTTGAATTCCTTTTCACTCCAGTGAAGTGCATAATACCATGAATTCCCTTTCACTCCAGTGAAGTGCATCATTTTCACTTCACTCACCAGAACGCATAATATAATATGTCCTTTCACTCTCTGGAGTGAACGCATTCATTTGACATGTTAAAGTGAACAATAGCATGGATTATCTTTCACATCACTCATTAGTGAAAGATACCGTGAATATTGTCCACTTCCGTCACTAGAGAGAATACAATGAGAATCGTTTTTCATTTCACTCACCAGAGTGAAAAAGTGTTAATCGTTTTTCACGTTCACTCATCAGAGTGAAAAAGTGTTAATCGTTTTTACGTTCACTCATCAAAGTGAAAAAGTGTTAATCGTTTTTCACTTCATTCATCAGAGTGAACAAATGTAACTCGTTTTTCACTTAATTCATCAAAGTGAAAGTGTGTTAATCGTTATTCACCTTCACTCATCAGAATGAAAGTGTGAGTCGTTTTTCATTTCACTCACCAGAGTGAAAATGTGTTAATCGTTTTTCACTCATCAAGAGTGAGTATGAATCGTCTTTCACTTAACTCATCACAGTGAAAGTGTTAGCTGTTTTCCACCTTCACTCATCAGAGTGAAAGAGTGTGAATGGCTTCCCACTTCACTCATTAGAGTGAATACTCTACGAGGCTGTGCTCTTCTTCCTTCCTTGTCCCTTAACAAGACACCTTTAAATGCTGTTTTGCTGTCGGCGGCGAGCACGACGTTGTTGTTATTTTTCGTGTTGTTGCTGCTGCTGCTGCTGCTGCTGCTGCGGCTGCTGTTTTGCCGTTGTTGTTCTTCCTGTTGTTACGAGTCTCCTAAGCCTTCCTTTTGGAGATTACAAGGCCTGAGGCGGCGTGCGATTAAACAAGTGAAATATCCCCCCCTACATAGCATAATAATAATAGGTGGAGCTGAGATGGCTCCGGGGAATAATCTCTAATATTCCCGACCCTTCCGTATTATAAAACGTTACATTCTCTCACTAATTCCTCTTCACATTACGGCGGCATTCACGCATAATAATAATAATAATAATAATAATAATGATAATAATAATAATAATAATAATAATAATAATAATAATAATGATAATAGCGATATAATGATAATGTGAATAAAAAAACCATTTTCGTCTTTACAGCTACAAAATAGTGTCTTTGGAAAGTTGTCATTATCATTAACTACTACTACTACTACTACTACAACTACTATATACTATTATTACTACTATTTCTATTACTACAACTATCATTATCATTATTACTACTATTATTATTATCATCATCACATTATTATTATTATTATTATTATTATTATTATTATTATTATTATTATTATTATTATATACGCTGATATTTGCTGATAATTTGTGAATATGCGTCCATGGATCTTACTGGTTAAATATACTCTACGCCTACTAGTGTATATATACAAACTCACCCACGAAGGACCCGTCCACCCGCCCAAAATAATAATACGCCAACTGAGTGGCGGATACGATGTCATTAACTTCCTGAAACATCACTTTTTACAACAGCTGCCTTCCCACTGCTTAGGTTCTCGTGTCTTCAGGAGAAAGCTCATCAGCAGGAGTCAAAACCCAGTAATTAAAGAGGATCCCAAAAGATACTTGGTTCCTGATCTCTCTCTCTCTCTCTCTCTCTCTCTCTCTCTCTCTCTCTCTCTCTCTCTCTCTCTCTCTCTCTCTCTCAAGTAACCTGGATGCTTAGGACGTTTTTTTAGTAATTTCCTTCAGAATCATAACACTTGCACCATACAATTTGTTTGGTTATGAATTATTATTTATTTCCTAAAAATATTAATAATAGAATATTTCCTAAAAATATTAACGAACAGAATTTTCTAAAGAAACTGCCTAGAGATGATTAACGGATACAGAAGTTTTCAAATATTTAGCTACAGACATTTACAGAGCAGACACAACATGGTGAAAAAATACTACGTCAAAAGTATCCAATTACGAATCAGACGTAACTCAAAGCTATGGTACCATATTGCATCAGGTGTAATGCCTTTGTGCAATGAATTAATTAACCTACACCTCTACGTATGATTAACAGCAGCAGAATATGTCCATGAACGAACACCGACGAGAGAGAGAGAGAGAGAGAGAGAGAGAGAGAGAGAGAGAGAGAGAGAGAGAGAGAGAGATGATTAACTGACACTGCATTTTATGGAAAAATGCATTCGAGACATCGCATGTTATGAATATTGAAGAAAGGAGCTTCAAAAAGACAAAAAAAAAAGTTACTTGAAGAGTGACTCATGAAGGATTGATTGATTGATGCAAAAATGTACCATAGCGTCACAACAATTTAGGTCATCGACGCCGGAAATATGCTGTTATGTAATGAAAAAAAAATAAATAAATGAAAAATAAGTTACAAGTATGACATCATTTACACACTCATGAAGGAACTGGAATTAAGTCCAACAGGGCATTTGATTAAGATGCATAATGAACGAGGAATAATGTCGAGCCCACATTGACAAAATGTCAATGCGATTGAATCCGTTTGAAGTGAAGGCGAGTTACTACTAAAAGAATCGAATGGTAAAGGGACATGAATAAGAATGGAGACCATGCTTCTAGTTACATAAAGGTGGGCGTGTCGTTTATGATAATAAAATGAACTTTAAATGAAAACATATAACATGATGTGTAATATCCATACAAACAGCATACTGATCGTGATAGTTAGGCATTCAGCAATGTCCAATCATTACAGTTTTGACGTTGCATGGAAGCATTTGCTATTCAACAACGGGACCAACGGCTTTACATGACTTTCGAATCTCGTCGAGAGTGAATTTCTATCACCAGAAATACACATTTCTGACCCCTCAATAGAATGGTCGAGAATCGAACTCGCGGCCACCGAGGTGACAGTTAAAGACTATACCAAACACGCCACTGAGGCGCTAAATATCATTAGGTATTATTTAAAACATTCCAAATCACTCTGCAATCTGCAAAACGCCGACTGGGGGAAAAAAATCTTCAAAGTGACAGATACTTCCCAGCACGAGGACGTGCTTACGAATTTGGATTGAATTTCCATAGAACCACCCGCTGCATCGTTAAATACACCGACCTCTTCCACGCCTTTGTTTATGACTTAACTGTTCTATTGTTTTGTTTTGTTTGTTTGTTTGTCTGAATGGTGTTTTTGCGGTGCATGGAACCGGTGGTTATTCAGCAACGGGAACAACGGCTTTACGTGACTTTCGAACCACGTCGAGAGTGAATTTCTATCACCCGATACAGATCTCTGACCACTCACTGGAATGCCCGAGAATCGAACTCACGGCCACCGAGGTGGCAGGCAAAGGCCATACCGATCACGCCACTGAGGCGCTATTCTACGGTTTTCTTCACTTCCTGTCCGTGTTATTCTCATATTTTCTAGCCTCCCTCTCCTCTCAAAGACACTCCCTAGCGTAGATAAGTTAACACTTTCTCTCTCCCCATTTCATCCAATCTCGACTGCCTCTTTACGCTGCCGCCGCCCCATATCTCTGCTTCCTGAAAGAAAAGCGGACTTCAAAAGGCAGCTGTGGGTCAGATTCATCCTATCTCTTAGCAGAGAGGGGAAGGTGGGGGAGGTGAGTTGGATGAGTGGGGAGGGGTGAGAGAGAGAAGTGAACCGCGGCACCAGGAAACAGATAACATATGGATGCGTACTATGTGGTTCCCGTAAAAGGCAGAGAACATCTCTCAGTTCACACTTCACTTAGACTCTGCAATGTCCCGCTCAAGAACCTTTCATATCTTTTGCGTCAAGTCTCATTTCTTATCTGTGAATTCCCCACTCAGTTTTTAGTGTGTCGGGGGCGGAGGGTAGGGGTGGGGGGTGGGGGCGGGGGGGGGGGGGGGGGGGGGGGGGTGGGGGGGTTGTGTGTTAAAAAATGGAAAGCCTCTGAAGGAATTACTAAAGGCTAAAGAAGAAATTCAGAGCGTCGAAGAACTATATAATATCATGTCTAACAAGGAAAAAAATATAGAATGAAAAGACGATAAATAACACGCAGCTTTATAGCTAGAAATTCTGAGCTGCGACTGATGAACATAAAACAAGATTTGCTGCATCAAATGTAAAACTCTAATAATGGAAAAGTAGAACATGAGTCCCAGTTATATTACCCGTACTATGAAAATTTGACACCGACTGACGGAATTCTGGCGCAAGAATGGCTTGATTTCCACAGTTTTGCCTGAGACAATATGAAATGATTAAAATCTCTGAAAAAACTGGAAGAGCAGAAGTCCAACCATGGGTCGCAGAAAAAAAAAACGAATAAGAAATCCAAAAAGCAATGAAAACATATCCATCTTGAAATTTAGAAACTTAAGGGAAGTGTGATGTGTACTCAGCAAAGAACGAGAAAGACAAAGTCCTGAAACATAAGGATGGCAGACTCAGAAAGACGAGGACAAAATAAAAATGAAATACGTAAAAAGAAGAGGTGAATTCACGGTTGTTATGAAAACGTACCAGATGCAGACGGTGGAAATATTCACAGAAATATAATTAACTAAACCGAGAGAGCC